>NC_047107.1:64587427-64902376 GCF_902500255.1 Thalassophryne amazonica
ACTATCATAGCACTTGTCAAAAGAGACTCAAGACCAATATGATCAACTCTGTGTGACAACTACAATTTGCAAGGTTTAACACACAGAGTGTTAAAACAACACTTTAATGGTTAAAAAGCTACTCAGCGCTGTGTTTATCTTAAGTTTTCTGTTTTGTTTTTTTTGTTTTGTTTTGTTTTTTGTTTTGTTAAATTTTTTGTTGTTTTTTGTTTGTTTTTTTTTGTTTTTGTTTTTTATGGTTTTCATTATTTCATTAATTTCATTATTCATTATTATCATTCAGGGGTAATTAGATGTGCAGGTTTGTGTTGTTGTTGTTAATAATGATATTGCAATTTAATAAAAATTAAAGTATAAAAAGAGCTACTCATCAACATCAGAAACAGGAAAAGATTTTCAGCTAAAAGTAATCATTGTAAAAATGTAAAAATGTAAAACCTATAAAATTATCATGGCCAAAATATTTTATTCATAATAATAATAATAATAATAATAATGATAATCATAATAATAATTTGTATTATTATTATTGTTATTATTATTCAGTGAAACCTGGAACTTACCATTGAATGGTACCTTCCAGGTTTCACCTCATGAAATATTCGTACCATTGAACTCATAAACATTCTTTTTTTTTTTTTTTTTTTTTGTATAATATTGGCCTTGGAAGAGTTCTGTGCACACTGAGTGCTTTTCTAGAGTTTAGTATGAAATCACTCACAGGTTCCTGAGGTTCTTGTAGTAGTGCAGATCTTTGTCATTGATGGAGGAGAAGCTGCTCTGGTTGGCGATATAACTGCCAAGAGACACAGTAAAGCTGTCAGATGACTTGTATGCTAACGAGGGAACAAACATTTAAACTGGAAAAACTTGTGAAATTAAAGCTAAAAATCAGAAATATACTGAAGAAAATCACACTAGCAGGAGACAAGAGTGCACACACGGGCTTATGAAGAGAAGCCTTCCGACCAGGGGAAGTAAAGAAGCACATCTAAGCAATTAAAATGTTGAGAAAGGCACTTGACCCGTTAACAGTTAACGGCAACAGGAGATGGCTGTGGTTACACACCACACACCTCCTTGTACTGCTGGTACATGACGGTGTAGGCACAAAGACAATATGTGAGGAACAGAATGTGCACTTTGGAAATGACTGGAGCTCAGCTTTACGTCATTACAAACTGAAAGGCTTGTCTGCTGTCCCACGTCTGCGAGCCAGCTACTGAGAGATGAGCAATTTAACGGCAGGGTCATTAAATACTGTTTTTCATGCGGGAGACATTCAGTGTCAGCCTGAAAAAATCAAACTCCATTCTAATTGAATTCACTGATTGTCGAGATGGGTTTTAGCAGAGTAAGGCGATTATTGTACATTCATAATCTGAAATGTTCTTCTTATTAAACATTAGTAAAGCAGCACAATCACTGTATTTGATTATATTTTAGATTTGCACCACAGCAGTTTCCAAAAGATAAATCACAAGATGAAACAGTGAAAAACATATAAGAACAATGTGATATGTGCACTTTCTTAATTAAAAACACACCACGGTGCATTTCAGCTGTGTGCACAGTAAAATCACCAGTGTTAATTTAACACTAACACTGTCAGTGTTAAATTAACACTGCCAGTGTACATATTCCTACTCTGGTCAGACAGGGGCCATATGTTCACTGTCAGTGTTAATTTAACACTGGTGATTTTACAGTCTGGAAATGAAGTAGTGCTGATAAACGTAAGACAAAATAATAAAATATAAAATAAATAAATAAATAAAAGATAAAATAATGAAATCATTTTTAGGCTTCACTATAAACACTGTCAGCGCTCACTGAGCTGATAAAGACAGCAGGTAGTGTTCCAATTAAAGCAAGATTACAGCTGAAACAAACTGTCAGACTGAATGCATTGCAGAGTACAGTTATATGCAAATGTTTGAGAAGGTGTGGGCTTCTCAAACTCAAATATATACACACACATGTATGTACGTATATATATATATATATATATATATATATATATATATATATATATATATATATATATATATATATATATATATATATATATATATATATCAACTCAATCAATCAACTTTTTTCTTATATAGCGCCAAATCACAACAAACAGTTGCCCCAAGGCGCTCCATATTGTAAGGCAAGGCCATACAATAATTATGAAAAACCCCAACGGTCAAAACGACCCCCTATGAGCAAGCACTTGGCAACAGTGGGAAGGAAAAACTCCCTTTTAACAGGAAGAAACCTCCAGCAGAACCAGGCTCAGGGAGGGGCAGTCTTCTGCTGAGACTGGTTGGGGCTGAGGGAAATATATATATATATATATATATATATATATATATATATATATATATATATATATATACGTACATATTCTATTTCTACCTCATTTCTTATGTCTTGTACTGTTACAAGTATTATTATTATTGCTTATCTTGCACACACTATTTGATGAACATTTTCCTCTACTTGCACCCACCCTGTGTGTTTTTTTAAGAGCTGACATAACATGTGAATTCCTCCTCTGTGAGATCAATAAAGTTTATCTTATCTTTCATGCATAAACAATTTTATTACAATAAAATAAAAAAAGAATAATTAAGGCTTATCTATATTAAATTTCTCCAATTATTATCTGTAAATGCAGATAATAATCTCTACAATTTAATATTTAACATGAATTAAAAATATTAAAGCCAAAATAATGGAATGCTTAACCTTTACTATAACATAATTAAATCATCCCCTTCACAATACTAACCTGTTTCTTCAGGGAAGTAATCAGATAGATGCACAAACATTAACAAGCCACTGGATAGGTATAAGCCATCTCCCATAACTGATTTTTGATAGCAGATTGTCTATGATTTTGGAAAAAAATCAATCACAAAACCTGGATCTCCAATCAGGGCCTGAAATATGGTGGCAAAGGTGGCAATGGAGAACACTGTGAGTAATTGGGAAGGTTTAAAAATATGTTTTCAAAAGATATCAAGATAAATACTGATCCAACAAAATTGAATAATTGGATTTAACTGGTGCAGCTTGGGGTAAACACGCAAAAAAAGTTGAACGGCAACAATCAGCTTTAATATGCAGTAATCAGGACCTCCCGTTCTCTGAGCAGAAGCCTCCTTCTGGTCCTCCTCAGCAACATCAAATCCATGAAAAGCATGCCATGCTCTTCAACAAAGACATTTTTGAGATTTTACCTGCTATATTTTGCTTTTTGGAAGTGTGGAAAAATGCAGAAGTAGAGTTCAATTACATGAAATAAAAACAGTATGGTAAATCTTGCCCAGTCTCACTTTTTTTTCCCGCCCCATTTTCATGTGACAAATTTTTAAATTTTGCTATTTATAATCCTCCCCTACTCCTAACTGTAGCCATAACCATATAGCGTAAGTGTGCCCTCCCCAAACCCTAATCATAACCCCCCTACCACCCCACCCCACCCCACCCCACCCCGTCACAAAATAAATTTGTGCTCCTGTTCACGAAAACTGCCCCATTTTCGTGCCCCTGCCATGAACCCATAGCTTAATGTACTTTTTGTAACCCAGTCTGCTGTGACACTGGGTTGAATCTGCCTGGAGTAGCTCAACATAAAAGAAGGAGACAACTAAGGGAAGTCACCAAAAGGAGTTACTGGCATCTGTGGTTGTGATTAGAAAGTCTGCACTCTGCAGAGTTTCTCCAATCACAGCCACAGAAGCCAATGACTCCATTAGAGTTGTTAGGTTTTGGCGGCTTTTAAGAACTGCCATATTTTGACAGATTTACCACATCATATCATCTGTATTTCCTAAATGTTGATGGTAAAGTCCAACATGTATTGACTGACTTGGAAATGTTCATGTGTCCACCTTCTGACTTGAAAACTGGCTGTAAAAGTGAGGATTTATTTGTGTTGTGTGAAGGGCAATCATACGTATGCATTCCATTGTTTTGGTTTTAATATTTTTGCTGAATGAATATCAAGTTGTAGAGATTTGCTTTCACTCTGAATTTAAAGAGAATCAGTTTTTTTTTTTTTTTTTTTTTTTAATAGAGATGTCTAAAAAAAAGAATACTTAAAAACTCAAAGTAACTGGCTATACTGACATTTTTGAGTTCATTCAACTTAAAAACATTTGTTAGATTTTGTGTTTTTAGTTGAGTGAATTCAAAAACAGTGCTACAGCTCACCGCCTTGAGTTTTCTCAATGTTGTTTCAGTGCATATTAATCAGCACTACACTTACTCTGTGTTGAAAACTGTACCACATGCAGTTACTCTGCTGTGCAAAAATCATAGGCCCTCCGTGTTCCTGTATAAATGTCTTTAAAAGTCTTTTTTTTAAATCAGTATGTCAGTAAAAGACTAAATTTTATTTTCCAGATGTTAATTTTCAAATTAAAACAAACAAAAGAACTGAATGTTTCATGGTATCTTAAAAAAATTAAGTATTTTTTAATCACTATATAGATTTGCAACAGAATACATGATTCTACAAAGATAATGAACACGTGATAATAATCATTGAATGATAAATCGCTTAATGTGACACTGGAGTAAAACCATGTGCTCATTCACCCAAAATAATCCACTTTAAAAGGTAAAGGGCAGTTGGTATGTGGTAGTAGCTTTTAATGTGTAGCACTCTTTGTCATAAAGGGTTTGACATAGAACTTTTTCATCATTTTTGTGGCATCATTCATTATGATTTGTTTACATGGCACCTCAGGGTTTTTTTAACACATGCTTTGTGATTAACCATACATGCTGCCAACGGGCAACACAGAAGCACTGAGTTGTAAAACTACACATTTTCTGATGTAAAATACATTGTCATCACAGGAGTGATCATTCTTTTCTTTTCTTTCCCTTTTGCGTAAATGTGCATTTGATTTTGTACCCAATTGGTGCTTCTATCAGTCTTTCAAATGAAGAGCAGCACGATCACTTTTTGGGCTCAGCATAACCATGGTACAACTCAAATGCATTTATGTCATAAGTGTTCGAAAAGTGGTTTATGTTGAGGTCTTTTAGAATTAGGCATCACAGTGTTATCAATCATTTGTGCGTTTATTTTGCGTTTCAGCAGAGTGCTGGCTCATTGAAACCGCTTCCAAACCTTCTCCAAGGCTGCCTGCTGATTAAAAAAATGTTTCTTTGCTAAACTGACTCACAATAAGGTCGTTTACTTTGCCAAATTGTGGCGATCGAATATTTTTAATTTGTTGTTTAAGTGCTGAGAGATAAATGCTTTAAGGACAGAATGAAGGGCAGTGCCATGAGTTTGAAATATTCTATATTTTTCCTGTCCTCTTGGATTGTGGCCAAACAGCACTAAGAAGTGTCTAATCTTCAAATATATATATTCAGTCAAAATGTATGTCAGTTATAAATAAATAAACAAATAAATAAATGAGAGCCGATTTTCTCTGCGCTCTGTTTGGATGCGCACGTCACATGTGCCATATTGGGAAGCGTCCGTTCTAATATTTAGACAGAATCCTATAACATAGATCCACGCACATGTCAGGCACTCGTGCACGCGTCCGCGTTCCAGACTTTGTCCATTTTGGTACAATGCTTTGCACCTTCTCCGCCGGTCTGCTTGTTGGGACTGTTGGAGGTTACACGTGCGTCCTGCCAATTGGCACCGTAAATGAAGCGCAATCATGACCCTATTTCATAATTAAAATAATGAACAGTCTGACACTGAAAAAGTAGCCGTGACCACTTCTTGTTCTTTAACAGATATATCTGTCCATTTTGCTATTATTTGAGCTATTTAATAACCACATACAAATTTTAAAAAAAAACCGCGTAATTGTGGTGACATTTTGTGACATTTTAGATGCGAGTCTGAAGCTTATGAGCGACACTCACATGTCAGTGATGTTCTCCATCTCCGCTTCGCTCTGCAGGATGGGGAAAGCCATGATACCTCGCTCCTGGTCCACGCAGGAGATCCTGGAGGCGCTGCAGGAGCAAGAAGACGGGCACGCGTCCGCGGACCCACGCGGACCCACGGAGCCGACTGCCACACCGACCACCACGATCCACCAGCACCAGCAACGCCACCGGCGCATCTGCACGGACCCGGAGCCTCTCCGCGGCGCAGAGACGGCTCCGCTCGCGGCTCTCAGTGCGCTCATTTTCGGGTACCAACTTCAGCTGAGGCTCGCTGAACAGCAGCTCCACCAACCCGGTCCAGGCTGGCTGTGATCGGACCAGCTGGCGTCCGCGGCGGAGGAGTTAAAAAAAAAAAAAAATCCGGTGGTGATAGTGATGAGGCGGACAGAGGCGACGCGCCTAGAAAAGCATCGAGTCCGACAAGGAGGCGGAGAGGAGTGTGCGTGAGACAGAGAGAGAGGGGACGCGTCCACAGTGACTGCTTCCCCCAGAACCCCCCAGTCAGTCCGTCAGTCAGTCAAAATCACACTGACACACTGACGGGTGCCGGGTGTGCCCCCCCTCCCCCCGTCTCTCTCTCTCTCTCTCTCTCTGATGCGCACTGGATCGACACAATGTTCCCTGTGTGTGTTATTTTCGACAGAGAGATGGGTGGTGGTGAGCAGACGCAGAATAAAAGGCAGACAGGATGGAAGAGCTGCGCGCGCGCTGTCGCGTGCGTTTCATCCTCATCTTCATCCATCCGCTCGTGAAGATGAGAACAAAGCGCACATGTGCCATGTTGAGTGTATCAAAAGAAGCGCTCCTTGCATTGCTGAAGGATCAGGTGCAGTATGGATGATGTGTTTACACCTTGCTCAAAGGAACCCTGGCATAACTGTCCTTGTAGAATGCAGCTGGAGTTAAGGTTAAAGGTCGTCATGTGTGACAGAGAAAGCCAGAGAGAAGGAAAAAGGAGAGACCGTGCAGCTTTGTAGAGGTCAAGGATGTTGGATAATTTGGTGGGGTTAGGTGGGATTCTAATCATTTAGTGGAAGGGCCACATCATTTATAAATGTGAATGCATGAATTTTCAAGTAAATCTGATGCATGCGCTGGTCATCACTTCACCACATCCATCACAACCACCCAGGCAGTTAACTAGTCCATCTTCACAGCTCCAAAGTATCCATTTGAAGCGTGGCCGTCCCCTTGGCTTTCTCTAGCCACTGGTGTCCTCAACACTCAGGCACATATATGTACTATGGTATTGTATATGGTATTGTAATTAATGGTGTTTTGAACTTGTGCTTTTATCATCTCTGTCTTTTATCAAAGGTAAAACCATTTTTATCTTTTAACCTTTCTGAACAAGCTGTGCACTCTTTTATTTAGAGTCCTCTGGACTACTGTAATGCACTTTATTTCAGCATTAGCCAAGGGGCTCTTTCCCGTCTGCAGTTAGTCCAGAACGCTGCAGCGCGACTTTTAACAGGGGCCTGGAAGCGTGATCACATAACCCCAATTCTTGCATCTTTGCACTGGCTTCCTGTTAATTTTAGAATTGATTTTAATATTTTATTGTTTGTTTTTAAAGCTTTGAATGGAATGGCCAATCAATACATTACTGACCTCCTACAAACTTACTCTCCAGCGCGTGCTCTGAGGTCTGAGGGCCATTTCCAGCTTGTGGTGCCTAAGACCAGACTTAAAACCAGGGGGGACAGGGCTTTCTCTGTGGCTGGTCCCAGACGCTGGAACACTCTGCCCCTCCACGTCCAAACAGCCCCCACAGTGGAGTGTTTTAAATCTTGTCTGAAGACCCACTTTTATTCTCTGGTTTTTAACACAGTGTGAGTTGTGTGGTCCTCTGTTTTATTGTTTGGTTTTTACTGTTTTTTTTATCTAGGTTGATTTTATTGGTTTTATCTTTTGTATGCTGTATTTATTTATTTCGGTTGATTTTATTAGTCTTTTTTATCTTTGCATGTTTTATTTATTTTCATTGTTATTTTACTTATTTTTAATTTATTTCTTATCTATCGTGATTCTATGTGCAGCACTTTGGAATGTCTTTGTTGTTAAATCTGTTATATAAAAAAAGTGGATTGGATTGGATTACTATCGATCATGTATAGAGATGGTACATGCTCAAAATGTCATGGCTGATGCTCCCTCTCAATGCAAGTGAAAGTCCTCATCATGGTCTCCTTAAGTAACTGCTCGTTTGACATAAAGTCATTCCAGCAGTACCCAAAGATCGTCTAAAGGACCCAAGTACCAAACACATCCAGTGGTTGCTTTAGGTCACTGGTTTGCATCCAAGTATCACAACCGTACACTAAGACAGGTAGCACCAGGACTCTTCTTCTCCTGCAGAGATATCAGCATTGCCAAACAGCTTTGTACTTACACAGTAAATGTTAATTTACACATATATTCCCAGATTATAATTCATTCAGTCATTTTCTATACCACTGATTCCAATTAAGGAACATGGGAGGCGGCTGAGTGCCAGTCCATCATAGAGCTAACACATCTAGACAAACAAAAGTATTGACATTTACTTGTACAGTCAATTTCAAGTCTCAAATTCACCTAACCTGTATGTCTTTGGAAGTAGGAGGAAGCCGGAGCAGATACAGGGAAACACATGCAAAAATTCCACACAGAAAGGACCAGGCTGGAAGTGAACCCAAGACCTTCTCACTATGAGGTAACACTGGTAACCACTAGGCCACCCAATGCCGTGTTAGCCTCTCAAATATTCATAATTAAACACAAAAGTAATGGACAATAATTCATACATATTCCACTTACTCATCAAACATCACAGAAAACAAGGTTTTGTCTGGTCCATCAAAAAAAGGAACATAGATAGTGGAAAGACATGTTAATGGGTTAATAGTTTCAATAGTGCGTGCATGCATAGTTAATTAAGGTGATGCTCACTGACAGCGAGTATCAGCCTTAAAGTTCATTTCATCTCTGCTGCTTGTTAGTGTTGTTCTTCAAAAGTTGCTGTTTGCCTTTACAGTACAATGTAAACTGTGGACAGTCCAACACGCTGGGACCAGAAAGCATTTTAGAAGATGCACAGATTTGAAATAGTTTTCACCCTGGTAGCTTAGCATAGCCAAGCAAGTCATTGTATCTTCCAAGGAAGATCAGAAAGGAAAATAACTTCCTGGACATTAGCTGAAATTTGTCTGTGTTTCTTGATGTTTAATATTAATAAACGATTATTAAGTGAGCATGAGGTCTGTACGGGAAAATATCAGACCGAAGTGTTGATAGTACAGACGGTCCGTGCGAATAACACAGAGGTGTGATATTCCTGTACAAGCCAAGCAATAATTTATTTATTATATGGCTATTATATATAAATACACAAGCTTCCGGGCTCGTAGTCAGTTCACTTCCTGTTGGCTTCACCTCCATGAAGAACTTGCTAACAGATGGTCCGGTCGTTAGCTGGTAAGCTTTCAATCTGTGTGTTTTTTCCGATGCTGTTTAGATATTTATGGAGTATGTTCATGTCCGACTTGGTTTTTCTAAATGGACTGCATTTATATAGCGCTTTTCCATCTGCATCAGACGCTCAAAGTGCTTTACAATAATGCATCACATTCACCCTGATGTCAGGGTGCTGCCATACAAGGTACTCACTACACACCGGGAGCAACTTGGAGATTAAGGTCCTTGTCCAAGGGCCCTTAGTGATTTTCCGGTGAGGCTGGGATTTGAACCGAGGATCCTCTGGTCTCAAGCCCAACACTTAACCACTAGACCATCACCTCCCCTTTTCTAATTGTGTTTTTAGCTTTCTGGTTTGTATCATAAATGTGATACGTATCCGGACCGACTGTTCCCGGTAATATTATTCAGTTGTAGCTCAGGTTTGTTTTTGCCTCTTGTTCCCACTTCACATCCTGCACCTGCTTTCATGTCCTCGTCTCACGCCCAGTTATTTATGTTCACTTCACATCCTGCACCTGCCATGTTTTTCTCTCACTTTAGCTCTGTCTGCTTTGTTTTTCTTTCACTCACGCTCTGTGCACCTGTTCACATATCTTTGTCTTTTCTTCACTCCACCTTGTGTTGTCCTCCCTCACTGTCTTGCACAATGTAGTATCTTCGTTCACTAGCCACGCCCCCTTCTTGATTGTTCCTCACGTGCACCTTGTTAACTCCTGTCTTATTTAATCTCCACCCAGCCACCACACCCGTGCTCCTTTGTTGTCTTTGTACACTTACAGCTCTGTTTCCAGTCCTGTTTTTGCTTTGCCGTGAATCCTGATCCTGCTTCGTATTTTTGACTTTGCCTTTTGCCTCACCCATGATGTTTGTGTCTGCTCGTGCCTCTGAACCCTGCTTATCCATGACTGAATTTTTGCCTGACCCTGTTTGTGCTTCTGCCTCGCCGACTGATCACCTGTGTACCGAACCAGAGCCTGAATTAAAGACTATGATCTCTTCTACATCCAAGCCCTGTCCGAGAGTTTGCATTTTGGGTCCTAACAATACGGGTGCCTGGCACCCGCTGTGCCTGACACACTTGGGTGTGCTGTTATTTTGTTGTGGTCCATGTCCATCACATGAATACATCGATAAATGCAGCCAGTTAAATTCTTCAAATGTGCAGCGGAGACAATGTGCCGCTGGGATTTGGCAGGGATTCATGTCAGCTTTTCAAAAAATCTCTGCTTCATTTTGTTACCCATAATTCCCTTCTCTGCATTGTTCAAAGGTCATGCAGACATAAAACCAGCCTTTTGGCTAGAATTATTTTGGATATAATTTCCTGTGCTGACTTGGCTAAATAACAAAAGTGAAACTGAATTTTGAGTTGCATTTCAAAATAAGCACACAGTTTGTGCACTGCACGTATTTCTTTGTGGTGAGGAGTTGAGGTACCAGTATGGTGACCTGGGTTCTTTACCCAGTCACACCGACTGTCTGTATCTGTGGACAAGGATACTTGATCTGCATTGTCTCAGTCCACCCTGCTGTAAAGGGTACTGACCTCGACTCAAGAAAAAAAAAACCCTGTAATGGACTGATGTCCCATCCAGGGAGAGTTGGGGACTCTCATCGACATAATGCGCTATCCGCTAAGAAATACTGGCGCCAATGGGTCTCATGGCCTGAATAGGACTAATACTGTTGGGAGTTGGAAACAGAGGAGAATGTTTCATATTTTGAAAACCAAGTTGACTGTGTTAAATTAAGTGGGGCTTTTCAGAAGAGTTGCTGGACATCCTGGGCTGACTGTCACTGAAAATTCAGAGAATGACATACACACAGGAACAAAATATGTTGAGGTGAAAAAAAAAAACAAAACAGTTACACACAATCTACACCTTTACAAATTGTGTGGAGGAACTTTCCTGCCTCCACCCTGTGTTCATACATCCATTAGAGAGTTAATTTAATTAATTTATTTGGTGTCCAATTATGTACATAAATAAATTACAAAGGCAAGAAAGAGTAAGGGTCTGATTGTAACCATCCTTTTCATCATCACTGTCATACTGTGTACTCCCTCTAATTTCCCTAAAAGTAATGGCAGGTGTTTTTTTATGTTGGCCACTGGCCATCATAAACATTACGAGGTCTATTAGATAAGAAACCGACAGTTTTATTTTTTTTAACTATATGGATTTGAATGACGTGCGATTACACCAATCATGCTTGAACCCTTGTGCGCATGCGTGAGTTTTTTTCACGCGTCGGTGACGTCATTTCCCTGTGGGCAGGCCTTGAGTGAGATGTGGTCCCGCCCTCTCGGCTGAATTCCTTTGTTTCACATGCTGCTCAAGACGGTGCGCGTTGCTTTATCAAAATTTTTTCTGGACCTGTGAGGAATATCCGAGTGGACACTATTCGAGAAATTTAGCTGGTCTTCGGTGAAAAGTTTAACGGCTGATGAGAGATTATGGGGTGTTTCTGTCGGTGTAAGGACTTCCCACGGAGCAGGACGTCACGCAGCGCTTCCAGGCGTCGGCTTGTTTCGACCTGAAAACATCGTAATTTAAGGCTTAATTCACCCAGGACGTCGTGAGAGAACAGAGAAGATTCAGAAGAGGCCGGCATGAGGACTTTATGCGGACATTCCACTGTTTAAGGACATTTTTTAATGAAAGACGTGCACGCAAAAAATCTGTGTGCGCCGCGACAGGAAAAACACCTCCGTGTTGAAAACCATTTGTAAAATTCAGGCGGCTTTTGATGGCTTTCAACAAGTGAGTAACTGAGAAAATTCAGGCGGCTTTTGATGGCTTTCAACAAGTGAGTAACTGAGAAATTGTTTAACAGCTGGGGCATGTTCCAACTTGCCCATTAAGGTTTCCAACGGAGGTGTTTTTCCTGTCGCGACCCCCGCGGCCCGACATGCGACTCTGCCCGCACATTCTTTCATTACAAAATGTCCGTTAACAATGGAATGTCCGAATAAACTCCTCATACCGACTTCTTCTGAAAGTTCTCTGTTCTCTGACCACTTACTGGGTCAGCAGAGCCTGAAATGTGGAAGTTTTCAACTTGAAACGGCGAAACGCTGCCGCCTCGAAGCGCAGATCGCCGTCAGGCGCCGTGGGCCGTCCTTACGGCGACACTACCAGACCAAAATCTCTCATCAGCCGTTAAAATTTTTACCGAAAACCTGCTGAATTTATCGAATGGTGTCCACTCAGTTGTGCCTTACAGTTTTGAAAAAATTTTGATCAAACAAAGCAGCAGTCTCTGAGCCATTCCTAAACAATGAAAAAACAACGAGAGGGTGACTGCCCACAGGCGAATGACGTAACCGACAGTGAAAAAACTCTCGCATGCCCACGAGGGTTCAAGCATGTCTGATGTAATCACACGTGATTCAAATCCATATGGTTTTTGAAAAAAATAAGGTCGGATACTTCTCTAATAGACCTCATATGTACATTATATTATATTCATTCATAAATATTAGATTGTTACCTGTTTCTTATTATAATTTTCAAAAGTTTTAAGCAGGTTGCAAGGCTTATAATTGGAGAAGTGTTTGCAGGAAAGAATGTGACAACACAGAGTGAGACAGAAAGGAAAAAGTAAACATGAATCATCAAGTCTAACTGCCATGTATACTGGAGTGAGCCTCACCTTATTAAATCATATTTCATAATCATATGGGGCTTCAAGCTGAAGCAGACCTGAATCAGTATACTGTAATGTTTGTGTGGAGGTTTGCCAGTCACTGTACGTCCACACTGCTGTGCAGGCATTTAGGAGCACACCTCCTTCTCTCAAGCTGTATCAAGAAACACCAGCCCCTGATAACAGAGAGGCTCCTCTCCTCTCCTCTCCTCTCCTCTCCTCTCCTCTCCTCTGTCCCTATGTGCAGCCATAATATGACGTTTGTGCTGACGCACAGGCAGTGCTGCTGAATATAAGAGTGTAATTATGGAGCCCTGTCTGTGCCGGTACAACTCAGGATGCCTACCTCACCAGCTGGAGGGAACACATCATCAACACAGAGAACAGTGTGGGTGTAGCAATTACGTAAATTGTCTCAAAAACAATGCTTTGAATATCTTATGTTGATTTTATTGTTATTATTATTTATTTATTTTTCCAAAATAAGCTGCACAGTCAGGGACACGGGGTTTGTACCACTTACTGTAATGCACTTCATTAATGCTGTTTTAGCAAATTCTACCAGAAGCCCTAACGGGTAAAAGAAAGTGATTTATTACAACAGTGAGTACAGAGTTACAAATTGGGTTTGATCTTGAATCCTGCCTATGGAGGAGGCATGGGGCAAAGCCCATCCCCCGAGGCAGACAAGGATCAACTTCTGACAGTGGGACGGCGGAGGGAGCGTCAGGCAGGGAACTGAAAAAGCAGTGAGAGTCGAGTGAGAAGTCAAAGCTTTTAAAGGACACACCTGTATCCATTTAGTTTACTGTGACTGTTAACACTGGTGTGTGTTTTGGATGGTGTACGTGACTGAAGTCAATTAGTTGATTGTGAGATGCTAAATTGTGAGTCTTCTGGCAGAATCTGCACTATGCTTCATTACTTATCAACTCTCAGGGGAGACTGGAGAAAATTGTAATGCATTTTGTTTCAGTTTTCTGTAACATTGACAATGTTGTAGAACTCTTAATAAATGTCCCAAAATGCCAATGTCCATCATGCTCAAACAACAACAACAACAAAAATCAATTAGCCAAAAATATAATGTGTCCCATTGCCATTTGTCCCATGGCCACAATTTCTGATCTAATTTCAAAATTGAGTAAACTGGGCTCTAAGCTTAACAGCAGAATGTAACAAATTTCCACTTTAATTTTAAAGTTCAAAGGGAAATTTGTGACGGTGAATTCAGTGATTTATAACAGCGTAATGCTTGAAGGTCTGTCCCAGTCCAGTCTTACTTTTTTCTTTCATAATACACAGAAAAATCATCAGTGATAATTTAACACTGACAGTGTACATATGGTCCCACACTGGGTCCTTTGATGTGTTCTGTATAAATCTATGGTATCTCTGAAAAATAACACTCAAGGAGCTATTTCCTTTCCAAACTCAGCACATTTGATTGAAATTCATCTGTTCCTGAAACTAACTAAGAGACTGGGACTTTGAAATTGGTTCTAGGTGCCTGGTGATGATGGAACCTTTGCAGGAGAGCAAAGCTCCAAATCTTGAGGGGTCCTGGTACTTCCTGAGTTTGTGTATAATTATGAGACTTGGCCATTAACCAATGCCACACACACACACACACACACACATACACATATATATATATATATATATATATATATATATATATATATATATATATATATATATATATATATATATATATATATATATATATATATATATATACTAGCTCTGGATCTGGCAACTTGCTTCTGACAGATTGTTTGTTGCTGTGACACTACTCTGAACTTCACACGGTTGTATACGCTTCTGTTATTTCTGTTTAGCACTCTTCTGGTTATTAATTGTATCTACTCTGAACGTTATTTAACAACAGTCCTGTTGTGAATCGCTAGCAGTTAGCATTTGCCAACGGTTAGCTTTCGCTAGCTAGGTCGACTCCTTCCCTCCCTCCATCGTTACTTTTTATAGCTGTTCTTTTTTTACCCGTTTAATACTTCTGTTCGTTTTTCAGTCGAACTGCTGTGAATTTTAAGTAATTATTTTACTCCTGTGTAAAATCTTGGGAGCAGATAGCATTTTCACTAGCGGTTAGCTTGCATTAGCTATTTCGGACACCCGTCATCAGTTTTTTAATTTCATTTTTTTATACTTCTGTTAGTTAATTAACTGTTTAGTGTATTTTGTAGCTTCTGCTTTTTTACCTGTTTAATACTTCTGTTAGTTTTTCCAGTGTAACTGCTGTGAATTTTAATTAATTTATTTACATCTTTGTGAGTCTTAGGAGTGGTTAGCTTATCCATTATTGGTTAGCTCGTATTTGCTTGGCTACATGCTTGAATTTCTTAGTGCACAAAGTACACTACAAATCCTACATTACACCCTCTGTAAATCCTGAGTGATGTTGGAAGATAGGGTGGCTCTCTTAGAGAGCCGTGTCCGTAAGTTAGCGCAGCTTATTAGCTCAGTGGAGTTAAGCCGTAGGGCTTGGTGCCCGGTTGTGGCACCCCGAACCCACTTGCCAGTACAAACTGTGAATCGGTTCTCCCCCTTGGATTTGCCTGATGTGAATTCTCTGAGGCCACAAGTGACTTCCACTCCTGTCTCCAGGCCGAAACACCGGACTTTAGTGATAGGGGATTGTATCACCTGCAAAGTCAGGTTACAGACGCCAGCTGACGTTAAATGTATTCCTGGGGCCAGAGTTCCCGACATTGCATCTCATCTTAGGGTGCTGACGCTGCAGAAGGGAAGACAGACGACGGAACATGACATGAGATATAGTCACATAGTTATTCACGTTGGCACCAATGATATCAGGATGAAGCACTCAGAGGTCACAAAAATGGACATAGAGAGGACTTGTGACCTTGCCAGAAAGATGTGTCGGCATTGATTAATAGTCTCTGGTCCCCTCCCCTCCCGGGGTACTGATGAGGCGTTTAGCAGGCTGACATCGTTAAATAGGTGGCTGGCGCAGTTTTGTAGACAGCAAGGCTTTAGCTTTATTGATAACTGGCCTTCGTTGTGGGGCCACCGTGGCTTGCTGATGCCGGACGGCCTCCACCATCGGAGGATGGAAAAAAAGCCCAAATCATTCTGCCATTTCCTCACAATGAAACAACGACAAGAGGGGTGGACCAGTGCTCACTCAAAGCCTGCCCACAGGTGAATGACGCAACCGACAGGTGTAAAAAAACTCACGCATGCGCACGAAGGTTCAAGCTTGGCTGATGTAAAAACATATGAATCAAATCCATATATTTTTTGCATCAAATAAAAAGGTCGGATACTTTTCTCACAGACCTCGTATATTGTTTTTAGGGCTACCTATTATAGTTTGGGAGTTTACTGCACATGGTACAACACTGTATGGTCTTACATAAATGGCTATTTTGGGGGTAATTTTCAGTTCACCTTTTAAAAAAAATGGTACCAGTTTGTTCCCCATGTCATGACGATTCAGAATATATATAGTTTTTAGGGCTACATATTATATTTTGGGAGTTTATCCCGGACAGACAGAAGTGGCAGCATGAAAAGCACATGGTACAACACTGTATGGTCTTACATAAATGGGCTGTGTGTGCTGTAGAAAGGGATTAAATAAACAGAGATGGCCAACACATATACTGGGCTGGAAATTTGAATCTGCCTGGTCATACCCACAGCCGGCTATTTTGGGGGTAATTTTCAGTTCAACTTTTAAAAAATGGTGCCAGTTTGTTCCCCATGTCATGAGGATTCAGAATATATATAGTTTTTATGGCTACCTATTATAGTTTGGGAGTTTATTGCACATGGTACAAAACTGTATGGTCTTACATAAATGGCTATTTTGAGGGTAATTTTCAGTTAAACGTTTTTTTTTTAAATGGTACCAGTTTGGTCCCCATGTCATGATTCAGAAAATATATCATTTTTAGGGCTACATATTATATAGTTTGGGAGTTTATTGCCCATGATACAACACTGTATGGTCTTATATAAATGGCTATTTTAGGGTAATTTTCAGTTCCAGTTTGTTCCCCATGTCATGAGGATTCAAAATATATATAGTTTTTAGGGCTACATATTATAGTTTGGGAGTTTATTGCACATGGTACAACACTGTATGGTCTTATATAAATGGCTATTTTGAGGGTAATTTTCAGTTCAACTTTTTAAAAAAATGTTACCAGTTTGTTCCCCATGTCATGATTCAGAAAATATATAGTTTTTAGGGCTACATACGAGGTCTGTTAGAAAACTATCCGACCTTTTTTTTTTGCAAAAACCATATGGATTTGAATCACGTGTGATTGCATCAGCTAAGCTTGAACCTTCGTGCGCATGCGTGAGTTTTTTCACGCCTGTCGGTTGCGTCATTCGCCTGTGAGCACGCTTTGAGTGAGCAGTGGTCCACCCCCCTCGTCGGATTTTCATTGCGAGGAAAATGTCTGAACGATTTGAAGCTTTGCTGCATCAAATTTTTTCAGAAACTGTGAGAGACAGCCAGGTGGAAACCATTCGGAAGATTCAGACAGCTTTCAGGGACGATTCTATGGGGATCACACAGATTAAGGAGTGTTACAACTGGTTTAAAGACGGCGCACAATGGCTGAGGGCACGCCGCGTTCCGAGCGACGATCGACAGGCTGAAACGACCAGATCATTTCCAAATTGAATGCTGTGTTGATCCGGGACGTCATCTGACTAACACAGAAATGGCAGAAGATGTGCACATAGCACTTTTTTGCCACATTCCACTATATCAATCAATCAATCAATCAACTTTTTTCTTATATAGCGCCAAATCACAACAAACAGTTGCCCCAAGGCGCTCCATATTGTAAGGCAAGGCCATACAATAATTATGAAAAACCCCAACGGTCAAAACGACCCCCTATGAGCAAGCACTTGGCCACAGTGGGAAGGAAAAACTCCCTTTTAACAGGAAGAAACCTCCAGCAGAACCAGGCTCAGGGAGGGGCAGTCTTCTGCTGAGACTGGTTGGGGCTGAGGGAAAGAACCAGGAAAAAGACATGCCGAGAAGGGGGGCAGAGATCGATCACTAATGATTAAATGCAGAGTGATGCATACGGAGCAAAAAGAGAAAGAAACAGTGCATCATGGGAACCCCCCCACAGTCTACGTCTAAAGCAACATAACCAAGGGATGGTCCAGGGTCACCCGATCCAGCCCTAACTATAAGCCTTAGCGAAAAGGAAAGTTTTAAGCCTAATCTTAAAAGTAGAGAGGGTATCTGTCTCCCTGATCTGAATTGGGAGCTGGTTCCACAGGAGAGGAGCCTGAAAGCTGAAGGCTCTGCCTCCCATTCTACTCTTACAAACCCTAGGAACTACAAGTAAGCCCGCAGTCTGAGAGCGAAGCGCTCTAATGGGGTAATATGGTACTACGAGGTCCCTAAGATAAGATGGGACCTGATTACTCAAAACCTTATAAGTAAGAAGAAGAATTTTAAATTCTATTCTAGAATTAACAGGAAGCCAATGAAGAGAGGCCAACACGGGTGAGATATGCTCTCTCCTGCTAGTCCCCGTCAGTACTCTAGCTGCAGCATTCTGAACCAACTGAAGGCTTTTTAGGGAACTTTTAGGACAACCTGATAATAATGAATTACAATAGTC
This sequence comes from Thalassophryne amazonica, assembly GCF_902500255.1. Taxonomy (NCBI): domain Eukaryota; kingdom Metazoa; phylum Chordata; class Actinopteri; order Batrachoidiformes; family Batrachoididae; genus Thalassophryne; species Thalassophryne amazonica. Next base: position 64,606,108 of record NC_047107.1, read on the forward strand.
CAGCCTAGAGGAAATAAATGCACGAATTAGTTTTTCAGCATCACTCTGAGACAAGACCTTTCTGATTTTAGAGATATTGCGTAAATGCAAAAAGGCAGTCCTACATATTTGTTTAATATGCGCTTTGAATGACATATCCTGATCAAAAATGACTCCAAGATTTCTCACAGTATTACTAGAGATCAGGGAAATGCCATCCAGAGTAACGATCTGGTTAGACACCATGCTTCTAAGATTTGTGGGGCCAAGTACAATAACTTCAGTTTTATCTGAGTTTAAAAGCAGGAAATTAGAGGTCATCCATGTCTTTATGTCTGTAAGACAATCCTGCAGTTTAGCTAATTGGTGTGTATCCTCTGGCTTCATGGATAGATAAAGCTGGGTATCATCTGCGTAACAATGAAAATTTAAGCAATACCGTCTAATAATACTGCCTAAGGGAAGCATGTATAAAGTGAATAAAATTGGTCCTAGCACAGAACCTTGTGGAACTCCATAATTAACTTTAGTCTGTGAAGAAGATTCCCCATTTACATGAACAAACTGTAATCTATTAGACAAATATGATTCAAACCACTGCAGCGCAGTGCCTTTAATACCTATGACATGCTGTAATCTCTGTAATAAAATTTTATGGTCAACAGTATCAAAAGCAGCACTGAGGTCTAACAGAACAAGCACAGAGATGAGTCCACTGTCCGAGGCCATAAGAAGATCATTTGTAACCTTCACTAATGCTGTTTCTGTACTATGATGAATTCTAAAACCTGACTGAAACTCTTCAAATAGACCATTCCTCTGCAGGTGATCAGTTAGCTGTTTTACAACTACCCTCTCAAGAATCTTTGAGAGAAAAGGAAGGTTGGAGATTGGCCTATAATTAGCTAAGATAGCTGGGTCAAGTGATGGCTTTTTAAGTAATGGTTTAATTACTGCCACCTTAAAGGCCTGTGGTACATAACCAACTAACAAAGATAGATTGATCATATTTAAGATTGAAGCATTAAATAATGGTAGGACTTCCTTGAGCAGCCTGGCAGGAATGGGGTCTAATAAACATGTTGATGGTTTGGATGAAGTAACTAATGAAAATAACTCAGACAGAACAATCGGAGAGAAAGAGTCTAACCAAATACCGGCATCACTGAAAGCAGCCAAAGATAACGATACATCTTTGGGATGGTTATGAGTAATTTTTTCTCTAATAGTCAAAATTTTGTTAGCAAAGAAAGTCATGAAGTCATTACTAGTTAAAGTTAATGGAATACTCAGCTCAATAGAGCTCTGACTCTTTGTCAGCCTGGCTACAGTGCTGAAAAGAAACCTGGGATTGTTCTTATTTTCTTCAATTAGTGATGAGTAGAAAGATGTCCTAGCTTTACGGAGGGCTTTTTTATAGAGCAACAAACTCTTTTTCCAGGCTAAGTGAAGATCTTCTAAATTAGTGAGACGCCATTTCCTCTCCAACTTACGGGTTATCTGCTTTAAGCTACGAGTTTGTGAGTTATACCACGGAGTCAGACACTTCTGATTTAAAGCTCTCTTTTTCAGAGGAGCTACAGCATCCAAAGTTGTCTTCAATGAGGATGTAAAACTATTGACGAGATACTCTAACTCCCTTACAGAGTTTATGTAGCTACTCTGCTCTGTGTTGGTATATCAATCAATCAACTTTTTTTTTATATAGCGCCAAATCACAACAAACAGTTGCCCCAAGGCGCTTTATATTGTAAGGCAAGGCCATACAATAATTATGAAAAACCCCAACGGTCAAAACGACCCCCTGTGAGCAAGCACTTGGCTACAGTGGGAAGGAAAAACTCCCTTTTAACAGGAAGAAACCTCCAGCAGAACCAGGCTCAGGGAGGGGCAGTCTTCTGCTGAGACTGGTTGGGGCTGAGGGAAAGAACCAGGAAAAAGACATGCTGTGGAAGGGGGCAGAGATCGATCACTAATGATTAAATGCGGAGTGATGCATACAGAGCAAAAAGAGAAAGAAACAGTGCATCATGGGAACCCCCCCACAGTCTACGTCTAAAGCAGCATAACCAAGGGATAGTCCAGGATCACCTGATCCAGCCCTAACTATAAGCCTTAGCGAAAAGGAAAGTTTTAAGCCTAATCTTAAAAGTAGAGAGGGTATCTGTCTCCCTGATCTGAATTGGGAGCTGGTTCCACAGGAGAGGAGCCTGAAAGCTGAAGGCTCTGCCTCCCATTCTACTCTTACAAACCCTAGGAACTACAAGTAAGCCTGCAGTCTGAGAGCGAAGCGCTCTAATGGGGTAATATGGTACTACGAGGTCCCTAAGATAAGATGGGACCTGATTATTCAAAACCTTATAAGTAAGAAGAAGAATTTTAAATTCTATTCTAGAATTAACAGGAAGCCAATGAAGAGAGGCCAACACGGGTGAGATATGCTCTCTCCTGCCAGTCCCCGTCAGTACTCTAGCTGCAGCATTTTGAACTAACTGAAGGCTTTTTAGGGAACTTTTAGGACAACCTGATAATAATGAATTACAATAGTCCAGCCTAGAGGAAATAAATGCATGAATTAGTTTTTCAGCATCACTCTGAGACAAGACCTTTCTGATTTTAGAGATATTGCGTAAATGCAAAAAGGCAGTCCTACATATTTGTTTAATATGCGCTTTGAATGACATATCCTGATCAAAAATGACTCCAAGATTTCTCACAGTATTACTAGAGGTCAGGGAAATGCCATCCAGAGTAAAGATCTGGTTAGAGACCATGCTTCTAAGATTTGTGGGGCCAAGTACAATAACTTCAGTTTTATCTGAGTTTAAAAGCAGGAAATTAGAGGTCATCCATGTCTTTATGTCTGTAAGACAATCCTGCAGTTTAGCTAATTGGTGTGTGTCCTCTGGTTTCATGGATAGATAAAGCTGGGTATCATCTGCGTAACAATGAAAATTTAAGCAATACCGTCTAATAATACTGCCTAAGGGAAGCATGTATAAAGTGAATAAAATTGGTCCTAGCACAGAACCTTGTGGAACTCCATAATTAACTTTAGTCCGTGAAGAAGATTCCCCATTTACATGAACAAACTGTAATCTATTAGACAAATATGATTCAAACCACCGCAGCGCAGTGCCCTTAATACCTATGACATGCTCTAATCTCTGTAATAAAATTTTATGGTCAACAGTATCAAAAGCAGCACTGAGGTCCAACAGAACAAGCACAGAGATAAGTCCACTGTCCGAAGCCATAAGAAGATCATTTGTAACCTTCACTAATGCTGTTTCTGTACTATGATGAATTCTAAAACCTGACTGAACCTCTTCAAATAGACCATTCCTCTGCAGGTGATCAGTTAGCTGTTTTACAACTACCCTCTCAAGAATCTTTGAGAGAAAAGGAAGGTATATGACATTAGAGAACATAAAGAAGGAATCATATCCTTAAACCTAGTTACAGCGCTTTCTGAAAGACTTCTAGTGTAATGAAACTTATTCCCCACTGCAGGGTAGTCCATCAGGGTAAATGTAAATGTTATTAAAAAATGATCAGACAGAAGGGAGTTTTCAGGGAATACTGTTAAGTCTTCTATTTCCATACCATAAGTCAGGACAAGATCTAAAATATGATTAAAGTGGTGGGTGGACTCATTTACTTTTTGAGTAAAGCCGATAGAGTCTAATAATAGATTAAATGCAGTGTTGAGGCTGTCATTCTCAGCATCTGTGTGGATGTTAAAATCGCCCACTATAATTATCTTATCTGAGCTAAGCACTAAGTCAGACAAAAGGTCTGAAAATTCACAGAGAAACTCACAGTAACGACCAGGTGGACGATAGATAATAACAAATAAAACTGGTTTTTGGGACTTCCAATTTGGATGGACAAGACTAAGAGACAAGCTTTCAAATGAATTAAAGCTCTGTCTAGGTTTTTGATTAATTAATAAGCTGGAATGGAAGATTGCTGCTAATCCTCCGCCCCGGCCCGTGCTACGAGCATTCTGACAGTTAGTGTGACTCGGGGGTGTTGACTCATTTAAACTAACATATTCATCCTGCTGTAACCAGGTTTCTGTTAGGCAGAATAAATCAATACGTTGATCAATTATTATATCATTTACCAACAGGGACTTAGAAGAGAGAGACCTAATGTTTAATAGACCACATTTAACTGTTTTAGTCTGTGGTGCAATTGAAGGTGCTATATTATTTTTTCTTTTTGAATTTTTATGCTTAAATAGATTTTTGCTGGTTATTGGTGGTCTGGGAGCAGACACTGTCTCTACGGGGATGGGGTAATGAGGGGATGGCAGGGGGAGAGAAGCTGCAGAGAGGTGTATAAGACCACAGCTCTGCCTCCTGGTCCCAACGCTAGACAGTCACAGTTTGGAGGATCCAAAAAAATTGGCCAGATTTCTAGAAATGAGAGCTGCTCCCTCTAAAGTGGGATGGATGCCGTCTCTCCTAACAAGACAAGGTTTTCCCCAGAAGCTTTGCCAATTATCAATGAAGCCCACCTCATTTTTTGGACACCACTCAGACAGCCAGCAATTCAAGGAGAACATGCGGCTAAACATGTCACTCCCGGTCTGATTGGGGAGGGGCCCAGAGAAAACAACAGAGTCCGACATTGTTTTTGCAAAGTTACACACCGATTTAATGTTAATTTTAGTGACCTCCGATTGGCGTAACCGAGTGTCATTACTGCCGACGTGAATTACAATCTTACCAAATTTACGCTTAGCCTTAGCCAGCAATTTCAAATGTCCTTCGATGTCGCCTGCTCTGGCCCCTGGAAGACAATTGGCAATGGTTGCTGGTGTCGCTAACTTCACATTTCTCAAAACAGAGTCGCCAATAACCAGAGTTTGATCCTCGGCGAGTGTATCGTCGAGTGGGGAAAAACGGTTAGAGATGTGAACGGGTTGACGGTGTACACGGGGCTTCTGTTTAGGGCTACGCTTCCTCCTCACAGTCACCAAAATTGCCATTATTCAAAATTAATGGCAAGTTGAATCCAGCATGTTAGAAAATACTGTCGGACAACTTTCACTCATCAGCCTGAAAGCTGTGCATGGGACACGCTTGGGCTTTCCAACATGCCCATGATCCAAAGCACAAAGCCAAGTGGATCCTTTAGTGGCTACAGCAGAAGGACCTGAAGTGGCCATCACAGTCTCCTGACCTCAATACCACGGAGTCACTTTGGGGAGATCTCAAACGTGCAGTTTGAGAACTAGAGACCTGGGTTTTTGGGGATTTTTTTTTTTCAAGAATAATAGGTGGCTCTACCATCTGAGAATATAAAGGTACTCATCCACAACTATCACAAAAGACTGCAGGTCATCACTTATGATAAAGGAAGAAAAACGCAGTGTTAATAATTAAGAATATATAAACTTTTGAATGGTATCCTCTCAATAATTTCTTTAGTGCAATGTTTTTTCATGACTTCATTATTCTGTGATGTTTTATGGTTTTATTTTAATTACATAAAAATAAAAGTTATGTGTTTCCCCTGATCACTTGTTTTCGTCAAAGAATAGTATGTATTCTACAATTGTGGTCAGCGTATGTAACGTATAACTGAAGGCCACTGGTTAGAGTTTTTCCTCCTTTAAGTTACATTTTCATTTTGTGGTTCTGTTTGTTTTGTCAGTGGAATGTGGACCACATCACTCTAATATATCTACAGCAGGATTTCCAATTACCCTGAGGGACAGTCGCAACTGTCAGTCAGATACAATCCACTTATCCTTTCAAAAAACAAGCAAACAAAATGTCTATTAAAAACTAATGGTTTCAAACTGCAATCACAACAGAGTGTGAACCCTAAGCAAACCTTTGAAAAGTAGGAGTGGTTTTATTTTAATTTCACAGTTTCAGACGTTACTCTCTCACACCCAGTGATACTGTACTCTCACAAACTCTCCTTGCATGCCAACCGTTTACACAGCAACACATATAATATGGGTCAAATAAACAGCAGAAATCTGAAAAAAAGAAACGTAGCGTAGTGCAGGTTCGATCAGGAAGACTCAGGTTTCAAACTGTCATTCAGACCTGACATGCCTAATCAGTAACAGCTGTATCTAATATATAAGGTTGACTGCGTGTGTGTGTGTGTGTGTGTGTGTGTGTGTGTGTGTGTGTGTGTGTGTGTGTGTGTGTGTGTGTGTGTGTGTGTGTGTGTGTGTGTGTGTGTGTGTGTGTGTGTTCGCTATGCACAGCCACAGTAATTAAGCAATCAACACCAAACTTGCTATGGTGACTGAGGCCACCAAGGGGGAGATCACTGGGGCCCTTAGGTTGAAAGCGTACGTGTGCGAACACACACACACACACACACACAGTCAGCCTTATATATTAGATCATGATGCGCTCACTGAAGCCCTTATTTTCACAGTTCACATGATACTCAGGTCAGGTAGCAGCATCACACTTTACTTACTACGTAGTAGCGGCTTGCTAGGGTGCACTTTGATTACAATCCGCAAAGGCCAGCGCGCAGCATGTGAGTTAAAACTGGCGTGCATACATGCGCTTTTATTACAATTACGAACCGCTCACTGGAGCCCTTATTTTCGCAGTTCATGTGCTACTCTGGTGAGATAACAAGCATCACAGTTTACTTACTACATAGTAGTGGCTGGCTAGGGTGCACTTTAATTACAGTCCAAACAGGCCAGCGCACACCGTGTGTGAGTTAAAACACACATTTTTTTTAATTAAAATGCACCTGCTGTGTGGCATGCCAGAGCATTGTAGTGATATGACATGCTATCACCTGTTTATCATCATTCACTTGAGTCTCATGAATGTCACAAATTGCTCAATGAAAATTAATGATGACAACATACATGCAATGCAATGCAACTTACTACACCTTAACTAAAGTGACATGAAATATACAATGGCATGGCTAAAATTCTTCTCTGTTACCCATGTGTAGATGGGTAACTCAGCTAGTCTTTAATAAGAAGCAGCTGGTCCACAATTTAGTCATCAACCTCAACCAATACAAAACTTCAAAGCCATTTAAAGATGTCAATTCTGACTCACCTCTCTGTTGCTTGCAGTCTCTGAGTGAGACTCTTTCTCCTCCACCCCACTGCCACCAGTTGGTCCCTGTTGCTGGCCAGGACCACGCCGTCCTCCGCCCTACCACCACTAGTTGGTCCCTGTCGGTCACCGAGGGTGGGCTCCACCCCTGCCTTCTTCTGACGGCAGGATTTGGGCTTAAATTACCCCAACACTGTTAGGATCAGGGCCAGCCCCAAACACTGCTTTTGCATTTGTAATATATCTCAGTTGAATAAATGTTTAAGTTTATAGTCTCCTGAGTTTTAATGGGAGAATGAGTAGCTTCATAACTGAACACTGTGCCAGTGTATGCTGGGAATTGATACACTTTGATGATGCAGAAAAAAATCATAATACTTGTTGCTTGTTTTGCCCTTTGTCATTTTTGAATCAAAATGATCTTTTATTTATATTTGTATTTTCAAATTAAAGTAAAAAAAAGTAATAGTAATAGCCTGAAGCCACTATATCTTATTATACTGTACCTACTATTCACTGATTCAACACACTGCTGTACAAAACAAAAATAACAACAAAAAACACCACGCCCAAAAACAAACAAAACAATCTTGTCCACATAATATGAAAAAAAATTTCTACACTCTATAATGTTCATCAGTACAGACAAATCTAAAATAATTAAATTCCCACCAGCTAGCATTTCAATATAAAAATATAAACTGTAGAATTCAACAACAGAGAAAACAACAAACCAACAATAATCAGTCAAGTGTGGGAGTTTGCTCTGGTGTCACACGTCACCACATCCCCCACTCCATTTAATAATAATAATCAAACATCCAAAATTTATTGATTGATAATAAATCTATATAATCAGTTTTCTGTTTGAGCACATTTATCTTCCATCACCTGTCTTCCTCTGCTTATTATAAGTGCGATAAGGATTACCCATTATTTGGTCATAATAACTGTACGGTGCATACTGATTGGTTACATGTTTATTTTACATATATTTTACATTACTGCATCACAAGCATCCATTTTTTTATGTGATAAACATGAATCAGTCACCAAGTTCTGCAAAACAATCACTTTTTGTTGCATCACAGCCGTTTTCTGCTCACAATTCCTCATTGTTTGCTCACAGTCATCTATTGTTTCAGCTTCTGCCCACAGTTGTGTTGTTTTAGCATAAAGTGCCATTTTATAAATGCAGTAAAAGATGAGGAGGGGTTGATACCTGTCTCCAAACTGGTTATTAATAGCTGATGCCATGATATGGATGCACTGGCTCAGTGATTTTATAATAATATGCAGAAAACATCCCATTTGCTGATGCTGTGCATTCAGTGTTTGTTTTCTGTACTGTATTTTATGTGCATATCAGTCTGGTTTTAGAAAACAGCACAGCACAGTAACAGCTGCTATTAAAGTTGTAAATGACATTAAGTTTGCGAGAGTGAGCTCCCCAACCCCTCAGAGAACAAATGAATAGCTGCGCCCCCCCCCCCACCACCACCACCACCACCACGGACAAACACAATTTCAACATCTTCGTGTGTTTCTTTTTATTCTTTTACACATCTTAAACACATTTTTAAATATGTGTTTTTAAGGAACTGTCAATGCATTTACACATTTTACAGCCTTTGTAAAGATTTTAAAATGTTTTTTTTAAAAAAAACTTTCTATTCTTCTATTTTTACCTTTTGTCATATTTTAAACATCATTTAAAAAAAAAGCATTTCAACATCTCTGTGTGTTTTTAAACGTCTTTGACATAACTAACACATTTTAACATAAATAACATTTATTTAACTTTTATACATATTTAGTCTGTCATCTAGTCTCACCTCTTGTTTAGTGCGAGTAATGAGTCTGGGTCTTTGACGCACACAGGCAGCTGATGTGGGGGATGCACTGTGGAGAGGAGTAAATGAAGATCGTCCTCTACTTTCTTCTTTTTGGTTGTCCCAAACTCTGTCTTCTCACTGGTAGATTTATGCACTAAAAATGTATCTATTTTGCTCCTGGCATGTTAACTAACAATGTTTTCTTTTTCCTTTTTTCCCCTTCTTCTTTTGTTGATTAACAGTGTTTACAGTTACAGTAGACCATATCACCTTGACAGAAAGACTTTATAATATTGACTTATCTGAGCATTGTGATAGGCTGGTTTTTCAACTACTTGTTTGTTATATCACTGTGTGTCCACTTTGCTGAGTCTTCCTCTGCCTTCCTTCCTGTGTCAAAGGCCATGCATGCCCCAAGGTTCCATTCTGGGGCCACTTTTGTTTTCAATATATGTTAACAATCTTTGTGACAATTTATCAAATGCTGTTTACCATGTCTATGCAGACAATACAGTCATCTATTGTTCCTCCTCCTCAGTAACCAAAAATCTGGAGTACCTGCAGTCTGCCTTTGATGTTGTTCAGACCCACTTAACAAACTAGTGTTAAATGCTGGAAAACCTAAATGCATGTTGTTTTCAAGTTGCAAAGAACGATCATCTAATCTTCCTAAGATCTCGACAACTCAAGGGGTTGAAAGTGAAATAGTCACATCATACTATTTAAGTATTTCGATATCATCATTGATTAGCATCTGTCTTTCAAAACACAGTGAAATCCTTGTCTCCAAGCTGAAGGTCTAATTGGGTTTCTTCTTGAGGAACAGATCCAATTTCTCCCCCAAGTCAAGATAGTACTTGATATCAGCAACTTTATTTATTTATTTATTTATTTTACTTCTGCTAGATTATGGTTATTTATTGTTTTTAACTAATCAATATCATAAGAAATTAGATGCTGTGTACCACTGTGTTCTGCATTTTATTACTGGTTGTGGATGTCACACACATCATTGAATTTTGTATGCTACTGCTAACTGGCTGTCCCTCTACATACACAGGTTCTCTCAATGGTTGATGTTTATATATAAAACTATTCTTGGCATAGTTCCTCCTTATCTGTCTACGTATATATGTAGAACCCAAAATCATTATGGCCTTCGCCCTCATTGTATTCTACAGATGGTGGTCCCGAGAGTAAGAACAAAACTTGGAATAAAAAGCTCTTAAATATACTGCTCCTTCCACATGGAATAACTTACAGACTGAACTGAAATTGTCAGCACTGATCTTTCTGGGGAAGTTTAAGTCAGTTATGAGGGATCAAGAGGAAAACTCCCTTAGTCAATGTGACTGCTTTTAAATATTTTTATGATGGCATTTTAGAAACTGTACCTGTATCCCATCCTGGCTGGATGGTGTGACTTGTATACTAGCATGTTGCCCGTGGGGATCCATGGGCCCTAGATTGGGTTGTGTTTATAAAACAGGTAGCTGACACTTTTCAAGGGTGATAATAAATTATGCAAAGTTTCTATAATGAGGCCACAATGGAAATAACTTTTTTCAGGTTGTTGTGTCATTCATGTATTTTTAATGTGCCATACACTCACGCTTTTAATATAAAGATGAATTACCACTCCCTGCTGAAATGGCGTGTGAGTCCAGAATGGAGGTTTAGTCCTTTCAATGTTCCGTTTTGGGGCCATTCAACCTTGACCCAAAAGACATAAGCATACCAAACTGTAAATGTCAGCTCTCCCCAGTTTGTCTGTGATCAAAGTTATACGCGCACACACACACGCATGCATGTGCAGAGCTTTTTGTCTTTTCTGAATTCTGCTGCAAGCAGGTGCTTCTATTTTTATACACACACAGACGGTGGCAGAAGACATCAAATGCAGTACAGTTTTCAATCATGGTCACAGCAACATGATACTTCATTAAACTGACTAAACCAATTGAGCTACAAAAGCACAATAAATCAATAACACGATCAACACTGTTAAACTAAGATAAAGCACAATAACAGTATTTAAAACCCAAAACCCGAACACCCATGGTGCATTGTAGCACAATGTCCATTGTTCACTGTTTTTAGCTAATGTTGCTAATTTCTCCAGTTTCCATTTTCGCAGCATTCATCCATGATCCAAAATACATAACCATACCAAATGGCAAATATCAGCTCTCCCCAGTTTGTCCGTGATCAAATCCATACACACACACACACACACACACACACACACACACACACACACACACACACACACACACACACACACACACACACACACACACACACACACACACACACACACACACACACACACACACACACAGAGGCCACTTGGCTATTTTTACATATCAGGTTCAGGTTACTTTATTGATACCCGTATGTCAATTTGTGTTGCAGTGACAGAAAGCATCCAACTTATTAAACATATGGGACAACAGTAACATACACAAAGGCCTGACACAGATATAAAGTGCTCAGAACCACACTAGACCACAGCCTATCAACCATCTAAAATGGTGCAAAATTTGCTATGATGATTTATTGATCTGAATAATAGCAGCTGGAACAAAATGGTTCCTGTACCGCTTTGTTCTACACCTCGAGAATGTAAACCTCCAACCAGAGGGGAGAAGCTGGAATTCCCCATGTAGAAGGTGTGAAGGGTCATTTATAATAGATTAAGTGATCCTCTGTAGCTGCCTGACATACAGAGACTCAGGGCAATCAGCTTCCCTGACCACTTCAACAATCTGCATCAGTTTGTTTCTCTCCTTAACCGATATAGCACCATACCATGACACCAAGGAATAAGACAGAACTGATTTAATAAATGATCGATAAAACAATGTCATGATGGTTTTGTCAATGTTAAAAAAAATGACAGCTCTCTTAAGCAAAGCAAATGCTGATACATGCATACAGCGTCGCAGTTGGTCTCAAAGTTAAGTTTACAGTCTATCGTAGTCCCAGGTACTTATACGACCGCACAAGTTTTCACCATCTGACCCTTGAAGACTGTGGCTTCAGGTGTACAGGGTTTTTTCTGATATATATGATATATATATATCATATATATATATATATATATATATATATATATATATATATATATATCATATATATCAGTGTGTGTATATATATATATATATATATATATATATACACGTGTGTGTGTGTGTTATGTTAGTTGTATAGTTGTTATGTCTCTGTCGCAATGTTGTTGTGCTGCCCTCTTGGCCAGGTCACTCTTGGAAAAGAGATTTTTAATCTCCAAGAGGCTTTTACCTGGTTAAATAAAGGCAATATATATATATGTTACTAGTTCTGAGTGCTTTTGGTACATATTCTATGGAAAACACAATCGGCAAGAAGGAACCATTTCACTAACCTGTTTTGTCTGAGGTTTTTTTGTATTTACTTTTGGTTTCAGGTTAATTAATGGTTCCAGCATGTGGATCGAATACACCACTGTTTACTTTTTAAAAATTTTAAAAAGTAAACAGTGAATGATATATATATATATATATATATATATATATATATATATATATATATATATATATATATATATATCATTCACTGTTCACTGTTTACTTTTTTTAAATTTTTTAAAAAGTATACTGTTTTCATACATAGGATTTTATGGCAGCTGCCTCACTGTTGTTCACTTTAGACCAACACTACTACATCGCCATAACTCATCAAATACAATGAAGACACAACCGCCAAATGCTTGCATTAAAACATGATACACTGGTGCTCTCTAGTGGTTAGCATTAGATAAGTCAGAAGTACACATAAAATTAATGGGCTATTTGATTGGACTGAGTTGAGATTTGCTTGGAATTTGTTTTGTGGATAAAATGCGGTAGACACACTGCGTATAAACCAATGAAGCCTACCAGTGTGCGGGTGGCCATGTGCAGCACCAAGTCATAGCACTTAGTCATCGTTATCTCATAGTCAGTCCAGGTGGTGATCATGCTGTTCTGTATGGTGTGTTTGAGTCTTGCTCTGGCAATGACAGATATGAGGTTAGAGAGGTGACCTTGGGACCAAATCAGCTCCAACTCACTAAGGTTTTGGGCTTCTGAGCACCTTGGCAGCATGCTGACATCAGTGTGTGTGGGTGTTCATGGATGAATGTGAGGCATTGTTGTGAATCACTGTCATTCACAATCTTATGAAAAAACACTATAAAAATGCAGTCCAATTAACATTTTAGTGGGTGCACTGACCCTCTAGTGTTGTGTAGAACTCCCCTGTGAGTATCAATCGCACAGGGACTCCTGTGGCCCATTTAGCTTAGTTGCTGTAATGACTGATATTTGTTCCATTACTCCCCCGAGATACTTGGGTCAGTTTCATTCAAACTTGCTTTGTGCATGTTGCCCTAAATGTTTTTTGTTTTTTTGTTTTTTTTTTGGCAAAGGTCGAGCTCATTGGGGTAAAAGGTCAAAATTTAGATTTATCTGTCTGTTGCCCTACTACTTCTTACTACTACTATGTCCATCCATCCATCCATCCATCCATCCATTTTTTTCCATTTATTCAGAGTGGCGGGGGCAGCAGCTCAAGCAAAGCTGCCCAGACCTCCTCCTCCTCCTACTACTACTACTATCTCAATATTCTCATATAAATTGTCATGTAAATGTCACTTATATACATGCTGTCCATATTCTTGAGCCGCTTAGGTGGGTAGGGAGAGTTCCCATGGGATAAAAAAGCTTTTCAATCTACCATCCCTGTTTCTCAAGACCAGTTACCTAAATGGCACTACTTTTTTTTTTTTTTCTTTTTCTTTAAAGATATTTATGTGCACCTTAGTAAACACTAGTAGAGTTCCACCTTAGATTTGGAATGTATAATAAAAGATATACCTTACTGAATTTTCATATATCAATATGATATACGACATGACTAATGCAAAGTGCAGCAACAGTGTAAATTAAACATTCTTAAACAAAACAGTAATAATACTACACTCATTTTGCACTCAGCATAAGGTTAGGATACTGTGCCCTCCAAAAGTATTGGAACACTTGGAATTTCACACATTTTAATTTGTTTATGCCATTTTAAGTACCAGAAACACAAAAAAATAAAGAATTTATAAAATTATCTTCCTCAAACTCAAACTGAAAGCAAATCTCTAAAACCTGATAAAACCTGTAAATAATAATCAGTTTTATTGCCAGTTTTCTTTAGACAAGTCAGGGGATGGAAACATGGTAAGTGATAAGAATGATAAATGATAAGAATGGTAACAAAGGTCAGTTTCAGTTTGTATAGGGGTCAAAAGTTAAAGTTGCACCATTAATTTTGCTCCAGCTGTATTTGTGCTGAATTTGAAGCTTGTATCACCATTTCAAGGACTGTTTCACTTATCTGCTGTACTAATAAGCCAACTGAGCATGAACCAGCTATTGTTTGTTAGGTTAAACTTTTGCACTCTTAAACAGCTAACAGACATGGCAACTTCAATTAAAGGAGAAATGCTGCTTTTACGAGTAACAACCTGGACCTCATTTCTGACATAAAATACAGTCGTTTAATCATTACTCACCATTAGAAGTCCTTAGTTCAAACGATGTGTTCAGTTCAAATCTGGAACAAACATTTTTCTTCTTCTACTAAGGTGGATTAGAACTTTTTGTGATACACAGGACAAACTACTGGACAGGAGGAACCTAGCAGTCAATGTGACTCACTGATTTGAAAATGCAGGTCTTTCAACCAGACGTGTGGTGTCATGACATGTCAATCATCTGTGTCCAGTCAGATTTCAGGGGAGTCCAGTAAAACCACTGAACTTCAGTGAGTGAAACCCCGGCCTGCACTCTAGCGCCACCCATGCCAGGAAGTGTTCAACATTTCCTGTTTCACTGTGACAGAGAATTTGGCACTTCCTGTTTGAGTGTGAGCTTGCCACTGAGTTCCTGCGAGATTCCATGGGATCTCGTCTGTCAGTCCAGGAAGTGTTTGACATTTGAACATTTCCTGTTTTACTGTGGACTTGAATTTTGGCACTTCCTGTTTAGGACACCCTGTACCATGGGTGAGCTTCACGCCGCTGCGCGATGCTTCGCTCATCATTTTCAGAACTTTTGTCTGACTTAGTGCTTAGCTCAGATAAGATAATTATAGTGGGCGATTTTAACATCCACACAGATGCTGAGAATGACAGCCTCAACACTGCATTTAATCTATTATTAGACTCAATTGGCTTTGCTCAAAATGTAAATGAGTCCACCGACCACTTTAATCATATCTTAGATCTTGTTCTGACTTATGGTATGGAAATTGAAGACTTAACAGTATTCCCTGAAAACTCCCTTCTGTCTGATCATTTCTTAATAACATTTACATTTACTCTGATGGACTACCCAGCAGTGGGGAATAAGTTTCATTACACTAGAAGTCTTTCAGAAAGCGCTGTAACTAGGTTTAAGGATATGATTCCATCTTTATGTTCTCTAATGCCATATACCAACACAGTGCAGAGTAGCTACCTAAACTCTGTAAGTGAGATAGAGTATCTCGTCAATAGTTTTACATCCTCATTGAAGACAACTTTGGATGCTGTAGCTCCTCTGAAAAAGAGAGCTTTAAATCAGAAGTGCCTGACTCCGTGGTATAACTCACAAACTCGCAGCTTAAAGCAGATAACCCGTAAGTTGGAGAGGAAATGGCGTCTCACTAATTTAGAAGATCTTCACTTAGCCTGGAAAAAGAGTCTGTTGCTCTATAAAAAAGCCGTCCGTAAAGCTAGGACATCTTACTACTCATCACTAATTGAAGAAAATAAGAACAACCCCAGGTTTCTTTTCAGCACTGTAGCCAGGCTGACAAAGAGTCAGAGCTCTATTGAGCCGAGTATTCCTTTAACTTTAACTAGTAATGACTTCATGACTTTCTTTGCTAATAAAATTTTAACTATTAGAGAAAAAATTACTCATAACCATCCCAAAGACGTATCGTTATCTTTGGCTGCTTTCAGTGATGCCGGTATTTGGTTAGACTCTTTCTCTCAGATTGTTCTGTCTGAGTTATTTTCATTAGTTACTTCATCCAAACCATCAACATGTCTATTAGACCCCATTCCTACCAGGCTGCTCAAGGAAGCCCTACCATTATTTAATGCTTCGATCTTAAATATGATCAATCTATCTTTATTAGTTGGCTATGTACCACAGGCTTTTAAGGTGGCAGTAATTAAACCATTACTTAAAAAGCCATCACTTGACCCAGCTATCTTAGCTAATTATAGGCCAATCTCCAACCTTCCTTTTCTCTCAAAATTTCTTGAAAGGGTAGTTGTAAAACAGCTAACTGATCATCTGCAGAGGAATGGTCTATTTGAAGAGTTTCAGTCAGGTTTTAGAATTCGTCATAGTACAGAAACAGCATTAGTGAAGGTTACAAATGATCTTCTTATGGCCTCAGACAGTGGACTCATCTCTGTGCTTGTTCTGTTAGACCTCAGTGCTGCTTTTGATACTGTTGACCATTAAATTTTATTACAGAGATTAGAGCATACCATAGGTATTAAAGGCACTGTGCTGCGGTGGTTTGAATCATATTTATCTAATAGATGACAATTTGCTCATGTAAATGGGGAATCTTCTTCACAGACTAAGGTTAATTATGGAGTTCCACAAGGTTCTGTGCTAGGACCAATTTTATTCACTTTATACATGCTTTCCTTAGGCAGTATTATTAGATGGCATTGCTTAAATTTTCATTGTTACGCAGATGATACCCAGCTTTATCTATCCATGAAGCCAGAGGACACACACCAATTAGCTAAACTGCAGGATTGTCTTACAGACATAAGGACATGGATGACCTCTAATTTCCTGCTTTTAAACTCAGATAAAACTGAAGTTATTGTACTTGGCCCCACAAATCTTAGAAACATGGTGTCTAACCAGATCCTTACTCTGGATGGCATTACCCTGACCTCTAGTAATACTGTGAGAAATCTTGGAGTCATTTTTGATCAGGATATGTCATTCAAAGCGCATATTAAACAAATATGTAAGACTGCTTTTTTGCATTTACGCAATATCTCTAAAATTAGAAAGGTCTTGTCTCAGAGTGATGTTGAAAAACTAATTCATGCATTTATTTCCTCTAGGCTGGACTATTGTAATTCATTATTATCAGGTTGTCCTAAAAGTTCCCTGAAAAGCCTTCAGTTAATTCAAAATGCTGCAGCTAGAGTACTGACGGGGACTAGAAGGAGAGAGCATATCTCACCCATATTGGCCTCTCTTCATTGGCTTCCTGTTAATTCTAGAATAGAATTTAAAATTCTTCTTCTTACTTATAAGGTTTTGAATAATCAGGTCCCTTCTTATCTTAGGGACCTCATAGTACCATATCACCCCAATAGAGCGCTTCGCTCTCAGACTGCAGGCTTACTTGTAGTTCCTAGGGTTTGTAAGAGTAGAATGGGAGGCAGAGCCTTCAGCTTTCAGGCTCCTCTCCTGTGGAACCAGCTCCCAATTCGGATCAGGGAGACAGACACCCTCTCTACTTTTAAGATTAGGCTTAAAACTTTCCTTTTTGCTAAAGCTTATACAACCCCTGGCAAAAATTATGGAATCACCGGCCTCGGAGGATGTTCATTCAGTTGTTTAATTTTGTAGAAAAAAGCAGATCACAGACATGACACGTATTTTGCCTTGCCCTCATCTGTACCTTTACTACGCGGCCTGCCTTTCTGTGTACCGGACCCTGGACTGTCTCCCGAGGTGTCAGCGCACATCCACCGGCGCGGCTCCACCTGAAGCCCGAGGCGTCAGCGCAGTTCCACCGGCGCGGCTTTACCGAGGCCCGAGGCGTCAGCGCAGTTCCACCGGCGCGGCTTTACCAAGGCCCGAGGCGCCAGCGCGGAGTTATCTGACCATGGGTCCGAAGAAGGCACTGACGGCGGAGGAGGGAGACGATATCAAGAAGTCCCTGGACTTTTTGTCTGAGGAAATCTCTGTGGTTAAAATGCAGCAGAAATCCATTATGGAGCTGGTGGAAGAAGTGAAGGCTCTCCGGATCCAGAATGCCGAGAAAGACCGGCGTCTGGTGCACCTGGAGAACCGTGTTGCGGAGTTGGAACAGTACACAAGGATGAACGACGTTATTATTACAGGAATTCATATTAAACCTCGATCCTACGCACGGGCGGTGTCAGAAGACAGCGGAGGGGAGGCCAGTGAGCAGGAGGCCAGCTCAGTGGAACAACAGGTGGCTGACTTCCTGCAATCTAAAGGTATTCAAATGGACTGTAATAACATTGAAGCGTGCCACCCCCTGCCCAGGAGAGAGGATGGAGACAAGCGAGCAGTTATAATGAGGTTTGTCAACAGAAAACATAAAATGGCATTGTTAAAACAGGGACGGAAACTTAAAGGAACAAACGTATTCATCAATGAACATCTGACCAAAAGAAACGCAGACATCGCCAGGAAAGCTCGTTTCTTAAAAAAGCAGGGAAAATTTCAACAGACATGGACATCCAACTGCAAAACATTTATCAAATTGAATGGAACACCAGAACAAGCGAAGGTTATGGTAATCAGGAACATCGAGGATCTGGACAAATATGACCAATAAGGTATGAGGACACAAACACATCACAACACCATGACACAGACCAGAGGAACCTATTCATCTGCTACATCATCTACATCTGGAGACAAGAAGGATATAACTCAAAGGATTGCTGATCATGGAAAAGTAGAACTGAGAACATTTAAATACACAGACCACAATGTACTGGACTTGGAGCACGATATAGACCCGGACAATAATTTCTTCTCAAATATCAATGACAGTTGTTGCTATTATACAGATGAACAGTTTAATCGGATCATTAGAACGGATAACAAATTATCAATAATCCATTTCAACAGCAGAAGTCTATATGCAAACTTTAACAACATTAAAGAATATTTAAGTCAGTTTAAAAAAATATTTAACATAATTGCTATATCAGAAACATGGATCAATGAAGATAAAGGAATGGAATTTGAACTGGATGGATATGAATTTAACTGTGTAAACAGAAAGAATAAGAGTGGAGGAGGAGTGGCTGTGTATGTGGATAAGAACATGGATAATAAAATAGTAGACAATATGACAACTGTGATTGATAACTTATTAGAATGTATAACTATTGAAATATGTGAAGAAAAAAGCAAAAATGTATTAGTCAGCTGTATATATAGAGCACCAGGATCTTGTACTGAAACATTCACTGACTGTATGGAAAAATGTTCTCAAAAACTAATCAAAAAACTGTGTTCATTTGTGGTGACTTAAATATTGATCTGCTCAATCCAAATAAGCATAAAATAACAGATGAATTTATCAATATAATGTACAGTATGAGTTTATATCCAAAAATCACCAGGCCAAGCAGAATTACATCCCATAGTGCTACCTTAATTGATAATATATTCAGCAATGATATTGAGAATAACACTGTGAGTGGATTATTAATCAATGACATTAGTGATCATCTACCAGTTTTCATGGTTTATAATAGAAACCATCGGCGGAATCAGCCAGAGGAGAAAATAAAATACAGGCGAGTGCAGACAGAGGAAAACATGAACACACTAAAGAAGGATTTACAGGAGCAAAACTGGGAAAAGGTATACAGTGAAAGTGATGTTGATAGTGCATATGAAACTTTTTTACAAATATTTACATCATTATATGATAAAAATTGTCCAATTAAACAAGACTACAGAAAACAAAAAATCCAAGCTCGACCATGGATGACGAAAGGGTTATGAAATGCATGTAATAAGAAAAATACACTGTATAGAGAATTCATAAAACTAAAGAGGCAGAAAATAGATATAAGAAATACAAAAATAGATTAACTAATATTATACGGGTATGTAGGAAGGAATATTATAGTAACATATTATATAATAACAAAAACAATATTAAAGGAATATGGGATATATTAAATAGCATTATCAAAAATGGTAATAAAAAACAGAGTTACCCTCAGTATTTCATTGATAATAATGTCAAGAAGGAAAATAAGGATGAGGTAGTCAACGGTTTTAATAATTTTTTTGTAAATATTGGACCAAGCTTGGCAGAAAAAATTCCCGATTCCCAACCTGAGGATTGGGATAATAATCTCATAGAAAGAAATCCCTGTTCAATGTTCCTCACAGCAGTGGATGGAAAAGAAATTATAGACATTGTGAATAATTGTAAATATAAAACATCTACCGATTTAAATGAAATTGATATGGTGGTGGTAAAACAGGTCATTGAATGGATTGTAGAACCATTAACATACATCTGTAACTTATCATTTCAAACCGGTAAATTTCCCAATCAAATGAAAATAGCTAAGGTTGTGCCGCTGTATAAGACTAGGGATAGACACCACTTCACAAATTATAGACCTGTTTCTTTGCTTCCACAATTTTCCAAATTATTAGAAAAGTTATTCAATAATAGATTAGACAAATTCATAAAAAAACATAAATTACTTACTGATAGTCAATATGGATTCAGAGCACATAGTTCAACATCACTTGCATTAATAGAATCAGTTGAGGAGATTACAAACGCCATAGATCACAAATTACATTCAGTTGGAATATTTATAGACCTTAAAAAGGCTTTTGATACAATCAATCATGACATATTAATCAATAAACTTGAACAGTATGGGATTAGGGGGTTGGTGTTGCACTGGGTGAGAAGCTACTTAAGTAACAGAAAACAGTTTGTGAAGTTGGGGGAATATACATCATCATGCTTGGACAATGCTTGTGGCGTCCCACAGGGGTCAGTATTGGGTCCAAAACTGTTTCTAATTTATATAAATGATATTGTCAATGTTTCCAAAATATTAAAATTAGTATTATTTGCAGATGACACAAGCATTTTTTGTTCAGGGGGGGATTTGCAGGAGTTACTGAGGAGGATCAGTATAGAAATGGAAAATTGAAAATATGGTTTGACAGAAACAAATTATCATTAAACTTAAGTAAAACAAAATACATGTTATTTGGCTATTGTAATACAGACATACAGGTTCAGTTACAAGTCGAGGGGGTAGATATTGAAAGGGTACATGAAAATAAGTTTCTGGGGGTGATAATAGATGATAAGATAAACTGGAAGACTCATATAAAACATATACAAAGTAAACTGTCAAGAAGCATTTCAGTTCTAAACAAAGCGAAACATATTCTGGACCACAACTCACTCCGCATTCTTTACTGCTCACTGATTTTACCATATTTACAGTACTGTGCAGAGGTATGGGGTAATACTTATAAAGGTACAACACAATCACTATCAGTAATGCAGAAAAGAGCTATAAGAATTATTCATAATACTGGCTATAGAGATCATACAAATCCACTATTTTTACAATCCAAATTCTTAAAATTCACAGACTTGGTTCATTTTCAAACAGTACAAATTGTGTATAAAGCAATAAACAATTTACTTCCAGCAAATATTAAAAATATGTTTTTTTAACAGATCAGGGGATTACAGTCTGAGGGGGAAATTTAATTTAAAGCATCAGTGGGCACGAACAACATTAAAAGGTTTCTGTATTTCTGTCTGTGGGGTGAGGATGTGGAACAGATTGGGAGTGGGGCTCAAGCAATGTCCAAGCATGAACCAGTTCAAACAGCGGTACAAAAATATGTTTTTTTCTAGGTATAGGGAGGAGGAAGGGTAATGAGGGTTAGGGTGTTTTTGTTTTTTGCTTCGGCTTGTAAATATATAGTATTTTGTATGTAAGTAGGTATGTGTAGGTGTATATTTATGTTTGTGTATATATATGTGTATATATATGTATATATGTATATGTGTGTATATGTGTATGTATGTTGATGTGTGTATGTATATATGTATGTGTATACATGTATATATATATATATATTGATATCGGTTTAGGTGTGTAGGAATCTATGTGTATATGTGGCAAAGGGTATTACTGGTTGTGGGGAAGAAGGGGTAGGGATAAATAAGCTGATGCTTCACCCTACCCCTTTTCGGACATGTTGGGTACACAGTAGGAACTTTTTTGTTTTGTCTTTACTGATCTATCTTGTAATTGTTGTTGTATCAAATGTTCGAAATAAACAGTTTTCATTCATTCATTCATTCATTCATTCAAACTAAAGTCATTTCAAATGGCAACTTTCTGGCTTTAAGAAACACTATAAGAAATCAAGAAAAAAAGATTGTGGCAGTCACTAACGGTTACTTTTTTAGACCAAGCAGAGAAAAAAAATATGGAATCACTCAAATCTGAGGAAAAAATTATGGAATTACCCTGTAAATTTTCATCCCCAAAACTAACACCTGCATCATATCAGATCTGCTCGTTAGTCTGCATCTAAAAAGGAGTGAACACACCTTGGAGAGCTGTTGCACCAAGTGGACTGACATGAATCATGGCTCCAACACGAGAGATGTCAATTGAAACAAAGGAGAGGATTATCAAACTCTTAAAAGAGAGTAAATCATCACGCAATGTTGCAAAAGATGTTGGTTGTTCACAGTCAGCTGTGTCTAAACTCTGGACCAAATACAAACAACATGGGAAGGTTGTTAAAGGCAAACATACTGGTAGACCAAGGAAGACATCAAAGCGTCAAGACAGAAAACTTAAAGCAATATGTCTCAAAAATCGAAAAATGTACAACAAAACAAATGAGGAACGAATGGGAGGAAACTGGAGCCAACGTCTGTGACCGAACTGTAAGAAACCGCCTAAAGGAAATGGGATTTACATACAGAAAAGCTAAACGAAAGGCATCATTAACACCTAAACAGAAAAAAACAAGGTTACAATGGGCTAAGGAAAAGCAATTGTGGACTGTGGATGACTGGATGAAAGTCATATTCAGTGATGAATCTCGAATCTGCATTGGGCAAGGTGATGATGCTGGAACTTTTGTTTGGTGCCTTTCCAATGAGATTTATAAAGATGACTGCCTGAAGAGAACATGTAAATTTCCACAGTCATTGATGATATGGGGCTGCATGTCAGGTAAAGGCACTGGGGAGATGCCTGTCATTACATCATCAATAAATGCACAAGTTTATGTTGATATTTTGGACAATTGAAAGGATGTTTGGGGATGATGAAATCATTTTTCAAGATGATAATGCATCTTGCCATAGAGCAAAAACTGCAAAAACATTCTTTGAAAAAAGACACATAGGGTCAATGTCAATGCGCAGATCTGATCTGATGCAGGTGTTAATTTGGGGGATGAAAATGTACAGGGTGATTCCATAATTTTTTCCTCAGAATTGAGTGATTCCATATTTTTTTCCTCTGCTTGGTCTAAAAAAGTAACCGTTACTGACTGCCACAATCTTTTTTCTTGATTTCTTATAGTGTTTCTTAAAGCCAGAAAGTTGCCATTTGAAATGACTTTAGTTTTGTGTCATGTCTGTGATCTGCTTTTTTTCTACAAAATTAAACAACTGAATGAACATCCTCCGAGGCCGGTGATTCCATAATTTTTGCCAGGGGTTGTAGTTAGGGCTGGATCAGGTGACCCTGAACCATCCCTTAGTTATGCTGCTATAGACTTAGACTGCTGGGGGGTTCCCATGATGCACTGAGTGTTTCTTTCTCTTTTTGCTCTGTATGCACCACTCTGCATTTAATCATTAGTGATTGATCTCTGCTCCCCTCCACAGCATGTCTTTTTCCTGGTTCTCTCCCTCAGCCCCAACCAGTCCCAGCAGAAGACTGCCCCTCCCTGAGCCTGGTTCTGCTGGAGGTTTCTTCCTGTTAAAAGGGAGTTTTTCCTTCCCACTGTCGCCAAGTGCTTGCTCACAGGGGGTCGTTTTGACCATTGGGGTTTTTACGTAATTATTGTATGGCCTTGCCTTAAAATATAAAGCGCCTTGGGGCAACTGTTTGTTGTGATTTGGCGCTATATAAATAAAATTGATTGATTGATTGATATAATACAAACAGTGGTTCGCCCACTATTACAAGCCAAAGAAACAGGCAGGTTACCACCTTTTTTTTCAGGAAGTAGCATTTTTGAGTAGAAGTTGGTAACCACTCTTTTTGGATGGAAAAAACCTCTCCTGAATCTTGGAAAAATGGACACTAAGCTCAAATTTAAAAATTTTAATTGGAAAAACACACTTAGAAATGTATTCGGAAATAGGCACAATTTCACAGTATTTCAGTGTATCAGCCAATGCCCTTTGCTAATGATGTTGTCCAGTGTGTGCAATGTGATCTTTTATCATATACCTATAAATGATATGCCAATATGATTGGATAAAACACTAAAGAATAAATAGCAATACACCCTTGATATTTTTCGCGGACCGGTAATATTTTTCATACCACCCAAGTAAGTGAATGTCGCCTTGGTAATCAGCCAATCCATACATATGTTGTGACGTCACAGCACGTGCGATCCTAGATGTGTAATTTAAATGTGTAATTTAATACAGTGGTCCCTCGCTATATCACGGTTCACCTTTGCAGCCTCGCAGTTTCGCAGATTTTTTTAGTGCAATTTTGCATGCTTCTTCTTTTTTTTTTTAACAGCGCATTGTATTCTACGTGCTTATCAGGCGGGCCGGTCGCGGCACCGGTCAGCATCACCGCGATTGCTCTCACTGCCTCCGATGCGCTTAGTGAGTCTGCGGGCTCGGTAAGCGCCGCAGTGGGCCACTCACACCACCCCCGTCTGCTGTGCGGAGCTGCATCCAACTCCAGCAACAGATCCAGAGACGCTCGCTGTTTTGATGCGCAGCGCCGGCTGCATGGTCTCGGTAACCACAGCCGCAGAGCTCCGTGGCCATGACTTGGATTCTTTGTGGGTCCCGCATCTGTACCCCCGGAGGCAGTGAGCGAAGGGAGAGCACACGCATTGTGTTCTGCATGCATTTATAAGTATATAATAAAATCGTTATCAAGTGTTCATCAATGAATATGGCTTTATACACCCTGAAGAAAACCATACACCCTTCTGAACCAACTTGATAACTGATATTATTATATACCTATAAATGATACGCCAATATTATTGGATAAAATACTAAAGAATAAATAGCAATACACCCTTTTCACGGACGGGTAATATTTTTCATACCACCCGAGTAATCAGCCAATCAGGTGTCACGTAGAATTCTTTCCGCCTGGCTTAGAAAACAGCGCTTGGCACTTGAGGTGGATGGATTATGAAAGAAGCAAAACACCTTCGCAATTTATTTCGATATTTTGATGAATTTCTTCATTTACAGCAGCTTCATTAAACAAATGTACTCAAATGATTATCAGCACGACGGCTGACCTCCGCTAACACTAGAAGACAGTTGCCAGTTATGGCTTCTGAAACAAGGGAGAAAAAAAAAGAAACAGCACCGTTCAGGTGAAGCATTAGTGGACCTAAAATATTCTGTCTGTTAAGAGCTTCACCTCTTGTTCCACGTGTGTATTTCCCACCGGTGTCACGTACGTCCACTAATGCTTCAGCTTATATACCTTCGGCCTCAGGGTGTATGGTTTTCTTCAGGGTGTATAAAGCCATATTCATTGGTGAACAACTTGATAACTGATAATATTGCTGTCTCAGTTTTGAATATTAACCCTCCAGAGTCCAGGGTATAATTGCCAGTTGTTGACTACTTTTGGATTTACCTTTAAAAAGTGTTTACCTGGATGTTTGGTGTCATTTTTTTTTTCAGCACAACCTAACCTGTGTGACTTTACAGTTTTTCAATCATTCTGACCTGCTGTATCCGGTTGTTAAGTGCTGACGTAACGCAGCATGTGATAAATCTGTTTCCGGGTCCAAAGACCTCCAAGTTTACAATTAAAGTTACGTCTGTATGATCCTTTTAAGGATTTACAGTTTAAGTTGTGTTTACAGTGTGCCCAAACCTCCGTCCCTCCCTTCTCCACCTCCACCTCCGTTAACCGCATTCGTCTGGTTCTATGGTCAGAACACTTAATAAAACTTTTTTCTTTTACTTTACATATTTTATTATGCAGAAGTAAAATATACATGTCTGTTTGTTAATAAAAAATATTTATTACAATAAACAGGACATTAAAGTGCAAACTCCACTTTCTCCCCAAACGACATGAACAGGAAGCGCTCGCAGCTCACTGCAACTCCTATTGAAAATAACGGAGAAACAACCTGAGCGTATGACATTTTTACATAAAACAAACGCAGTAACAACGTCTAAAAGCCCAGTTAATATATCCAGGAGAGTTTTAGGCACAATATACAAAGAGTTTTATGTTGCGATGTTAATGCTGTTGTCCGTGTGCAGCGGTGTAAGTGCAGCCTGATCAGATCATCTCAGTGCAGTTCTCAATGTTAATGACAGTCGCGCCTTTTTTTGTTTGGTGCCAGAATTGAAAATCACATAATGCGTTACGTCACACTTAACAACCGGATTAACACAGTGAACCTAAAATCACACAAAACCCAGAAAATCCAAGTAGAAAAAAGTTTTTTTGTTTGTTTGTTTTTTTACTGTGAAAACTACAAACTTGTTTAACAAACCATTTTCATCACTTCAAATGTAAATATAAATTGTAAATTTCAAAAACATATGTACAAATGTAGCAAAAAATAAAGTTAAGTACAACTATTTACATAAAATGTTTAAAGGAAATGTTTCAGGTGTTTTTTTTGTACAATTATTTACAAAACAGATATCACAATAAGATTTAGAATGTAAATATAAATTGTACATTTCAAAAGCATATAGTGCAGGAAATGCTAATGCTAAACTATTTAGAAAACAATCAGATGTCAAAATAAGATTTAGAATGTAAATATAAACTGTGCAATTCAAAAACATATAGTGCAGGTAATGCTAATGCTAAACTATTTACAAAACAATCAGATGTCAAAATAAGATTTAGAATGTAAATATAAATGATAAATTTCAAAAACATATGTACAATGTAGTGCAGGACATGCTAAACTATGTGTGAAATAGTCAGATATCACAATAAAATTTAGAATGTAAATGTAAATTGTACATTTCAAAAACATATAGTGCAGGAAATGCGAATGCTAAACTATACAGAAAACAATCAGATGTCAAAATAAGATTTAGAATGTAAATATAAATGGTAAATTTCAAAAACATATGTAGAATGTAGTGGAGGACATAGTAAACTATTTCTGCCACTTCATGTCCAACACAACACAGAGGGGCACATCACAAGCCTGACACTTCCACGGTGTGTCACTCCTCTTGTTCCCCACATCAAGGTACTGTTGGCAACCTCAATCTGCCTTTTGTGGCTTTTTGGCGAGGATCTGTGCCTGTCACAATTGGCACTTCTGTGGGATACCTGTTTTTGTATGTGCCACACAGTTGACACACCAGCTCCACCATAAAGTCCTTCTCACGATGCATGATGAATACATTTGTGGTTGCAATGTCAAGGAAATGCAGCAACACTGTCCTGTACCAGCGTGCAGTTTTCCGATAGGTGGAGTAGTACTGGATGAGCTGGTGGTCGACTCCACCCATGTTTTTATTATAAGCCAACACACTGGGGTAGGACAAAACATTTCTGTGGGAATTCGTCTCTCCACAGCCGGTTTCCAGATGACGTCATTTTCAGATAGCTACCAGTATCAGTTTGGGGAGATGAGCTCATGAGAACTTGTGCACGAACACCGTCCTGACATGTGTACATAAGGTTGCACTCTAAGTGCTGATTCACACACACGCTCAGACACTTGCTGTATGCTGTCCATTGGTGTGTCCAAAGCGCTTTGTATAATAAACCTGTTAATATTGACAAACAGTCAACCTCCTGACTCTTCCTTCCACGACAGCCAGAGACCATTTGGTCCAAAGTTTGAAATTTTGCCTCCACACACTTTAATGTGGAGGAACCTGGCGAGAGAGGACAACAACAAATTAGCGTCAGAACCTGAATCAGTAAATACTGGCACCGACACGGACAAATGATCTGAAATTAGTTTAGCAGAAATTACATTTTGGGCTGAAGAGGAAGAAACAGAGCTTTGACTCGCCTGCAGACTTGATATGGACCACGAGGGGGCACCCCCTGACCAGACAGACAGAGATCAAAAACACAGTCCTTCATCCCAGAGCGCTGAAGTTCCTCCGCTGAGAGAAGAGTTCTTCCCAGCTGCATCTGTTCTTCTGTGCTGTGAGAAGGTGAGTCGGAGACACCGTGGCTGGCTGAGGGAGAGCTGGTCGGATGTGAGGCTGATGAGAGACGATAGAGGAGTTTCTCAGTGAGGATGATGCTTCAACTGCTGATTTGTCCAGATGGCTAAGGCGATGAGCTCACTGAGATCTTCAGGGAGGTCGACGGTGATGAGCTGGTCTTGGATGGTACTGGGTAACCCTTGGAAGAAAGTGTTTGGAGGAGAAAATACCCAACATTGACTGGGGGCTCGTCCGGGATCTCAACAATACCGGAGGTGTCCAGCGGCGGTCGTCAAGTCCAGACGTAAATCCTTGGCCAAGGTCCGATCAATTGATCGTGTCTGCCATTGTCGGCCACCGTTGGCATCGTCTGGTTGACGAGATTTTCCCGAAGAAGACAGACAGGAAGTCGAGTCAGTGAGTAGAATTTCTTTGTAAACAGTACTGAGTGAGTGGTGATCAGATCACATAAACAGTTAAATTCCGCAAGCGATGATACAGAATCGTCTGTTAATGCAAAGCAGTTAAACTCTGTAAGGAGGGTGCGGACTCCTCTGTTTATATACGCGTACCGGTAGGGGATAAAAGTGATCACATAAAACAGTTAAACTCCGTAAGCGATGATACAGAATCGTCTGTTAATGAAACACAGTTAAACTCTGTAAGGAGGGCGGACTCCTCTACGGTTGCGAGGGACGCAAGTAGTTAAATTCCGGAAGGAGGATACGGACTCCTCTGTTTTAATACGTAAAGGAAATCCCGGGTAGAAATACGTGTACTGTAAAAAAGTAGTTAAATTTGGCAGGGACGGCGGAGTCCCCTAATGCAGGACATTAGTTAAATTTCACGGGAGGGCGAGCTCCCCTGGCATAAGAATACGCGTACGATTATTAAAAGTGTTTCTATGTGTAAATAGTGTTTTGTGTAAGTGTAAATAACTGTGTGAAAGTGTAATACTTTGGACAACGTTAGTGACAACCGTGCGTGTGGAAGCAGCAGGCAAGTGATTCCGCTTCCTACGGGGAGGTGAAAGGAATCAACCACACGACGGCAAATTAATTGTCACGTC
Source organism: Thalassophryne amazonica (assembly GCF_902500255.1). Classification (NCBI taxonomy): domain Eukaryota; kingdom Metazoa; phylum Chordata; class Actinopteri; order Batrachoidiformes; family Batrachoididae; genus Thalassophryne; species Thalassophryne amazonica. Next base: position 64,635,279 of record NC_047107.1, read on the forward strand.
CAAAGAAAGTGTGAAAACTTCAGATTTAGAACACCCCAGGTGTGCCCCCGTCTGAAGTCCAAATTATAACAAGGGATAATAAAAATGGGGGGTAAGACGTCTATAAATAAGGAAAATTTATCAACTGACGACTGGAAATTTATGGAAGCAAAAAAAAATCCAAAAACAACAAAAAATTGGAGACCTGGATTAATAAACATGACTTTGACGGACGACTGAACCTGATCAGCATACAGAAGCTAAAGAAGGAGTTAGAACAGCAACATAAAGGTGATGAGAAAAAGATGCAGAAAGTAGGGGCAGATTTAGTGGCATTTTGGGAGGAGGAAGCAGAGAACAGACAGAAGGGAGCAGAGAAGCGACGATTAGAGAAAGCAAGGAAAAAGAAAGCTGTAGGTAAGGCAGAAGAAGATGTGATAATTCAGCACAGAGAACCAGAACAGCCTCAACAATCACCGCTGGCTGGATCGTCGGTGACAACAACACCTTTATATCCTCCTCTACCAGAGGATGACGATGTACCGCCACCACAGTATGATTTAGCAGTAAAACCTAAGGTAAAAAGTGAAAAACCAGAAAAACCACAAACACGCAGTCAAGCGAAAGTGCCCACAGCCCCTCCCATGGTGGAACACAGTGACCAGGGAGGTGCCTATCCTATGATAGAAGTACCAAATCCTCGTGCAGGAACAGCAGGACAGCGATCAACCATGCTCGTATATCGAACATGGAATGCTGATAATATCAAAGCAGCAGTCGACATGATACCATCACCACATGTCGATATCGAGGGATTTATGCAGGATATAGAAAACATTAGAAGTTCTTACCACCTTAGTGGACCTGAAGTCCAACAGGTGTGGATGAAAGCATGTGGCCCTAAAATGGAGTCAGATACGCGGAGACTGGAATCCTGCAGACCAGGATGGCGTACCATTGCCACATGATGATCCAGTCTTGAAAACAAGAGTGGAAGCTATGATTACACGTGCAAAAGGTGTGTTAGGACCAAAGATAAATTATACTGAAATTACCAGGACAACTCAGAAAGAAGGAGAGCCATGGATAGAGTTTAGATGCAGATTTGAGAGTGTATTTAGAGTCCATAGTGGCATATTGCCAGGAACACCAGTGTATGAAAACAAATTGAAAAATGTTTCACCTGTGAAGCTGACAATGACCGATTTGATTCATGATGGCAACTCAACAGCTGTCATAACAGTAACAGGTGCCACTGAAGATGTTTTAAAATTGAGATTCACAGGTATGCCATTACATGTGTCACTTTGTAAACCATATTTGACAGAATGGCAAGAATTGGGACTGACAGTCATAACAGCTTTGTCAGCCACTGATTGGAGCAGAGTTGGACCACGAACGGAGTTCAGTCCATCAACTAAATTGTATAAAGTGCCAGTTAATGTCTCATTGGTGCTGACAGCTGGAACACACATTAATGTGTCCACTTCACAATCCTGAGTGTTTCAGTTGAGTCCTGAAGAGGATGATCTTCTCTCTTCTGTACCATCAGGATTGTGGACAACAGGTCCTTCAGACGTAGGACTGATAAAAAATGCACAACCTGTAGTTATAAGACCAAAAACAGAATACAGACCATGTGTAAGACAGTATCCATTGAAACCTGATGCAATTGAAGGAATCAGGCCGGTAATAGAGAATTTATTAACAGCAGGAGTAATAGTGCCATGTCCAGATTCACCATGTAACACACCCATATTTCCTGTAAAAAAAAGGCTCCGCCCTCAGTGGGATGGAGATAGATTCAAGATCTGCAGGCAGTAAATGCTGCTGTGATTAAAAGAGCACCATGTGTACCAGATCCACACACACTGTTAAGCTCATTGAGATTAAATTCTAGTTGTTTTTCTGTAATAGATATCAGTAATGCATTTTTTTTTTTTTTTTTCTGTACCAGTACACCCAGATAGTCAATTCTGGTTTGCTTTTACCTTTAAAGGACAACGATATACATTTACCAGAGTCCAACTATTTATTCTCAAGTCATGTCAGCATGTTTAGCCAATTTTGTTCCACCGGCAGATAGCCAACTATTAGTGTATGTTGATGACATTCTGATTGCCTCTGACACACGAGAAAACTGCATAACTGACACAGTAGCATTATTATGTTTCTTATTTGATAATGGCCACAAAGTGAGTAAAAACAAAGTTCAGTTGTGTAGGGATAAAGTAAAATATTTAGGACATGAATTATCAGCCACAGGGCGTACTATCCTGTCTGACAGGAAGGAAGCAATTTTGCACGCTCCAAAACCACAAACCAAAAAGCAGATGATGTCATTTCTTGGACTGACTAATTACTGCAGGGCATGGATTCCCTGCTATGCAGAATTGACTAGTCCACTTTCTGATTTGATGTACAAGGATGATATTTCAATGTCAACCGTGTTGGAATGGAACAAAGAAGCTGAGGAAGCTTTTGTAAAAGTAAAACAAACATTAGTGTCATCCACAGTTTTGGCACTACCAGATTATAGTAAACCATTCATTCAAACAGCTGATTGTAAGAATGAGTCCATGACTAGTGTTTTGGTTCAAGTGTATGGCTCAAAATTAAGGCCAGTTGCCTACTACTCATCTAAATTGGATGCAGTGGCAAGTGCTTTACCACCATGTGTACAGGCTGTTGTTGCAGCCTTTATGGCTGTTCAAAGTAGCAGTAATGTTGTTCTATTCCATCAGTTGACACTGGAAGTTCCACATGAAGTTTCTGCACTTCTGTTGCAGACAAAAATGAGCCTTTTGTCCCCAGCAAGACATCTTTCGTGCATGTCCTTGCTATTATCACAACCACACCTTACAGTAGAGCGCTGTACGACATTGAATCCATCCACATTGATACCCTTACCTGAGGATGGTGAGCCGCACAATTGTCTTGATGTAGCTACGGTCTGTACGAAAGCACACCCAGACCTCCAGGACACACCCATCCCAAACAGTACTATTGTGTATGTGGATGGTTCTTCCACTGACAAAGCTTATGGACAAACACAATCTGGATATGCTGTTGTCACAAATTCAGAAGTATTGGATTCTGCTTCATTGCCATCGTCATTTTCAGCACAAGCAGCTGAATTAGTTGCTTTAACTGCAGCTTGCTATCTGTTTAAAGGTACGGCTGTATCAATTTATACAGACAGCCAGTACGCTTTCAGCACAGTGCATGTGTTTGCAAAACTGTGGGAGGAGCGTGGAATGGTGACATCATCTGGAAAGCCAGTGACTCATGCCACTCTCCTAACTGCCCTACTGCAAGCTGTGAAGTTGCCTCAACAAATTGCTATATGCAAATGTGCGGCTCACACCAAAGGCTCTGACAGTGTTTCAAAAGGAAATGACGTTGCTGACAAAACCGCAAGGGCGGCAACAGCTCTTTCTATTTTTCTCCTATATGACACCCCTCCGGATATGACCACAAAAGAAACCCATATTGCCAAAAAATATGTTTAAATGGGCAGCTATTATGAGCCATGGCGTGACGCATGTCTCATCAGGGGGTATGATATCGCAATTGCAATCTATTTTTTGTCTTTATGGGTTCGATGCATATGCAAAACAGCATTGTAGAGCATGCATGACATGTGCAAAACACAACTCACAAGGCAATTTGAGACCCCAAAGAGGCAAATTTCCAACACCACAATATCCCTTTCAAGTGATTCATATGGATTATATACAGCTGAGTAAACATGAAGGGAAGGAATTTTGTTTAGTCATAATTGATGCCTTCTCAAAATGGGTAGAATTGTTCCCTACAAAACATGCAGGTGCACTTACAGTGGCTAAGGCATTGTGCAAAGACATCATTCCATGATTTGGAATACCAGAAACAGTCTATTCAGATAATGGAGCGCATTTTGTTAATACAATAGTGCAATACGTAGGAGAAGCGCTACAGGTCAATCTCAAAAATCATTGTGCTTATCAACCACACAGTGCCGGATTAGTGGAAAGGACAAAGGGCACATAAAAGGGCGCAATAAAAATAAGATTAAGGAAATGTATAGAAGAGACAAAACAAACCTGGATTGAATGTTGGACCTAGTAAAATTGTATATGAGAATAACACCAACACCATCAGGGTTAACACCATTTGAGATACTTTATGGACGACCATATCGTCTACCAATTTTGACATGGATACTAAAACAGCAGATGAGGAACAAACATTAGCAAATTTTATGAAAAAGACATTAACACAGAAAGAGATAACTTAAACACATTTACTGCCGAATAATTTTGATCTTCCACAGGACGGCCTTCCAGTAGTCTAGCCAGGAGACTGGGTGTTCATCAGAGTCCAGTCCTCGTTGGGAAGGTCTATACCAAGTGCTGTTAACAACACCAACTGCAGTAAAGATAGCGGAGAGATCAACGTGGATACATCACTGTAAGATACAGCGTGTGTTGGCGGCCTCCACAGTGGAAGGGGAAGTCTGGCTACAAAGGGAGTCTATTTAATTAGCAATAGATTGTCTCAATGCCAGTGAAGCAGGGAGATCCTTGCACTATTAGGTGAGGTGGTTAACAACACTGTATCCTAGCAATCATGACTGAACTACAGCAGACCCCGGAGCGGCGTGCTCAGCGCCGCCGCTGCCGGACTGTTGGTAGGGCAGCCGGTTGCATTGTGATCTTAGTGTGTTTCGTGCTCCTCGGATTCCTGGCCTGGTGGAATGGAATTACGTTACTAATTGTTATGTTTGTTCACAGATACCTATATCCTCAACACACCCAGCTCTGACGGCTAAACCGTACCCTGCTAGGGTGACAGAATGTCTTATCATACGGATGCATAATCAAACTGTATTTCGGGGGCAGCAGTTCTCAGCAAATCTGATAAGATGTAACACCACTTGCCTCAGTGCAACCACTTATATGATAGGGATTTCAACAGAGGACGTACAAGCGTGCCCAAGTGCTGCTCCATTGACTAGACTGAAGGGAAATGCAAAAATATCATCACGTTAAATTGTCATCACAACGGCCATTCCCAATTTGCTTTTACGGGACAGGGAATAAAAATGTAGGTAAAATTAAGAAACGTCTGTGTACCCAAACGTATGTTTTATCAAATAATTTAAGCCTAACCAAAACATAATATGTGGATGGTACTTATCTTCATCACATTGGACGGGGATGTAATTATACAGGCTCCTGTCCATGGGGAACGGATGAATCATGTGCTTATGTTAGTAAGTTTTTGCTACCACCTATAAATGGTACTCCGGTGTATGATGACATCTATTGGCTTTATGGTTCCAGACTGTACATGAGTCTCCCACCAAATTGGGGTGGTGTGTGTGCACCTACCCAGGTGACTGACCATACATATGTGGTAGGACCTCCACAGAGAAGAATGGCAGCGCCAGACGGAGGAGATTGATATACCCAGATGTGTTACCACATGATCACATGTGGGGCTCGGATGTACTAAAGGACCAAAAAATTGTGGTCTGTAGGAGATAAAATAGCACATTCATTGTTCCCCTGGATAGGAGTGGGAAAAAATTCATTAATGATTGAAACTCTGAATTATCGATTGGGTCTGTTCATGAATGTAACTAAAAAAATGGTAGCAGCTCAAAACACTGAAATAGATGCTTTACGTACCATGGTGATGCAAAATCGCATGGTTTTAGACTTGCTTACTGGTTCACAGGGAGGAGTTTGTGTTCTGCTGAACACAACATGCTGTACTTTCATCCCAGACTCCATTCATTCAGTGGATATGCAGGACGCATTGGAAGAGCTGAATAAACTTCGTGATGCAATGCATAAAGACACCCTAGCCGTGAACCGGTGGAATCCCTGGTCCTGGTTGACTTCAGGACCATGTTGGCAGTTACTATTGAAAATGGTGACACCAGTTATTATAGTCCTAATTCTGATTGGACTTTGCATGTGTTGTGTGATCCCTTATATCAAAACAATGGTTGGCAAAATGGTGTCAAATACATTTGTACAGTGTAATCTGGCCTTCCAACAAACTATGCCAAAATATCAAGCATTGAAACAGTCAGACAGACCTTAGTGGAGAAAACTGTAATGACTGTACTGAGAATTATGATGATATTGAAAAGCTCACAACTCCAGTTCAAGCTTGAACTGTTGACGTGATGAGTTAACACACTCTTAGCCTATGAAGCTTTAGCTGAAAAAGTAATAAGACAAGTGGTGTAGTCGAATAATACAGAAAAAACAGTTCATTTATACCAGTCGGTAGGAGTGATGTATGGTGGTGGTGTGGTGATAACAGAATCTTTGACAGACTGCCACGAAATGTGTCAGGTTATTGTGCATTAATATCATTATTGTTACCCATGACCCCTGAAGACGTTACGACATATGCAGCCTCTCTTATTCCTGAGGATTGGCAGAAAGGCATAGCCAGACATAGAGTAAAAAGAGATTGGAAAGGAGTAGGAAATCCAACATATATTGACGCAATAGGAGTCCCCAGAGGAGTGCCTGACGAGTATAAACTGGTTGATCAAATAGCAGCTGGATTCGAATCTTCCATCTGTTGGTGGTGTTCAATTAATAAAAACGTGGACAGAATAGATTAAGTTAATAAACTAACTAACTAAGCTGGGTGATGCCTACTGTATGTTTAACAGGTGATAAACAGGTGGGAAATGTTAAGGATTTTATATATATATATATATGTTATCACTGTTAAACATTTGTACCTTTGTCTTCTTTCTTATGAAAACGGTGTTGTGCTGTTTGCACTTCACCCTGAGAATGTATGTGTTATTCAACCTTGTTTTAGCTTTGTCTTCTTTCTCATGAGAACGGTGTTGTGCTGTTTTGCACCTGTCTTAACCAAGCCTGAGAATTCAATTTTGTTTTAGCACTCTGGGGTCAATCTGAGCTGGGAATGAAGGGCTGGATGTACTTATTATTATAATATAACTTTGTTTTCGCAGCCTCTTAACGACTGGGAGTAAGAGAACGTTTTGACTGTTGTGATGTGGTGCTTAGTGTGAAGGAGTGTGAAGGACAGGACACTTCAGGCAGATGCAGAACAGCTGATAACTGCAACAGACGAACGAGATGTGCTGACCTGTGTAAAAGAAAGTGTCCTTCCTTACAGCTGCACTTATTGACGTATGCGTTTATGTTACGGGAAGAAACTTGTCTTGCGTCATCACCCCCACCCTTAGGACAAGTTTTTTGTTTATGTGATGAGGGCGTCTCTTAATAAAAAGAGCGGAAAAGCAGGCCAGACTTTAGTGTAGCCTTGGTGTACAGCCTGGCCGCACTCCGCGCGTAAAATTTGACTTTCTGTCTCACTGGTGTTTCTTGACTCTGTTTGTCTTGTTAAAGGTTTTAAAAGTGTTTGGAGGAGAAAATACCCAACAACATCCTGGAGCGCTGCGGGGTTCCATTCACTCTTCGCCGCCAGGATGCGGACGTCTATGGCGTAATCTGTCAAATGGCGGCTGCCCTCCTTTAGCCTCATCAGTGAATGAGCTGCTTCACGTTCCGGGGACGTGTGTTGGAACACCTGCTGGAGTCCTGTGGTGAAAGCGTGGAGTGAGGAACAAGCAGGAGATTGGCGACTCCTCTCTGCTGAAGAGGTCACCAGTCTCCTGCTTGTTCCTCTCTCCAGTAGTCCATGCCACAGCCTGACCGGTCAGTTGAGTTATCATGAATGCTATCTTCATCCTCTCAGACAGAAACATTGATGATATAAGTTCAAAGTTTAACTCACACCAGGTGATGAAAGGTTTCACGTCTCATGGCTCTCCGGAGAAGTGTTCCAGATGAGAAAGCTGATTACAAAACACTGGTTCTGAGACGAAAGCAGGTGAGGCTGCTGACGACCCCAGATGTAGAGTACTGGCGTTGATGACAGTCGTCTTTAAGCTGGCCCGATGATCGAGTTTAGACAGTAGTTGCCCCATTTGCATGCTCACAGAAGACACGAAGGATTCTTGACATTTTGCAAGTTCACTGAATCCTGTGCTCAAAACATTGAGCTGGTCTTCCTGCAGAGTGAACTGCCGGCTGTGATGGTGTACCGCCTGCTGAAAAGGGTCAGAGATAGCTGTGTCCATACTTGGCCAGATTGATCTATCAGATGTGGTGGACAGGAATGGCTGGACACAATTGCACGACTCAACCACAAAGCTCTGTAGTGTAAAACAGTTTAATGAGGTACAACCCCAATTCCAATGAAGTTGGGACATTGTGTGACATGTAAATGAAAACAGAATACAATGATTTGCAAATCCTCTTCAACCTATATTCAATTGAATACACCACAAAGACAAGATGTTTAATGTTCAAACTGATAAACTTTGTTGTTTTTGTGCAAATATTTGCTCATTTTGTAATGGATGCCTCCAACAAGTTTAAAAAAAAAAGCTGGGACACTGGTATGTTTACCACTGTGTTACATCACCTTTCCTTCTAACAACACTCAATAAGCGTTTGGGAACTGAGTACACTAATTGTGAGTGTCATGATTGGGTATAAAAGGTGCATTCCCAAAAGGCTCATCTGTTCACAAGCAAAGGTGGGGCGAGGACCACCACTTTGTGAACAACTGCATTAAAAAATAGTCCAACAGTTTAAGAACAATATTTCTCAATGTTCAATTGCAAGGAATTTAGGGATTCCATCATCTACAGTCCACAATGTAATCAGAAAATTCAGAGAATCTGGAGAACTTTCTACATGTAAGCAGCAAGGCCAAAAACCAACATTGAATGCCCGTGACATTTGATCCCTCAGGCACTGCATTAAAAACCGACATCATTGTGTAAAGGATCTTACCGGGTGGGCTCAGGAACACTTCAGAAAACCATTGTCAGTTAACACACTTCATTGCTATATCTACAAGTGCAAGTTAAAACTCTACCATGCAAAGGGAAAGCCATACATCAACATCCAGAAATGCCGCCACCTTCTCTGGGCCCAAGTCATTTGAAATGGACAGACACAATGTGGAAAAGTGTGCTGCAGTCTGATGAGTCCACATTTCAAATTGTTTTTGGAAATCATGGACGTCGTGTCCTCCGGACAAAAGAGGAAAAAGACCATCGAAATTGTTACCAGCACAAAGTTCAAAGGCCAGCATCTGTGATGGTATGTGGGTGTGTTAGTGCCCATGGCATGGGCAACTTACACATCTGTGATGGTACCATCAATGCTGAAAGGTACATCCAGGTTTTGCAGCAACACATGCTGCCATCCAAGCAACATCTTTTTCAGGGATGTCCCTGCTTATTTCAGCAAGACAATGCCAAGACACATTCTGCACGTGTTACAACAGTGTGGCTTTGTAGAAAAAGAGTGCGGGTACTAGACTGGCCTGCCTGCAGTCCAGACCTGTCGCCCATTGAAAATGTGTGGCGCAGTATGAAGCGCAAAATACAACAATGGAGACCCCGGACAGTTGAACAACTGAAGTCATACATCAAGCAAGAATGGGAAAGAATTCCACCTACAAAGCTTCAACAATTAATGTCCTTGGTTCTCAAATGCTTATTCAGTGTTGTTAGAAGGAAAGGTGATGTAACACAGCGGTAAACATACCACTGTCTCAGCTTTTTTGAAACGTGTTGCAGGCATCCATTTCAAAATGAGCAAATATTTGCACAAAAACAATAAAGTTTATCATTTTGAACATTAAATAGCTTGTCTTTGTGGTGTATTCAAATGAATATAGGTTGAAGACGATTTGCAAATCGTTGTATTCTGTTTTTATTTACATTTTACACAACATCCCAACTTCATTGGAATTGGGGATATACTTAGCTGTGGTTGGTACACTTTAAGGCAGTCCAAGCGGTGCAACAGTACAAAAATCATCAGGCAAGGGCATGATCAAACAAACAGGCAGGTGATCCAAAAACACTACGAGACTGGCAGGACAAGAGAACACCAGAACAGAGCTGGAGAGAAGGCACAAGGCGCATCAATCTGGCGAGGCATAAGTTCAACCAGTGGACCTTATATACACCTAGGTCAGCTACAGATTAGGAACAGGTGTGTGAAAACCCCAGAACGGGGTGTGGCCAGACAGAGTGAAACACCTACCACCAAGCACCAGGAGACAGACAAGAGAGATAGGGACAGAGAAAGCCCAAGCAAGCAAGAGGCCAACCAGAGAATAAACACATACAGAAAGCAATCACATAAAATGACTAAACTCAAACACAAGCAAACCCAAATCTTGACAAAGAGAAAGTAGCTAAAAATGAGACAACTCAAAACAAAACATTGAAGAATGAAATATTTGAACACTAAAGACATAAACTGAACAGTATGAAAAGCACATGTACTGTCAGAAAAACTCAAAATCTAAACATGTAAAATTAAATACAATGAAGACCAAGGTGTTGTGTGGGCCGCCCGAAGAGAAGGTACTGCTGGCCAACACCAGAGGGCGCCCTGCCTGTTGTCGGGTTTCAGGCACCAGAGGACGCAGCTGCCTCTCAGGAGCTCCAGGAGCACCGGTACTGACAGCTGTCAGTCATCAGCCATCATCACCACCACCACCAATAAAAGCCTGGGAGAATCATCAGAACTCTGCCGAGTTATCAGCTTACCCGTCAGGTAAACATTCTCAGCCGTTCTGTGCCGTACGCACACGTTTTTGCAGCAGAGCTTTTTGCAGTTGTAAACCTGCGTGGACAGTCCGCAGGCTCCTTGATGTTCGCCGGTGGGGTCGGGGCTTCCAATATCTGGTGGACTGGGAGGCTTACGGACCCGAAGAACGCTTCTGGGTGAAGAGGAGCTTCATCCTGGATCCGGCCCTCCTGGCCGATTTCTACCAGCAGCATCCCAACAAGCCTGGTGCCGGATCTGACAGCTGGAAGCAGTGGTCACGTGGGGAATCAGGACTTGGCGGCTCCGGTGTATTGCAGGTCTCCGTTGGCGGTGGAACCTCGTGGGTCCCGGCACTTCTCTGGATAGGTATCTCCTACCCTCGGGCCTGCCCACGCATCACCTTTTGTGTAGATTGATTGACAGACTAAAAGCATATTTGGTTGTTGTGCACATTTGCAGAATAAATTGTTATTTATTCGGACTTCCTATTGGCCGTTCATTTACGCCCCCTGTCGTGGGTCCGTGTACTTCACTTTCCCAACACAAGGAGCCTCATGGAAAAAAGAGAAAATAATAAACCACAAGACAAAACTACATACATTTACATCATAAATAAAGCTCAAAATGTGTTTCCCAGCTTCAAGAACTGTATTGAATTTTCACTTGTTGCAGTGACAGATTTTTTAAACTTGTAACATGTTAAAACCACCTTGTTTGTTTGAAAAAATTTGCTAGTAGAACAAGTAAAAATTCACTTTGACAAAATAGGGTCTTGAAATTAGCTGAGAAAAGTCATTCTGAGCTATGTTTTAGTAGCATTAGGAAGTGTTACAGCTTTTACAAATAGTACAGCATCCTAAAAATCTTATGGTGAGTCAACAAAGCTTGTTTAATCTCATATATGGCTCAAAACAAGGTGTTTCCACGACACTTTCACTTGTATTGTGTCATCCTGAAATTTTGCTTAAGTAATTGTGTATACTTTGAGTAGAAATCAGACAAATACACTTGGTAAGATTTTAGGCTTTTGCAGAGCAGGAAGGAGGGGCGGATCATCAAGAGTAGAGGCGGAGAAAAGGGCAGGTGTTGGAAGAAGTTCTCCAGAGAATGTTAAGCCAGTGAACAAACATAAAGAGCAAAAAAAAAAAAACAATGGAGCTGAACAGAACAGAGAGGAACCAAAGAAATGGAAAAGACAACAAGGCCTTTCAGACAGAGGTAGGCTAAATATTTTAGAACCAGGCAAGCATTTGTTCCAAGATTTTAATACAGGATTTAAATGTTACCAACATTACTGTTATTATATTTAATGAACTTGAAACACTTGAGGATAAGAATATGTTGTTTGTTTTTAAGTTTGTCTTAATATAAAATGTTTGCCATCTGATGAATTGTTGAACACTTGAGGCAGCCTATTTAATTAAATTTGCCTAAACTTTGGAAAAGCAATGAGTAATGAGTAGACAGGCAGATAAATAGATGAGAACATTCCCTCCAGTTTAACACAGTAACTGAACAAATAATAAATGTTATCATTTTGTAACTCATTAAATTAAAAGAACATACAAGGTCTGTTAGAAAATTATCCGACCTTTTTATTTTTTTTCAAAAACCTGATGGATTTAAATCATGTGTGCTTGCATGAGCAAACCTTGAACTTTTGTGCGCATGCGTGAATTTTTTCACGCCTGTCATTTGCTGGTAAGCAGCCTTTGTGTGAGGATGGGTGTCGTCTCTTGTCGGATTTTCTTTGCAAGGAAATGGCGGAACGACTGGAGCAGCGGGACTGCATCAAAATGTGCCAGAAATTGGGCGACAGCCAGGTGGAAACCATTCGGATTATTCAGACAGCTTTCGGTGACGATCCTATGGGCATCACACAGATTAAGGAGCGGTACAACCAGTTTAAAGACGGCCACACAACGGTGGAGAGCGAGCCGCGCTCCAGTCGGCCATCAACATGATGAAATGACCAGGTCATTTTCAAAGTGAATGCTGTGGTGATGCGGGACCATCGTGTGACTGTCCGAGAAATTGCAGAAGAGGTGGACATCAGCACTTTTTCGGCACATTCCACTTTGACAGAAGATTTGGCCATGAAAAGAGTTGCAGCAAAATTCATGACGATGGCTTCGGCATGAAGCTGATGGCGGAGCAAAAGCGCCTTCGTGTTTCAGTCTCACAGGACATGTTGTAACATGCCCAGCTCTTCCACCATTCGGAAGATTCAGACGGCTTTCGGTGGCTTTTCAGTCGTGTGACTATCCGAGAAATTGTGGAAGAGGTGGGCATGTCACAACATGTCCTGTGAGGCTTCAACACAAAGGCGCTTTTGCTCCGCCATCAGCAGCATGAATTTCACCGCCACTCTTTTCATGGCCAAATCTTCTGTCACAGTGGAATGTACTGAAAAAGTGCTGATGTCCACCTCTTCCGCAATTTCTCGGACAGTCACACGACGGTCCCGCATCACCACAGCATTCACTTTGGAAATGATCTGGTCATTTCAGCATGTTGATGGCCGACCGGAGCATGGCTCGCTCTCCACCATTGTGCGGCCGTCTTTAAACCAGTTGTACCGCTCCTTAATCTGTGTGATGCCCATAGGATCGTCACCGAAAGCCGTCTGAATAATCCGAATGGTTTCCACCTGGCTGTCGCCCAGTTTCTGGCACATTTTGATGCAGTCGCACTGCTCCAGTCGTTCTGCCATTTCCTTGCAAAGAAAATCTGACGAGAGACAACACCCATCCTCACTCAAAGGCTGCTTACCAGCAAATGACGCAATCGACAGCCGTGAAAAAATTCACGCATGCGCACGAAGGTTCAAGGTTTGCTCATGGAAGCACACGTGATTCAAATCCATCAGGTTTTTGAAAAAAAATTAAAAGGTCGGATACTTTTCTAATAGACCTCGTGTAATGAGAACAAACTCATTCAAATCTGGTGAACTCTGACACATCAGATGATTAAAAAAATTGTTTGTCTATGTAATATTCCATAGACATGTCTGCCACCTTCTGGATGGTAGGTGGATGCTGAATTGAAGGTTAATTAGGAGCAGGTGGGGTTGTCAGTGAAAGACTGTCTCAGAACAGAAGTAAACTTTATGTTTTACCGTGGTTTTGTTGTAAAATATAGTCACAAGTCCACACAACCCTGCACAAAGGGTTTTTCCTGAAAGCTGGTGAAGCAGTAACAGCAGGGTGTTGTTTTCACTGGTGTGCATGCGTGCGTGCGTGCATGTGTGTGTGTGTGTGTGTGTGTGTGTGTGTGTGTGTGTGTGTGTGTGTGTGTGTGTGTGTGTGTGTGTGTGTGTGCGTGCAGGATAACCCAAAAACTACTAGACATATTTCCTTCAAACCTGGTGGGAATATTACTTGGATAGATTTCTTGATGTGATTAGATTTTTGAGTAGTTTAATCAAACATCAAAGCCAAAGAAAACATTGTCCAAAGATAGATAAATAGATAGATCTCTTTATTGTCATTATGCTTACACATAACAAAATTCCTTTCGGAAGCTTTCGGATATAGATTAAATGGGGTTTTCAATGTTAAATTTAAATGGCCACAAAATCTGTAATCTGGATCAGATCCGGATCAGTCAGTAGATAAAGGATACCATCCTACATGACGCTCTCAAGTATGAAAGAAATTAGAATTTTTTTTTTTTTTTACACAGTTATGAATTTTTGAAAAGTCATTCAATGTGAAAGATAGAGATTATTCCAAGATTTTTTCTGACTTTGCCCTTTGATCTATGACCTTGAAAATTGAATCACTTTTTCTTGCCTATTAGGATATGAATCTTCAATAAAAAAATTCATAACGATATACGAAAAATTGTGGGCTCCAGGCTGTTCACAAACACACAGACAAACAAACAAACAGGGGCGAAAAGATAACCCCCTCCACTGCAAGAGGTAATAAAGTTGGTTTACAGTGTCAAGAGCCAAGTTAGTTTTTATGCAAACATACAAGAAAAGCCGTTTTATTCAGAACATTAATTTGCAGTCAAATTCTGAGTAAATATACGTCATTTGTGCAAACAAACTTGTGTCAACATTTTTCTCTGAATGATCTTCCGGCTGTGTGTGTGTGTGTGTGTGTGTGTGTGTGTGTGTGTGTGTGTGTGTGTGTGTGTGTGTGTGTGTGTGTGTGTGTGTGTGTGTGTGTGTGTGTGTCAGGAGCAGAATCAGATAACCATTGATATTGACAGTGCTTCTGAAGGTACAGAGGATGACAGTAATAAGAACTCAGAGGAACAGAACAAAAGGTATTTCTCATTTGTAAATGTGCAAATGTGCATTTGCTGCATTACTGCTTTTTCTCTTTCCCATTCGTGTAACCTTTATGGCTCTCTCTCTCCCTCTTATCTTTCGCCATTTTGAGTGCCTACCTGCCTTGAGAAGAAAATGGAGGCATTCTATGACTATTTGGCAAAGCACAAAGACCTGATCCACCTGGTTATGTGCCTCATTTTGGCATCAGGTAAAGTTTGGCTTCCTGTATGTACCATATTTTGCACCAGAGTACTAGTTGCATCTATCCAAAAATGCCTCACGAAGAAGAAAATATAACGCAATGCTAAAATACCGTTGGCCATATGAGCATTTTGTTCTTTAAAATTTGCAGTTTTTAAATAAATTATTATAAATTAATTATTATAAAATAGATCCTATTGTGTTATGTACAATTTGCACATGGTCAAATCAAATCATCATTTGTTCATGTTGTGCAAATCAAGAAATATTTGTAGATCACCCACGGTGCATTTGTGCATTCCTCCACGTCGAAAGAAGCCAGTTGGATGGATGGATGGATGGATAAATTCTATAAGTGTTTTTTGATTTGTGAAATGCATGTAATATGGATCTCTTCTGCATCCATGCTTTAGGATATTAGTAACTGGGGGTGCTTGAACGTCTATTCTACAACAAAGCTTCAGGTCCCAAATACAGCCTTATTTGTTTGGATACTGTAACTCACTGGGTAAAAACCTGTGGGTGAACACATGTGACTCCGCTGACAACAAATCAAAAGTAAAACCTCTTTTGCAGGTATGCACCTGCCTAATTTTGTTTAAATAATTATTGCACACTTTCTGTAAATACTAGAAATTGAAGATAAGAGAAGAAAGCCTTTATTCATCCCTCAATGGGGAAATTTCAGTGTCACATCGCAGCATAGAACAGTAGGAATAGACAGAAGGGCATGCAATAAAACAGACAAGTATCTCTTAAAAACCAAGAACTAAAAAGCATTGAGTGCCAGGTAAAGCTAAGGCTACCATTGTTCAGTTCAATGCTGCACTGTTGCTGCTGCTGCACTGCTGCAAACTTCATTTCACTTCTCAAATATCAGTGTGTTCATCTGCTATATGATATATTTAACTGAAATTTCTGATCCAGATAACCAATGATTTATAAAGGAAAATCATGAAAATTATCAGGGGTGCCCAAACGTTTGCATACAACCCAATTCCAATGAAGTTGGGACATTGTGTGAAATGTAAATACAAACAGAATACAATGATTTGCAAATCCTCTTCAATCTATATTAAACTGAATACACCACAAAGATAAGATGTTTAATGTTCAAACTATTACACTTTTTTGTTTTTGTGCAAATATTTGCTCATTTTGAAATGGATGCCTGCAACACATTTCAAAAAAGCTGGGACAGGGGCAACAAAAGACTGGGAAAGTTGAGTGCTCAAAGAACACCTGTTTGGAACATTCTACAGGTGAACAGGTTAATTCGAAACAGGTGAGTGTCATGATTGGCTATAAAAGGAGCATCCCCAAAAGGCTCAGCCATTCACAAGCAAAGATGGGGTGAGAATCACCACTTTGTGAACAACTGCGTGAAAAAATAGTCCAACAGATTAAGAACAATGTTTCTCAACATTCAATTGCAAGGAATTTAGGGATTCCATCATCTATAGTCCATAATATAATCAGAAGATTCAGAGAATCTGGACAATTTTCCACATGTAAGCGGCAAGGCCGAAAACCAACATTGAATGCCCGTGACCTTCGATGCCTCAGGCAGCACTGCATTAAAAACCGACATTATTGTGTAAAGGCTATCACCGCGTGGGCTCAGGAACACTTCAGAAAACCATTGTCAGTTAACACAGTTCGTCGCTACATCTACAAGTGCAAGTTAAAACTCTACCATGCAAAGTGAAAGCCATACATCAACAACATCCAGAAACACCGCAGCCTACTCTGGGCCTGAGCTTATTTGAAATGGACAGACACAAAGTGGAAAATTGTGCTGTGGTCTGATTAGTCCACATTTTAAATTGTTTTTGGAAATCATGGACATCGTGTCCTCTGGACAAAAGAGGAAAAAGACCATCCAGATTGTTTCCAGTGCAAAGTTCAAAAGCCAGCATCTGTGATGACATGGGCAACTTACACATCTGTGATGGCACCATCAATGCTGTAAAGTACATCCAGGTTTTGGAGCAACACATGCTGTCATCCAAGCAACGTCTTTTTCAGGGATGTCCCTGCTTATTTCAGCAAGACAATTCCAAGCCACGTTCTGCACGTGTTACAACAGCGTGGCTTCGTAGTAAAAGAGTGCAGGTACTAGACTGGCCTGTCTGCAGTCCAGACCTGTCGCTCATTGAACATGTGTGGCACATTATGAAGCGCAAAATACGAGACCCTGGACTGTTGAACAACTGAAGTCGTACATCAAGGAAGAAAGGGAAAGAATTCCACCTACAAAGCTTCAACAATTAGCGTCCTCAGTTCCAAAATGTTTATTGAGTGTTGTTAGAAGGAAAGGTGATGTAACACAGTGGTAAACATACCACTGTCCCAGCATTTTTGAAACGTGTTGGGGGCATCTATTTCAAAATGAGCAAATATTTGCCCAAAAACAATAAAATGTATAAGTTTGAACATTAAATATCTTGTCTTTGTGGTGTATTCAATTGAATATAGGTTGAAGAGGATTTGCAAATCATTGTATTCTGTTTTTATTTCCATTTTACACAACATCCCAAATTCATTGGAATTGGGGTTATACAACTGTATATGAGAATGCTCCACAACTCCGCAGGTATCCAAATTTGTGGTAGTGTCAGTGTAACAATGATTTACTGTGATGTCATCTCATTATTGCTAACTAGTTAGGCCCAATATTAAACAAGGTGAATCTCATGGATGGAGCACAGCAGAGCAGAACAGGTGTTTCTGTACCATATGAGATGTGAACTGCCTACATAAAGACTAGATATGTGCACTTGAGGCTACATGCCCTTAGATAAGTCAAAACCACAGAGGTTAATATGAGAACTAGAGTCCACAGTCACACTGAGACGTGTCCCGGCAAGGAGGTGTGGTCACCATTTTAGATCATGGCAACTCAGTAGGCAGCGCACACTGACACTCAATGAGTCTCCTCAAGAAACAGGTGCAAAATGCTGGAAGTTGCGCATGTTGGCAATGCCACAAACAATGGAAGATGGGAGATAACATTTTCTTCCATAATTAAACAGTTTTGGTTATTCTTGTTACTTTTTCCATGACCTTAAAGCATCATGCCTGTGTATGAAATCCAAAGATTTGAAACCATCTTGAATGGAATTTTATTCAAAGCTGAATTTATTCAGTACTAAACAAAAAAATGGATTTAATTAATGCAGACTATGTGGAATTAATTAATCTGCATTGTGCTAATCTGCATTGTGTAATATTGTGCCATCACGTCAGCAGAATTTGGAAGCTGGAACATATCGATCTGTTTAAAATTTCAACACTAAACTAAAATAATAATTTTGTAGCTGATGACATGTTTGCTTTCATAGCTATTGGCTGATGAAACCATTTGCTCATAGAATCAGAAATCGTTTACAGCTAAAGATGTCTGTGTTTGAGAACTTTTTTGGAATACTGTCAAAGTTAATCATTTATTTTATGTATGTGTATATATATATATATAGAGAGAGAGAGAGAGAGAGAGAGAGAGAGAGAGAGAGAGAGAGAGAGAGAGAGAGAGAGAGAGAGAGAGAGAGAGAGAGTAATGGATTGATGACTCGCACCGCTGAACAGCAGCAGCAGCAGAACATCTCAGCAGCTGAGCTGCTGATTTATCGCAGCTGGAACAGATCAAATCCGTGTAACTTTCAACACTAATATTTGGGAATGCGTGGGTGTCAGAGTAAGTTTAATACTTTCGTTACACAATTTAATGTAAATTAATCTTACTGGCTCGATATCCAGGTCATAACAGCATTTTAGCGCGTATTTTGCAAGCTTTTTTCAGTGTGTGCTCTACATTGAAAATGCATTAACATCCGGGCACTTCGTCAATATTTTGCCAGGTTAGGAGGTGTCATGTCACTGTCCATGAAGGGACATTTGTGTTTAGTCGGCAGCATTGGAAGTGTGTACTCTAGTATCAGTGGTGGGCACAGTTCCGATAATCCAATAAGAGATAATTATCAAAGATAATGTTTTCATTATCAGATTATCTTTTTAGATAACATTAAAAGCCATTATCAGACTAATTATCTTCTGATAATTATTAAAAAAAATTTTAAAAAGGCTTGGATAGGGCAGGTGTTAACTCAAAGTACAAGAACAGATCGCGAGGTGCAGCCATCTTGATAAAGAGGGGGGTTCCGTTTGTCCCAGTTTCAACCAGTTCGGACTATAAGGGGCGGTATGTGGTGGCTACAGGGAGTATATATGGCACACAGGTGGTTTTCGCTAATGTATATGGACCAAACTGGGATGATCCCGACTTTTTCAGCAATCTTATATCAACTCTTCCTGATCTTAATGATCACCTGCTGGTTATGGGATGGGACTTTAATTGTGTATTGCATCCCTATCTGGACAGATCTAACCCACGACCCAACAGCAAGCTCTCGAAAGCAGGCAAAGTCATTCAGTCATTTAGAGACTCCTATGGTCTGTATGACCCATGGAGAAAAGACAACCCCACCGCAAAACAGTTTTCCTTCTTCTCACCAATGCATCATTCCTTCTCTAGAATAGATTATTTTTTATAGACAGTAGACTTTCCCCCATGGTTAGAGGATGCCATTACAACTCAATTGTTATTTATAACCATTGCCCTGTGCATTTAGATGTGGGTTTTCCAGATTGCCCCAAACCGTGTCGCTGCTCTCTAGGGATTCCTTTCTTGACAAATTGATGATTTCATGGAATTCACCTTAACCCCGGATGTGCCGATCTCTAGTGTTTGGGAAGCTCTTAAGGCTTACCTCAGGGGCCAAATAATTTCTTATACGGCACATGAAAGAAATAAACGTAACAAATGCTTGGCCGAACTCACTCAAAATATAACAGAAATAGACCACCAGTATGCTGACTCCCCGACTCCTGATTTGTACAAGCAGAAGCTGTTATTGAAAGCAGAATTTGACAATATTTCCATTAAAAACACAGTGGGCCTCATGTATCAACGTTGCGTACGGCGATATTTGAGCGAATATGGGGTGTACGCCAAAACGGCTGCACTACTTGGCATTTATCAATGTGGTTGTTGGCGTACGCTGCGCTGAAAATATACACCAGGTCGAGAGGTGGCGTAAATTATACACCAAAATGAACCAGCGCTGGAATCCACATAAAAATGAAGATGATCAACATGATAAACAGTGCCATTATACAAATCAATGCATATGTTACATAAATAACACTTTCCTGATTATACTACATAATAATCAATACAAATCCCGCTTTTGCGGGATTGTTATGGAGCACGATCCGTGGCTACAGCGCTGACTGCCAAGACAGCGCTGCACGCCCTTTTCTCCAGACTTCGAGCCTGGAGCCAGAGCAGCGCTGAGCTTAACTTTATGTGGTGTGATCATTTTAGACAATAAAATTGATAATAACAACTGTAGTTTCGTCATTCCCTTAATTCGCCCGTACTGCAACCAGGTTTTGTCATCTCCATTCGGTGTCACAATAAAATAAATACAGAAATACATTTAAAAAATAAAGAAATCTGACAGATTAGGCATGTCTTATTAATTGAGCAAGCAAATATCCACGTCAAGAATTATTGACATGTGAAAAGAGAATACAGTGGTCCCTCGCTATAACGCCGTTCACCTGTCGTGGCCTCGGAGTCTCGCGGAGTATTTAGTCCAATTTTGCATGCCTTTTTTTTTACAGTGTTCTATGTTCTGCGTATCTGTTTATAAGAATCTTGTCACCCAGAAGAAAAAAGAGCGCCAACAATTACTCATAACTGTGTTTATCACTCGGAAACAGACACCTGCTGCAGTGAGATGTGAGTGGGAAAAGGCGCAGCACCAGGACGCAGAGGCCCGATCTGTGAAATACTGGTCAGTCACTATTAATAATTTCTTATGTGTCCGACCTCATTCGTTGATCGTTAAAATTAATTCGTTAGTTCTAAATGCCATCATAATTATTTATAGGAAAACGTTCTATTTTTATTTCTCAAACAAATGTTTGGGCCTGAAACAGTTTGGTATTATTTTCCTACTAAGGTTTGAATTTTGAGAGTGTTTACACACGAGAGAAAAGTGAGAAAATGTTCATGCCTGATTGAGAAAGTGTATAAACTGTGTAGTGAGGGGTTTTACAGCTTTGAAACGTCTATAATAATTGTAAAAAATAACGCTGCCTAACGTCACGGTTTCGCGTATTACAGGCTATTTTTAGAACGTAACTCCAGTGATTAATGAGGGACCACTGTAACACTTTATTGATTATATACTACAAAACAATTGATACGACGGCTGCTTTTGACGCTCTATTGGCACGCGTCGTGATTGGTGGAGTTCTTTTTCTTTGCCATCTTCCCGGCTTCCATGTCGTAAAATGAAGGTGTGTCTGAAGCGGAGTCTGAATATTTATGGGCATGTTTATTATAATTACGATCGTTTCCACCTGCCGCATTTATCAAGATCACGTCAGGCGTACGCCAGAAATGGGCAGGTGCGCACTGCTTGATACATGTCACAGTGACTTTGGTATATTTCAAGTTTACACCGTAAATTTACGCCACAAGTGCGCAACATTGATACATGAGGCCCACTGACTGATTTTCAGGGCTAAACAGACCTTCTATGAACATGGTGAAAAGGCAGGAAAGTTACTGGCCCATTAGATCAGGCAATCAGTAGTAGCCAACACCATCCCTGAATTCGGACAGATCCAGGAGTTGTGACTACTAACCCAGAAGATATAAATAAACAGTTAAAGCAGTTTTACACTACCCTGTACAGCTCAGAACCACCCAAGGACCTGTCTGAAATTACAAATTTTTTAGATAAGTTGACTATACCAAAAATCTCCCCAGAGGACCGTGCAGACATGGATAGAGACCTGTGTGCCATCCAATCCATGCCAAGTAGCAAAGCTCCAGGACCTGATGGCTTCTCTATTGAAATATATAAAAAATTTGCAACTAAACTTGCACCAATTCTCCACAAACTATATCAGGATATTCTATTTCGGCGGACACTACCAAAAACTATGACACAGGCAATCATATCAGTGCTACTTAAGAAAGATAAAGACCCTTTAGTCTGCAGTTCCTACCGTCCGATAAGCCTGCTGGACTGTGATTATAAAATTCTAACAAAAATCTTAGCTTCCCGTATTGAGATTGTACTGCCAATTATTGTTAATGCAGACCAGTGTGGTTTTGTTTGTGGCAGACAATCTTTTTCTAACATGCGTCGCCTTCTGAATATACTTTATACCCTATGCCCAACTGACTTGTCAGAGGCTATAATCTCGTTAGATGTAGAAAAGGCATTTGACCAGGTCGAATGGGGCTATTTAGTGGAGGTTTTGGAAAGATTTGGCTTTGGCTCATCAATGTTAAAATGGATCAGAATATTGTATTCCTCACCAGTGGCTGCAGTACGGACAAACACATTAATTTCAGAGTACTTTAAACTCTATATAGGCTGCCGACAAGGATGTAGTCTCTCTCCTTACCTGTTTGATCTGGCAATTGAGCCACTTGCTATAGCCCTCAGGGAGGAGGATGCTATTACAGGTATTATGCGGGGTGGTAAACTTTACAAAGTGTCACTCTATGCAGATGATTTATTATTATTTACATCAAACCCTCATGAGTCCATACCTAGACTGTTATGCATCCTGAACAAATTTGGTAGCCTCTCAGGCTATTATGGATCAACTATTCCAAAAGCCTGCTTTTTCCAGTCAATGATACCAACAAGGACTACTCCATCTTCCCTTTTAAAGTAGAAAGGGATGCTTTTATGTACCTAGGCATCAAGGTCACACATTCAATGAGGAAACTGTACGACAATAACTTTCTGACTGTTCTGGGACGAACAATAGAGGACTTTAAAAAAATGGTTGTCACTACCCATTTCATTAGTAAGCCATATAAATATAGTTAAAATCACAATTCTGCCCAGGTTTCTGTACATATTTCAAATGATTCCTTTATTTATACCAAAAACTGCTTTTCAACAACTGGACAAATCAGTCTCATCTTTTATTTGGGGGGGTTCTAACCCCAGGATAAAAAAGAAGTTCTTAGAGGTGTCAAAGGACGCGAGGCGTCTTGAACTGCCTAATTTTGTTTTTTATTATTGGGCAGGCAATATAGTAAAACTTCTACACTGGACTTATACATACAGAACTAAAGAGGGCACAGACTGGGCTCGGATGGAACTTCAGTCCAACCCATTACCCTCTCTTGCTTCTTCCTTGTCGTGTACCCCCGATCCCCAACTGTCAAATCCAGTGGTTAAATCCTCACTTAAGATATGGTTTCAGTTTAGGAAAAACTTTGGTTTGAAGGAGGCTTGTGGATTCCTCCCAGTTGCTGACAATCACCTGTTTACACCCTCCATTCTGGACAGTGCATTTCGGTCTTGGCAGGAACAGGAGCTGTTTTTTTTTCATGGATCTATTCCCAGATGACAAGTTCTCTTCCTTTGAAGCATTAATATTAAATTATAACATACCTGGAGTTCAATTTTTCAAATATCTCCAAAGTCGTAGCTTTTCAAAGAAGATGTTTCCTTCCTTTCCACACCTGACACCAAGAAGTAAATTACATACATTCCTAGAATTAGATCCCTATGGCAGGAAACGTATCTCTATAATTTATAAAATGATACTAGAATTGAATAAAGTATCTTGAGACAGAACAAAAGCTGCATGGGTGGCAGACCTGGGGGTGGGGCTTTCAGAGGGTGCGTGGCAAAAGGGTCTCACCCATATACTATACATACTTCCTCTCTGTGCGTATGCCATGGGCTCATTCAGTTTAAGATAGTACATCATCTGTACTACTCGAATGATAAGCTAACAAGAATCTTTCCCACGGTAAACGCTGGCTGCCCGAGGTGCGATCACCGTCCTGCAAGAGTTGGACATATGTTTTGGCTATGTCCCTCTCTCATTGATTATTGGAGACAGATATTTGAGGTGCTCTCCCTTATCTGTGGACAGACAATTGCCCCCGATTTTCATACAGCTATTTTTGGCATACCTCCCTTGACCTGCAAACTCACGAGCCTACAGTCAGACGCATTGGCGTTTGCCTCTTTGATGGCCCGCAGACTTATCCTCTTTAACTAGAAGGCAAAACATGCCCCATCCTTTTCACACTGGCTAAAGGAGGTACTTTCCCTCCTATCTTTGGAGAAGTTAAGGCACAAAATTCGTCTGACTCACAGGGGTTTTGTCTCGACTTGGAGTCCCTTCATAGAATATGTTGAGAGCTTCTCTTTTGGCTGTAATCGGCAATCACTTGACTGAAATGTACACACCAACTCACCTAATGAACAGATTGTTTGAGTTACTGTCATCTATTTGATGTAAACTTGATGAGATCCTGTCCAGAGAGCTCCTGTCTTTTCCCCTTTTTTCCCTTTTTTTTGTTTGTTTTTTTGTTTTTCCAAGAGCCCGGGGGTGGGGGGTTGATTATATGTATGTCTGTCTTCATGCTGTTTTGAAAAACTCTAAATACAGTTTGTAAAAAAAAAAAAAAAAAACAAATGTCACGGGATTCAAACCCGCACACTCTGATTACCAGATGGAAACTTTACCACTGCGCTACAATCACTGTCTTGTAACAAGTGCATGAAATGGCTAAAATCAACAAGCAGATAAATATATTTTCTAAAAAAAGAGAGAAAAGCTGTCATAACTGACCAAACAGCATTTGCTACGGCATATTTCTGCTGATACATGACTGAAAATGATGTATTTGTTGCACTGTTGGCTTGTCCTGGTCCTGTGGTGTGCTGCTCACAGCCCTCAGGGCCCGACTTGCGACATTCAGATCGCCTGCTGTGTGTCCAAATGGACTGATGGCCCATTTCTCCTCCCATCACAAAAGCGATATATGTTTTTATGTATTTCCACACAAGCACACACACGTGCGTGTCCATCAAAACACGGGACGTGTGCTGCAGCCATGATGTCCAAAACCGGAGATGTTGCAACAGCTGTGGGCAGCCAACCATGCCCCCTGTCCTGTCAGCGCACAGACCAAGATGTCACTCTGTGATCAGATGAGAGATGCCTTGCCTGCGGTGGGGGGGGCAAACCACAACCACAGATGTGTTGTGGGGGAGAGCAGGCAAAGCACACGTGTTGTGGGGGAAGCCAACACTCTGGCACGCAACATGTGCACTCGGCAACTTCACAGTCATGGGGCACTTAGACAAATTTCACATCCACCTTGACAGTGATCATCTGCTGACTGTTTTTGTGATGATAGTGTGACTGGCCACACATTTTCTAAGTGCCATGCAAGTGGTTTAGATGTTCGTGTGTGTAACCTGGAATTTGGTCGACACCTGCTGCGAGAGGGTTCAGGCTTGCACAGTGCACACTCTGTCTTTCAGCTGCTGGTGTGCGCAAATACGAGGTCTATTAGATAAGAAACTGACACTTTAATTATTTTTTTTAACTATACTCAACAAAAATATAAACGCAACACTTTTGGTTTTGCTCCCATTTTGTATGAGATGAACTCAAAGATCTAAAACTTTTTCCACATACACAATATGTGGCCACTCTGAAAGGTGCAGTTTTGTTTTACTGGGGGGGGGATACCAGTCAGTATCTGGTGGGACCACCATTTGCCTCATGCAGTGCAACACATCTCCTTCGCATCATCCGTGAAGAGAACACCTCTCCAACGTGCCAAACGCCAGCGAATGTGAGCATTTGCCCACTCAAGTCAGTTACGACGACGAACTGGAGTCAGGTCGAGACCCCGATGAGGACGACGAGCATGCAGATGAGCTTCCCTGAGAGGGTTTCTGACAGTTTGTGCAGAAATTCTTTGGTTATGCAAACTGATTGTTCCAGCAGCTGTCCAAGTGGCTGGTCTCAGACGATCTTGGAGGTGAACATGCTGGATGTGGAGGTCCTGGGCTGGTGTGGTTACACGTGGTCTGCGGTTGTGAGGCTGGTTGGATGTACTGCCAAATTCTCTGAAACGCCTTTGGAGACGGCTTATGGTAGAGAAATGAACATTCAATACACGAGCAACAGCTCTGGTTGACATTTCTGCTGTCAGCATGCCAATTGCACGCTCTCTCAAATCTTGCGACATCTGTGGCATTGTGCTGTGTGATAAAACTGCACCTTTCAGAGTGGCCTTTTATTGTGGGCAGTCTAAGGCACACCTGTGCACTAATCATGGTGTCTAATCAGCATCTTGATATGGCACACCTGTGAGGTGGGATGGATTATCTCAGCAAAGGAGAAGTGCTCACTATCACAAATTTAAACTGGTTTGTGAACAATATTTGAGGGAAATGGTGATATTGTGTATGTGGAAAAAGTTTTAGATCTTTGAGTTCATCTCATACAAAATGGGAGCAAAACCAAAAGTGTTGCGTTTATATTTTTGTTGAGTGGATTTGAATGATGTGCGATTACACCAATCATGCTTGAACCCTCGTGCGCATGCGTGAGTTTTTTCACGCGTGTCGGTGACGTCATTTCCCTGTGGGCAGGCCTTGAGTGAGATGTGGTTCAGCCCTCTCGGCTGAATTCCTTTGTTTCACACGCTGCTCGAGACGGCGCGCGTTGCTTTATCAAAATTTTTTCTGGACCTGTGAGGAATATCCGAGTGGACACTATTCGAGAAATTTAGCTGGTTTTCGGTTAAAAGTTTAACGGCTGATGAGAGATTATGGGGTGTTTCTGTCACTGTAAGGACTTCCCACGGAGCGGGACGTCGCGCAGCGCTTCCAGGCGCCATCGTCGGCCTGTTTCGACCTGAAAACATCCTAATTTAAGGCTTAATTCACCCAGGACGTCATGAGAGAACAGAGAAGATTCAGAAGAGGCCGGCATGAGGACTTTATGCGGACATTCCACTGTTTAAGGACATTTTTTAATGAAAGACGTGTGCGCAGATTCGCCGAGTCGTTTCCGTGACGACTCGGCAAATCTGTGTGCGCCGCGACAGGAAAAACACCTCCGTGTTGAAAACCATTTGTAAAATTCAGGCGGCTTTTGATGGCTTTCAACAAATGAGTAACTGAGAAATTGTTTAACAGCTTGGGCATGTTCCAACTTGCCCGTTAAGGTTTCCAACGGAGGTGTTTTTCCTGTCGCGACCCCCCGCGGTTGAGTCCGGCCCGACATGCGACTCTGCCCGCACGTTCTTTCATTACAAAATGTCCGTTAACAATGGAATGTCCGAATAAACTACTCATGCTGACTTCTTCTGAAAGTTCTCTGTTCTCTGACGACTTACTGGGTCAACAGAGCCTGAAATGTGGAAGTTTTCAACTTGAAACAGCGAGACGCTGCCGCCTCGAAGCGCAGATCGCTGTCAGGCACCGTGGGCTGTCCTTACGGCGACACTACCAGACCAAAATCTCTCATCAGCCGTTAAAATTTTTACCGAAAACCAGCTGAATTTATCGAATGGTGTCCACTCAGTTGTGCCTTACAGTTTTGAAAAAATTTTGATCAAACAAAGCAGCAGTCTCTGAGCCATTCCTAAACAATGAAAAAATCGACGAGAGGATGGGCAACTCCTCACTCAAAGACTGCCCACAGGCGAATGACGTAACCGACAGGCGTGAAAAAACTCTCACATGCCCACAAGGGTTCAAGCATGTCTGATGTAATCACACGTGATTCAAATCCATATGGTTTTTGAAAAAAATAATAAGGTCGGATACTTTTCTAATAGACCTCGTAGTTGTAGCAATAGGTGTACAAGGTACTGGAGGCAGCTCCGATTTTACACGCTTTGCATACGATTCCTGCTTCATGCACATTTTATGCGCAAATCGACCAAATTCGCACTATGTGTGAAGGGCCAAAAAGAAAGTGATTTATTACTTAAGTGAGTACAGATTTATAAATTTGGTTTGGCCTCAGTCCCCGTCATGGCAGTTGGATGAGCCAAGATGATCTTGAGTCCTGCTGGTTGGAGGAGGCAGGGGGCAAAGCCAATCCCCAGAGGCAGACAACGACCAACTGGTGGCAGTGTGGCAGCGGAGGGAGCATCAGGTGGGGAACTGAAGAAACAGGGAGAGGTTAGTGAGATGTTAAAGCTTTTAAAAGATGTATGAGGGCTGTCAATAAAGTAACGGTCCTTTTTATTTTTTTCAAAAACTATATGGATTTGGACGGATCCGCGCGTCGGGACGCAGCCGACGCGGTGCGGCGGCACAGGAAAAATCCAGGCGGCTTTTGATGGCTTTCAGTGGAGTGAGTATATGAGAAATTGTTTAACAGGCAGGACATGTTCCAACTTGTCCTTAAGGCTTTCAACAGAGGTGTTTTTCCTGTGGCGGAGCGTCGCGTCGGCTGCGTCCCGACGCGCGGACCCGTCCGCACGTCTTTCATTAAAAAAATCTCCTTTAACAGTGGAATATCCGGATAAAATGCTGAAACCGACTTCTTCTGAAACTTCTCTGTTCTCTCACGATGTCCTGGATCAATAGAACCTGAAATGTGGAGGTTTTCAGCTTGAACAGGCTGACGACGGCGGCTGAGAGCGCTGAGCGACGTCTCGCACCATGGGAAGTCCTTAAAGCGACAGAATCACCTCAAAATCTCTCATCAGCCGTTAAAATTTTCACTGAAAACCAGCTTAATTTTTCGAACCGTGTCCACTTCGATGTGTCTCACAGGTTTAGAAAAAATTTTGATCAAACAAAGCGCCAGTCTCTCAGCAACTTCTCAGACAAAGGAATTCTGACGAGGGGCTGGACGACTCCTCCCACAAGGAGTGCTCACAGGCGAATGACGTCACCGACAGGCGTGGAAAAACTCACGCATGCGCACGAGGGTTCAAGCATGTCTGACATAAAAACATATGAATGAAATCCATATAGTTTTTGAAAAAAATAAAAAGGACCGTAACTTTATTGACAGCCCTCGTATTTACGTCTGATTCGTTTGCAGTGATTATTGGTGTAATGTGTTTAGGATTGTGAACGTGGCTGATGTCAATTATGACACTGAATTGTGAGTCTTGTGGGAGAATTTGCAATACACTTCATTTCTTCCATTTTTTGTGTTAGTATGGGCAAACTGCCATGGTCACTTCTTCTCACATCACCACTCAAGTATACCCACTCATCACATCATCATCAGAGGTTACGTTCATCTATTGTTGAGCACCACCAATGACAAAGTGTCACAATATGAAGATTTAGAGATCATGAAATTCACCTTCTCTCAGGGCTATGATGTCTTCCAACATGTTTTTCCCCCTTTGGGCTTTGCTGTTCTCTTGCTGCGACAGTCTCTGTCCTTTATTCTCCAGACCACCTTGCAATTCCTCCTCCCCTGATGCTATCAGAAAGAAGCAAACCTGCCCTGGGGCAGCTGAAAGGAAATGGTCTGACCCCTACTGACCTCAGTAATCCTCATCCTTGTGTCAACACTCTTTCAAATGAGTATATGAGTAACTCCCCTTAAAGAGTTTGAGTCATATGACTGTCTGATCCTTCGAAGTCTGGATGATAGGGTGGTGTCAAAGCCACAGTGCTTGTTCATTGTTCATGTTGTCTTTAACCATTCCTGTGGTTAAATGGTGTTAAAGCATGCAGACATTCATTTTTTCACAATCACAAGGTAGAAAGCAATGGTTTGCCACTTGTAAACATGGCAGGATTTTAAACTTTATCCACTAGCTTCCACCCGGCACAAGGCATAATGCAAGTATTATTTGTATTTTGCTCACAACGCAATTGCCGTTTTCACATCCAGCACCCTTGTCATCTGAATACTGAGTAGAATTTATATATCTCTGCCCTCGTGGCCGTGTTGGTGTAAAAACAAAGTGTGGTCACGCACGTTGCTGGTGCATCAATATGATCTGACAGCAGTGGTTAGACCAGGAAAAAAAAACATGGTTTAACATCCACCACGGTGTATTTGTGGTGTTGATAGTACATGACACTCACACACACCTTACATAAGTGGGTTAGTGATTCATGTACACCCTGCTTGTACACACAAGAAAACTGATTTGAAAACATAAAATTAAATAAAAGTAAACATTTATGGAATAATGCAAAACCACTGTTGCTGCCTACTGCTTTATCTCTTGGTGTTTTGGTGGTTACTATCCTCAGGTGTACTCTGACAGGCTGGTACAGATTAATTCATTATGAAAACTGCCAGCTGAATTTAACTGCCACTTTCTAAATGACAGAACACTGTGTGCCTGGTGCATGTAGGCTTGAAGGTACTCAGTCACTTCCTGCATTGTGTATTTCATTTCATTTTGGTTGAACGCAAACGTTTCCAGCCTGACATAGCTTAGTATCTCTTTCTAACCTGTTATACATTCTGTTTTGGTTCTCTGTTTTAGTAAACTCTGTCTATGTGTATGTGTATCTGTTTACAGAGATATGATTGCTCATGTGTGAAAAGTTTCAGTCAAGACAAACACCAAAAACCACAAAATGAAGCTCTGTAATACAGTGGGGAAAATAAGTAGTAGTAGTAAAACCCCTGGCAATAATTATGGAATCACCGGCCTCGGAGGATGTTCATTCAGTTATTTAATTTTGTAGAAAAAAAGCAGATCACAGACATGACACAAAACTAAAGTCATTTCAAATGGCAACTTTCTGGCTTTAAGAAACACTATAAGAAATCAGGAAAAACAATTGTGGCAGTCAGTAACGGTTACTTTTTTAGACCAAGTAGAGGGAAAAAAATATGGACTCCCTCAATTCTGAGGAATAAATTATGGAATCACCCTGTAAATTTTCATCCCCAAAACTAACACCTGCATCAAATCAGATCTGCTCGTTAGTCTGCATCTAAAAAGGAGTGATCACACCTTGGAGAGCTGTTGCACCAAGTGGACTGACATGAATCATGGCTCCAACACGAGAGATGTCAATTGAAACAAAGGAGAGGATTATCAAACTCTTAAAAGAGGGTAAATCATCACGCAATGTTGCAAAAGATGTTGGTTGTTCACAGTCAGCTGTGTCTAAACTCTGGACCAAATACAAACAACATGGGAAGGTTGTTAAAGGCAAACATACTGGTAAGCCAAGGAAGACATCAAAGCGTCAAGACAGAAAACTTAAAGCAATATGTCTCAAAAATCGAAAATGCACAACAAAACAAATGAGGAACGAATGGGAGGAAACTGGTGTCAACGTCTGTGACCAAACTGTAAGAAACCGCCTAAAGGAAATGGGATTTACATACAGAAAAGCTAAACAAAAGCCATCATTAACACCTAAACAGAAAAAAACAAGGTTACAATGGGCTAAGGAAAAGCAATCGTGGACTGTGGATGACTGGATGAAAATCATATTCAGTGATGAATCTCAAATCTGCATTGGGCAAGGTGATGATGCTGGAACTTTTGTTTGGTGCCGTTCCAATGAGATTTCTAAAGATGACTACCTGAAGAGAACATGTAAATTTCCACAGTCATTGATGATATGGGGGCTGCATGTCAGGTAAAGGCACTGGGGAGATGGCTGTCATTACATCATCAATAAATACACAAGTTTACGTTGATATTTTGGACACTTTTCTTATCCCATCAATTGAAAGGATGTTTGGGGATGATGAAATCATTTTTCAAGATGATAATGCATCTTGCCATAGAGCAAAAACTGTGAAAACATTCCTTGCAAAAAGACACATAGGGTCAATGTCATGGCCTGCAAATAGTCCGGATCTTAATCCAATTAAAAATCTTTGGTGGAAGTTGAAGAAAATGGTCCATGACAAGGCTCCAACCTGCAAAGCTGATCTGGCAACAGCAATCAGAGAAAGTTGGAGCCAGATTGATGAAGAGTACTGTTTGTCACTCATTAAGTCCATGCCTCAGAGACTGCAAGCTGTTATAAAGGCCAGAGGTGGCGCAACAAAATACTAGTGCTGTGTTGGAGCGTTCTTTTGTTTTTCATGATTCCATCATTTTTTCCTCAGAATTGAGTGATTGCCTATCTCGGCTTTCAGTGGCTTACCAGTCGAGTGAGTATAAGAGAAATTGTGGAGAGCTGGGCATGTCCCAACTTGTCCTCTGACACTCCAAAACGGAGGTGTTCTTTGTCTCGCTCCATCAACGAATCCGTCGTGACGTGCGAAGCCTCCGCGCGGCTTTCCATGACAAAATCTCTTGTTAAAAGTGAAATCTGCTGGAAAATGGCTGATGTCCAGCTCTTGTGATAACCAGAGAAACTGCACACGATGGTCCCGGATCCATACAGCCATCCGTTTAGAAATGAAATGGTCGTTTCAGCCTGTCGATCACGGGTCGGAGTGCGGCGCGCCGTGCGCCATTGTGGGCCGTCCTTAAAGCGGTAGTAACACTCCTTAATCTCTGTGAAGCCCATAAAATTTTCACCGAAAGCCATGTGAATTTTCCGAATGGTTTCCAGCTGCCTGTCTCTAACAGTTTCTGAAAACATTCTGATGGAACAAAGCCCAAATCAATCCGCCATTTCCTCGCAATGAAAAAATGACGAGAGGGGTGGACCAGTGCTCACTCAAAGCCTACCCACAGGCGAATGACGCAACCGACAGGCGTGAAAAAACTCACGCATGCGCACGAAGGTGCAAGCTTGGCTGATGTAAAAACATATGAATCAAATCCATATATTTTGTGCATAAAATAAAAAGGTCAGATACTTTTCTCACAGACCTCGTATATATATATATATATATATATATATATATATATATATATATATATATATATATATATATATATATATATATATAACAATACAGACAATAACACACAAGCAATGCAATTATAAAAGCCTATTGTACCAGTGCTTCCACAGAGCTGACTGGTAACGCACAGAACAGACATAGGGGCTCACCAGAGTCTGTACAAGGGAGTTCTTACAATCATTTAACCGGCACACAAATCTGTACATTAGATTTCTCATCAGCGCATCAAATGAGTTGACACGTGCCTGACAGAACAGCAGGCTGGCACTGCTGAACCTGGGCCTTTTCAATAAAATCCGAAAAGCATCATTATAGGCAACTTTAAGTTTTTGTAATGTCATCTTCCTATATTTGCACCACAATTGTGCTGTGTAGAGTGGTGAGCAGTAGGTCCTGAACAGCTGGATTTTTACATTTTCTGTACACATGTGAAATTTTCTCACCAAAATGTTGGCTTGGGCATAAAGTGTTCGGCGCTGGCGATTGATATCATCCTCAGCACAAAGCTTGTCTGTTATAAAGTGACCCAAGTATTTTGTGTCACCACAGACTCTTAGTGTTTGTCCAGACAAATAAAAGTCTGGAAAACAAAGGTCCTTAGCCTCTTTGGATCTACAAATAAGTACAGTACACTTTTTTGCATTATACTTAATATCACATTCAAGCCCATAATCCGAGCAGACATTCAGCAGCTGTTGAAAACCAGCACTGCTTGGTGAAAGGACGACCAGATCATCGGCATACATGAAATGATTGATCAGTTTGTTACCAATCATACAACCTGTTTTACAGTGATTTAAGTGCTTGGACAACTCATCCATATACAGGTTAAATAAAGCAGGGGACAACAGCCCCCCTGGCGAATGCCATTTTTGACACAAAATGAGGCTGAGATGGTACTTCCCCACTTAGCCTGCATCTTCTGACAAGAGTACCAGTAAACAAGTATTCTTATAATACTATTGGGCACATTCCTTTGCTTTAATTTTACAAATAATTTTGAATGATTCACTCTGTCAAACGCTTTGGATGCATCAATAAACCCTAAGAGCATAGATGAATTTTGTCTGAGATACGCCTGTGCTGTCTCCTTCAAGCTGTAAATACATAAATCAGTCCCCAGCTTTGATTTAAATCCAAACTGATCGTCAGTTGTACTTATACAATGGCTCAGGCGATCCAGCAGTATATTTTCAAAAACTTTAGATATAACACTTGCTAAAGCTATTGGCCTGTATTTGACCCCCTGTCAGTTTTGCAGGTTTTCCCACCTACAAAGAATGGAGAGGTCTGTAATTTTTATCATAGGTACACTTCAACTGTGAGACAGAATCTAAAAAAAAATACAGAAAATCACATTGTATAATTTTTAAATAATTAAGTTGCATTTTATTGCATAAAATAAGTATTTGACCCCCTACCAACCAGCAAGAATTCTGGCTCTCACAGACCTGTTAATTTTTCTTTAAGAAGCCCTCTTATTCTGCACTCTTTACCTGTATTAACTGCACTTGTTTGAACTTGTTACCTGTATAAAAGACACCTGTTCACACACTCAATCAATCACACTCCAACCTGTCCACCATAGCCAAGACCAAAGAGCTGTCTAAGGACACCAGGGACAAAACTGTAGACCTGCACAAGGCTGGGATGGACTACAGGACAACAGGCAAGCAGCTTGGTAGAAGACAACAACTGTTATGATTATTTATTAGAAAGTGGAAGAAACACAAGATGACTGTCAGTCTCCCTCGGTCTGGGATTCCATGCAAGATCTCACTTTGTGGGGTAAGGATGATTCTGAGAAAGCTCAGAACTACACAGGAGGACCTGGTCAATGACCTGAAGAGAGCTGGGACCACAGTCACAAAGATTACATTAGTAACACATGATGCTGTCATGGTTTAAAATCCTGCAGAGCATCAAGGTCCCCCTGCTCAAGCCAGCACATGTCCAGGCCCATTTGAAGTTCACCAGTGACCATCTGGATGATCCAGAGGAGGCATGGGAGAAGGTCATGTGGTCAGATGAGACCAAAATAGAGCTTTTTGGAATCAACTCCACTTACCATGTTTAGAGGATGAGAACAACCCCAAGAAAACCATCCAAACCGTGAAGCATGGGGGTGGAAACATCATACTCTGGGGGTGCTCTTCTGCAAAGGGGACAGGACGACTGCACCGTATTGAAGGGAGGATGGATGGGGTCGTGTATTGTGAGATTTTGGCAAACAACCTCCTTCTGTCAGTAAGAGCATTGAAGATGGGTCATGGCTGGGTCTTCAGCATGACAATGACCCAAAACACACAGCCAGGGCAACTGGAGGGGCTCCATAAGAAGCATTTAAAGGTCCTGGAGTGGCCTGGCCAGTCTCCAGACCTGAACTCAATAGAAAATCTTTGGAGGGAGCTGAAACTCTAAACCTGAAAAGATTTGGAGAAGATCTGTATGGAGGAGTGGACCAAAATCCCTGTTGCAGTGTGTGCAAACTTGGTAAAGAACTACAGGAAACGTCTGACCTCTGTAATGGCAGACAAATGTTTCTGTACCAATTGTTAAGCTCTTTTTTTCTATGGGGTCAAATACTTATTTTATGCAACAAAATGCAAATTAATTATTTAAAAATCATACAATGTGATTTACTGGATTTTTTTTTTTTTTTTAAGATTTTGTCTCTCGCATTTGAAGTGTACCTACGATAAAAATTACAGACCTCTCCATTCTTTGTAGGTGGGAAAACCTGCAAAACTGACAGGGGGTCAAATACTTATTTTTCCCACTGTATTTGTAAAGTGTAAGAAATGAAAGAAGACATTAGATTCTAAGACTGATAGAACTAGAGCTGGACATGGAGGGGAAGATGAACAGTGGTGTGCACTGAAGTCAGTGTTATTGCTGTGCACACATTCGGATTTCACTGCCAAGCTAATGGAGGCAAGATCACATGACTGAATTGGGCATTTATTTGATGTATTTATTAGTTGTGGTATTCAACAGGCTAATGAAGATTGATTGATTGATTGATTGATTGATTGATTGTATAATGTTTACAGGCTTACCTGACCAGGTACAAATGATCATGCTAACAGAATTCTTTTTAATTGCCTGTTTCAGTTTCATGAGGTTGAATTAATTTAACCACTCACAAAATAGCACTGCCTCTGGAACACTTCTTCCAGGGTACCCCCCAACCATGAAGTTGCTGTATTGTAATTTGAGCCAATCATATATACATCAGACATGTTTTTCAGTTATTTCTTTTTTCATCAACTTGTAATATATCCTGCATTCACATTTTCTTTTTATCAATATTATATTACATTAAACACACTGATCATGCCTGTTTGACGTTTAGAAATACTGAAGAGCAGGGCAAAGGAAATTTTTTTAATTTCTAAATCTTGTCAGATATCATTATATTTCTGGGAGAAAAGGCTGTATTTCATATATAATTAAAATCCCTGTAATGGAATGGGCACCATGAAAGTGGATGACACATAACACTGTGATTGGTTTACTTCATATTATTCCCATGTCTAATGAAGAGGATAAGTACAACTCTTTTGTGCTTAGTGCCCAGCTATGTGCCCAAATTAAATGCCTTGTTAATAGCACAAACGAGTCAGTCATGCCCCAAATGGATTTTATAGATCATCAAGATAGGCCCCTTATTGGCACTGAAATAGGAAGCTTCAGAAATAGTGCGTTCACGCTTCATACTCTTTCCTCATTACATGTGTTGGAATGTGACTGGTCTTCCTGACCATCTTGGAATGTCAATACTTCACTGCCTGTTTAACTTGACCAGTGTTGCAAAGGTTGTTCTCTTCTGCGAGCTGAAAAAAGGCATTTGTCCACACCTCGGAGAGAACATACCATTACACTGCAACTGAGTAAAAAAACTTTATAGCAGTGCCTCCCCAAATACTATCAAGACAAGGATGTTTGCACAAGTTTGAGCGCAAGTTAAAACCTGTTAAAACAGCAGAATGGATGAGTTTGACACCATACTCATGACAACAGGCACATGTCAAAAATGTATATTTACCTTTGCAAATGAGAAGCGCTACTTAAAGTAAATCTTCATGCTATGTGTCTTGACGGAATAGCACAGTTGTTACTTACAAAAAAAAAAAAAAATCAAACCATCGTTTATGAGAATTTTATTGGAAGTTGTGACTGTGTTGCTGCCCAGACTGTGCACAAGTCAGTGCAGGATTATACGAGGGCTGTCAATAAAGTATAGGTCCTTTTTATTTTTTTTCAAAAACTATATGGATTTCATTCATATGTTTTTACGTCAGACATGCTTGAACCCTCGTGCGCATGCGTGAGTTTTTCCACGCCTGTCGGTGACATCATTCGCCTGTGAGCACTCCTTGTGGGAGGAGTCGTCCAGCCCCTCGTCGGAATTCCTTTGTCTGAGAAGTTGCTGAGAGACTGGTGCTTTGTTTGATCAAAATTTTTTCGAAACCTGTGAGGCACATCGAAGTGGACACGGTTCGAAAAATTAAGCTGGTTTTCGGTGAAAATTTTAACGGCTGATGAGAGATTTTGAGGTGATACTGTCGCCTTAAGGACTTCCCACAGAGCGGGACGTCGCGCAGCGCTCCCAGGCGCCGTTGTCAGCCTGTTTCAAGCTGAAAACCTCCACATTTCAGGCTCTATTGATCCAGGACGTCGTGAGAGAACAGAGAAGTTTCAGAAGAAGTCGGTTTCAGCATTTTATCCGGATATTCCACTGTTAAAGGAGATTTTTTTAATGAAAGACGTGCGGACGGGTCCGTGCGGACGGGTCCGCGCGTCGGGACGCAGCCGGCGCGGTGCGGCGCCACAGGAAAAACACTTCCGTGTTGATAACCATTTGTAAAATCCAGGCGGCTTTTGATGGCTTTCAGTGGAGTGAGTATATGAGAAATTGTTTAACAACTGGACATGTTCCAACTTGTCCGTAAGGCTTCCAACAGAGGTGTTTTTCCTGTGGCGGAGCGTCGCGGCGGCTGCGAGCCGACGCTGCAATCCGTCTGCACGTCTTTCATTAAAAAAATCTCCTTTAACAGTGGAATATCCGGATAAAATGCTGAAACCTCTCTGTTCTCTCACGACGTCCTGGATCAATAGAGCCTGAAATGTGGAGGTTTTCAGCTTGAAACAGGCTGACGACGGCGCCTGAGAGCGCTGCACGACATCCCGCTCTGTGGGAAGTCCTTAAAGCGACAGAATCACCTCAAAATCTCTCATCAGCCGTTAAAAGTTTCACCGAAAACCATCTTAATTTTTCGAACCGTGTCCACTTCGATGTGCCTCACAGGTTTAGAAAACATTTTGATCAAACAAAGCGCCAGTCTCTCAGCAACTTCTCAGACAAAGGAATTCCGACGAGGGGCTGGACGACTCCTCCCACAAGGAGTGCTCCCAGGCGAATGACGTCACCGACAGGCGTGGAAAAACTCACGCATGCGCACGAGGGTTCAAGCATGTCTGACGTAAAAACATATGAATAAAATCCATAAAGTTTTTGAAAAAATAAAAAGGACCTATACTTTATTGACAGACCTCGTATACCACATATTCAGTGACACTTGAGGAATTGATGGTTCCTGCAGCACGTGATCAGAGCAGTCGGTGGTGCTGTGTGCCGTCAAAGATGCATCATAAGGAAGCCTAAGATTTATATCTGGTTAGATGGAAACCTGTGCTATATTTCATGTATTCAGGGGACATGCACATTCACAAATATGATTATAGAGTGTCAAGGGATTCAATTTAACTCATGCAAGATAAAATGTTTCCCTCAGCAGTCAGTACTAAACACTGTAGAATAATTGCTGTAAAAATCCATTTAGTAAAAGTGAAGTGTTTATGGAGGAAGGTGGGCAGTAGAATCTTGCATTAACAGCCATTTTGCAGCTAAAGTCCTTGCAAATATCAAATATCAAATAAATGCCAGGTTTTCATTACTTTTAATAATAAACGTTTTCAGTATTGTCTGCACTGTGAATCACTCATATGTTATTTAATTGTTTTTGTTTTGTTTTGTTTTTTCAGGCCTTGTTGCTATAGTGATAGCAGCATGTATTTTGAACTTCCAGCGGGCGGTGGGGCTTCTGGTCATCTCCCTGGTGACGCTATTGTTCTTGGTCTGGGATTGGATGATGCAGCGCTATGGTGATTGGATTTGGGAGAAACTCTATCCTCTGAGAGAGCTGCTCAACAGAAACTGGTTTTGGATCCAATGGTGAGAAATTAGAATCTGTTCAGTCGATGTGCACAGCAGGGTCCGACTACGTGCAATACAGGAGTGCACATTTTTTGAATACTTGTTTCATTTTTCTTAATCTGTTGTGATTACATCCATTTCTGGCTTGCAACTGACAATTCAAACTGTAAAAGACAGTATACAGCATACCTTAGATGACTTTTCCCCATCAATTTCAATTTATTTATTTTTTTTTCTAATATTTATTTCATTCATTTAAAAGAAAAAAACAGAAAAGCAGAAATAACAAAACATTACAAACCGCTGAATGAAAAGGAGCAGACTGGAAGAACAAGTCTTATATTTTCTGCCCCTTTTTTACAATACAATCTTGCAATATCAAGTATCATTAATCGACATAATTTTAACAGATTACATTTCTATGACTTTGTCACATGCCACCGACTTATTTCATAATCTTAACCATTATGTAGAAGAGTACATCCCTAACAGATTACATTTTAAACTTCAAACATTCTAAACATCATTAACAGATTACATTTTTGGCTTTGTCACAGCCCACTGACTTATTTCATAGTTTCATACTTACTAAATACATCTAGTTTAATACGTTTTTTAAATAATTTAAACGACCTTGATTCTTTGATTTCTTTATTGAGATTGTTCCATAATTTTACACCATTCACTGCAATACTCCGTTCCTTTATCTTGGTTGTGAATCTTGTTTTTTTAAAGACTATGCCTTTCAAATTATAACTACTTACTCTTTTTTCAAAAATATTTTGAATGTTTAATGGTAAGGTATTGTTATTCGCTTGGTACATTGTTTGTAATAATTTCAAATCAACTAAATCATGAGATTTAAGTACCCTATACTTAATGAACAATGGACTAGATGGATCTCTAAAACGACTGTTGCTAATCACTTTTAAAGCTCTTTTCTGCAAAATAAATAAAGGTTGTGTATAAGTTGTACATGTTGATCCCCAGATTTCTACACAATAAGTTAAATATGGGGCAATCAATGAATTATACAATGTTAATAATCCATAACTATTTAATGAATATTTTACTTTATGCAAAACAGCAATGGCTTTCGCTATTTTTCCTTTTATGTAATTTATGTGTGACTTCCATGTAAAATCATCAATCATGACTCCTAAAAATTTAGTTTCTTTTACCCTTTGAATGTCCATTCCATCTATTTTTAATGACACATCTTTTTTTTTTACTCTGTCATTAAACAATATGAAATTTGTTTTATTAAGATTTAGTGACAATCTGTTTATATCAAACCAATATTTAACTTTTTCAACTCTGTATTTATCACTTGTGCTACTTTCTGTATATCTGATCCAGAGTCAAATAATGTATCATCAGCAAATAAAATGCTACCAAGTACATTAGATACATTCACAAAATCATTGATATACAAAATAAACAGTTTGGGTCCAAGTACCGACCCTTGTGGTACTCCACAAATAATGTTACACAATTCTGATTTAGTATTATTTATCTGAACAAACTGTTTTCTATTTTCTAAGTAGCTTTTTACCCACTGATGTGCAATCCCTCTTATTCCATATTGTTGTAACTTGTGAAGCAATCTTGAATGGTTGATAACATCAAAAGCTTTTTTCAGGTCAATAAAAACACTTACAAAATAATCCTTATTATCTATTGCTGTTGATATTTTCTCTGTTAATTCCATAATTGCCATAGCTGTCGAATGTTTTGTTCTGAATCCATACTGAGCATTATTTAAAATATGATGTTTCTCAATGAATTTATCGAACCTTGTCACAAAACCTTTTTCCATAATTTTAGAAAACTGTGGAAGCAATGACACTGGCCTGTAATATATAATGGCCTGTAATGTATATAGCACAAAATCACAACAAAGTTGCCTCAAGGCACTTCACACAAGTAAGGTCTAACCTTACCAACCCCCAGAGCAACAGTGGTAAGGAAAAACTCCCTCTGAGGAAGAAACCTCAAGCAGACCAGAGACAAAGGGGTGACCCTCTGCTTGGGTCATGCTATAGACACAAATTACAAAACAATTCACAAAACAAACATACAGGAAATGTTGCTTGTTGCACAGGACAGTTTCTGGAACAGATACCACACCCATCTCTGGATGGAGCCGCACCTCAAACAGAGAGAGAAGAAAAAAAAAAGAAAAGAAAAAAACCCTATCATGGCTGAGATTGAAAATGTCATAATTTCTAACATTTACTAAACTACACATGCCTCCAGACTTAATGTGGGAGAGTTTATGTAATGGTCTTAATGATGTAAAAGCAGTAGTAATCAGGTTAGGTCTGGGTTCATGCCTTAATGCCACATATTGCTACATCAATAACATTGTGGAACTGTTGTTGTGGTCTGGAGTATCAGTCTGGTCCCTGTCTGGTTTTGTCTCCTTCCCACTGTGTCTTCCCACCAGTGGAGCTGATCAAGGCTTACACTTGCGGCTGCGGCACACCTGCATCTAATCAGTGGCGTCCTATTTAGCCTTGGCTGAACAAGAGGGCGCCGCAACTTCATTCCACATACTGAGTGGTAATGTTGGCGTCTGACAAGTGTTTTCAATGATTCTGTTCTGTTTTCCTGGTCTGGGTTTTTGTACCTGTGAAAGAATGACCATAATTTGTCTTTTTGTCTGTTTTACACAGTCTGCAGCCACCACCAGCTCCACTGGCCAGCCTGGCTCACCTCTCCTACATCCAGTGCTCCAGTGTCTTTGCCTACTGGTCTCCATCACTTTGCAACTCATTGCTTGTCAATTACCATTAAAATAAAGAATTTACTTGATATACAGTTGTATGTAAAAGTTTGGGCACCCCTGATAATTTTCATGATTTTCCTTTATTAATCATAGGTTGGCTGTGGACTGATGAAACTAAAATTGAGTTATTTGGGCATAACAAGGGGCGGTATGCATGGCTGAAAAAGAACGCAGCATTCCAAGAAAAACACTTGCTACCTACAGTAAAATTTGGAGGTGGTTCCATCATGCTGTGGGGCTGTGTGACCAGTGCAGGTACTGGGAATCTTGTTAAACTTGAGGGTCACATGGATTCCAGTCAAGATCAGCAGATTCTTGAGAACAATGTTGATGAATCAGTGACAAAGTTGAAGTTGCACTGGGGCTGGATCTTTCAACAAGACAACGACCCTAAACACTGCTCAAACTTTACTAAGGCATGCAGAGGAACAAGTACAATGTTCTGGAATGGCCATCTCA
The DNA here is from genome assembly GCF_902500255.1 of Thalassophryne amazonica. NCBI lineage: Eukaryota > Metazoa > Chordata > Actinopteri > Batrachoidiformes > Batrachoididae > Thalassophryne > Thalassophryne amazonica. The sequence goes on from NC_047107.1 coordinate 64,677,530, forward strand.
GTCCCCAGACCTGAATATTATTGAAAATCTGTGGTGTGATTTTAAGGGGGCTGTCCATGCTCGGAAACCAACAAACCTGACTGAACTGGAGATGTTTTGTAAAGAAGAATGGTCCAAAATACCTTCAACCAGAATCCAGACCCTCATTTGAAGCTATAGGAAGTGTTTAGAGGCTGTTATTTCTGCAAAAGGAGGATCTACTAAATATTGATGTATTTTTTCTATTGGGGTGCCCAAATTTATGCACCTGACTAATTGTGTATAAAGAATTATTGCACACTTTCTGTAAATCCTATAAACTTCATTTTGCTTCTCAAATATCACAGTGTTTGTCTGCTATATGATATATTTAACTGAAATTTCTGATCCAGGCAACCAATGATTTATAAAGGAAAATCATGAAAATTATCAGGGGTGCCAAAACGTTTGCATACAACTGTAAGTGCCTTATGACATCACTGAATCCTCTCCAGTTCTTGATAAATTCACAACTGCCCTTGACCAGGTTGTTCCCACACCTGACTTGACCTTCATTAACAAACTAGAGGGGATGGACTAATTCATTTATTTATCTAGACAATCATTACGTTTTACACAATGCATGTGTTACAGGTACCGGACTTGCAGGTACCAAGGTAGCAGAAATAATGATACGTGAGCTCTTAATACAGATAAAGAGGGGATGTAGATGTGATATTCCACTCCGATATGTTTGGCATTATAAAAAAAAAAAAAAAAACAAAGAATCCGCAAACCCAGGAGCCAACCTGAGATAAGTCAGTCTTGTTTGCCCCCTACTGGTTGGGAGTAAGTTCTGCAGTCATCAATACTCAGGTTAATGTGCAATACACACTTAATGTGACGTTAAGTCAATTCTGTGAGTGCCACATATCACTGCATACACTGCATGCAGAACTGCTCCTGCATGCCCCCCCTCACCATCACCACCACCACCACTCCCCCATGCAGACAACAGATTTATCCCCACCTGTCGACTCTTATCTGCTGTAGCAAGGTGAAACATGGGTGTACCTTTGGACATTACAACATGCTGTGTCCTCAACACTCAGGAACCCATGTGTTGAATCATGTCTAGACAAGCACATTGTATGGCCAAAATGTCACAGCTGGTGTTACCTCACATTGTAAGTGATATTTACAATGTGAGGTAACACGTTTGACACAAAGTCATTCCAGCGGTTCCTCCAAAGAGACCTAGTACCAAAAAGTCTTATGTCTCACAACCATACAGTACAGGAAACACCAGGATCCTAAATTATTTGTTGTATGGCTGGGGGGGCCTGGCTGCTGGTTTGTTTGCCTTTTGTGTTTCCTCCCAGGTGGCGTGCATTTGGGACTGAGTGGCTGTGTTGCTGAGGCTGTTAGGACTTCACCCTGATCACCTGCGACTCGTCAGGACTCACAGCTGAGGTGCATCTGGAGGGATTGGAGTATGTTGGCATTTAAGACTGAAGTGCACAGTGTGCATTTGCCAGAGACTCGACCTTGTGACCAACGGGTGAGATCGTCGTCTTGGGAGCCATCTCATCAGCAGCGGACGCTGAGAATGTCCAGGTTTGATGCACGGTCTGTGAAAGAGGAGAGGGTGAGGTCTCACGCTCGTCAGCACACTTCCTGAGGTACGTTGGATTTTGTGACTAACAGTTATACAGTCAGTAAATGTGGTGTCCCTCACACCTTATTGTATTGAGCTGTATGTTAGTCATGTATCAGCTTCCACTGCGGTGGTGATTTGTGAACAGGATGTTCCATGCCTGCGGTTGGAAGCTGATCAGTAATCAAGCCAGGAAGTGTTGCTGTTTGTACACCTTTAAGTGTTCTGTGTGTAGAGTGTGGACTCACATAATGGTTCCTTCTTTCACAGACTCGGTTGTTGCGGCCACCTGGGGGGTGTCGGCGGGGTCCTTGGGTCCGAAACAGCTTCTGGCTCCGGACCGTTAGCGCTGCTGGGAGCGCACCACGCCAGGCCGCACCTTTTATTATTATTATGATCACTGTTATGTATTTAAATTCAGTTAGCCTTTGTACCGTGCTCTGCTTATTTCATACTGGGTCCTTCAAACGCTGGTCGGTTCTCCGAGCTGCGTCCGACACATAACAGTAGTCTCTGGCCAAACATCACGGGACCCAGCGGTAGCAGAGACGGTAACGCGCCGGGAAGGCGGCAGCAGACGTTCAGTGGTTATCCGGATCAGTTGCGGGGCTCTCCGCCCGGAAGGTGCGTGTTTGAGAACCCATTACTGGATACTAATTTGTGCTCTCTTGCAGCCGTGTCCTGTGTTGTGCCTTATCCGTGGGTCGTGGTGGAGTGTGACTGGCGACAGCTTCGCGTCACACTCCGACCGGAATAAGAGGTGTAAACGGGAGCTGCAAAGAGTGCGTTTGTAATGGTTCACGCCGCACGGCGGAGCTCTGTTAGCACGGGTCGCTGGGCTTCCTGTGCTACAGTCGTAGCCCCGTTTCCTCCCCGGATAAAAGGTAACTACTAGCGTCTGTTGTTTCAGCTCCGGCGTTTATTAGTTGAGCACATTTTGGTTGTGTTGCACACAGCTGCGCACGAGGATGCAGCTCGTTTGTTTTTTGTCACCAAAGGGGGTTTTTCATTTTTAGCACTCTGGTTCCCCCTTGTGGTGACTGAATCACGGTACCGTCAAGCTCTTGAGTAGGAACAGGTGTGTTCCATGTGGGTTGAGCTTGACGGTATACTCACTGATTTGTTTTGTGTTGGTTCATTTGTTGTGGGTGTTTTTGAGTGGGTTTTTGTGTGGGCTTTTGTTTTTTTTTGTTGTCCACTGTTTGTCTGGGGGGTGTGATCCTGCGGCCTTTGTTACACAAAAAAAAAAAAAAAAAACCAAAGAAAGACGGGGACCCAAACAACTGTGTGTTGGTCTGTTTTTTTTTCTTTTGTGTTTTTTTGTTTCCCCCTCCCCGGGGTTAGATGGAACGGTCCCCTGGGGGGTGATGGGTGGTATTTGGGTTGTTTTTTTTTCTTTTGTTTTTTTTATGCCCTCTCTTCTCCTCTGACTCCAGCCGGGGGTGCCGTAGTGTCGGCATTGCTGGAGGGGTGCAGTTAGGTTGTACTGGGCGTTTCCCAGGTGGCCTCTGCACCCGGGAGGGGGGGGGGGGGGGGGGGGTTTGGGGTTGTGTTTGGTTTTTCCTCCCCCAGTTTCCACCCTCAGGGTTTGACTGTGGTGTCCTCTGGGGGGGAAAGGGCGTTGGGTCCATCTAGCCGTGGGCGGCCGGGGCTGGGTCCATTGGTCGTGTGGGGAGGCGTCTCCTGGGGTTGACGAGTGGTCCTCTGGGGGGCGCTGGTAGTCCCCGTGGGTGACGGTGGATCCCAGAGGGACCTCGGCCGTGGTTATTACTCCTGGAGCTGGCGGGTGGCCCTCTGGGGGGTGTTGGTCCCTGCGTGTCGTTTGGGGGAGGAGGGGGGGGTCTTTGGCATTTTTGTTTGTGTGTTTACATGTGGGTTGTTTTTCTTTTCTCCCCTTCCCTGGGGTTTGATGGAACGGTCCCCTGGGGAGGGGGGGGGGGATGTTTTGGTTGTTTTGTTTTTGACTAATCACACGTTTGGTTAAAGGCTGACCGCACAGGTGTAGGAACTCCTGGCCACACCTGTGCTAAGACTGTCAGAAACAAAGGCAAAGATGCAGCCAGTTCAACCAGTCTGTTGGAGGACTAACGCGGACGTGGTTTCCAGCCATGGTCCCTGGAGGGGGGTGTTTCTCCTGGGCCAGGTGTGTGTGGTCGCCGGGAGGCTTCCCGTGAGGGTGGGGTACTGTTGTATGGCTGGGGGGGCCTGGCTGCTGGTTTGTTTGCCTTTTGTGTTTCCTCCCAGGTGGCGTGCATTTGGGACTGAGTGGCTGTGTTGCTGAGGCTGTTAGGACTTCACCCTGATCACCTGCGACTCGTCAGGACTCACAGCTGAGGTGCATCTGGAGGGATTGGAGTATGTTGGCATTTAAGACTGAAGTGCACAGTGTGCATTTGCCAGAGACTCGACCTTGTGACCAGACGGGTGAGATCGTCGTCTTGGGAGCCATCTCATCAGCAGCGGACGCTGAGAATGTCCAGGTTTGATGCACGGTCTGTGAAAGAGGAGAGGGTGAGGTCTCACGCTCGTCAGCACACTTCCTGAGGTACGTTGGATTTTGTGACTAACAGTTATACAGTCAGTAAATGTGGTGTCCCTCACACCTTATTGTATTGAGCTGTATGTTAGTCATGTATCAGCTTCCACTGCGGTGGTGATTTGTGAACAGGATGTTCCATGCCTGCGGTTGGAAGCTGATCAGTAATCAAGCCAGGAAGTGTTTGCTGTTTGTACACCTTTAAGTGTTCTGTGTGTAGAGTGTGGACTCACATAATGGTTCCTTCTTTCACAGACTCGGTTGTTGCGGCCACCTGGGGGGTGTCGGCGGGGTCCTTGGGTCCGAAACAGCTTCTGGCTCCGGACCATTAGCGCTGCTGGGAGCGCACCACGCCAGACCGCACCTTTTATTATTATTATGATCACTGTTATGTATTAAATTCAGTTAGCCTTTGTACCGTGCTCTGCTTATTTCATACTGGGTCCTTCAAACGCTGGTCGGTTCTCCGAGCTGCGTCCGACACATAACATTATTGGACCTTCATTTCCCTGCAAAAGTATGTGCTTCACCAAACATCTGTCTTGGGACCTCATGACTCCATAAGATCTTGCTAGGTGTCTCTCATTCTCAAAGGGTGAGGACCTAGAGACATGACTGTCACTGTCAAAATAAGTGAATGTCTCTACAAGTTCAACATTATCACTGCATATGGATACACTTCTGATGACTAAGTCCATGAAATCAGTGAAAGACTGGATCTTAGTCTTGATCCAGGAGGCACAAAAATATATATATTGTACAATACACAGCACATTGACTAATATCTCTCTCTCTGTGTGTAGGATGATGTGCGTGTTACTGCTGATTGCCGTGGTGTGCTGGCTCATACTGGACACGGCCAAACAGGGGACCAGACAGCTCAGGTCCTTTGCTGGATTACTGCTGTTCGTGTTCTTAATGCTGCTCTTCTCCAAACATCCATTCAGGGTTAGATACATGCATCCAAATTATCACTGTGTATACACACAAAAATTGATGTCATATGACTATTTGACCAGTAAACATGCACGTACATACTGTGTGCGTGTGTCTGTGTGTGCTGCAGTGGCGCTGGAAGACTTTGCTGGGGGGCACTGGGCTACAGTTTGCCTTTGGACTGCTGATCCTCAGGACCACATTTGGCTTAGCTGCTGCACGGTGGCTGGGAAAACAAGCAGAGGTACACACAAACACAGAGGTATCATATTTCAACTACTGTACAGTAAAGCCCATATATTTGGTGGCCAATGATACTGGCCTATATAAGCCTTTTGTGAACATATTGTAAAACATGACATTATCAGTGTTATTTTTATCAATATGAAAACTTGTAATTTACCAAATAAACAATGCAGGAAAAACAATTTGGTTGTTGGAAATGGTGTCATTATATACTTTGTCGAGCAGAGGGTGCTCTGACGGTATTGTTTAAAATGATATCAAGCATGACTGGGACCCTCATTATCCTTGGTCACATTAGTTATAAAGGACAGAGGCAAAGCAACCAGTGTTTCATATTGCCAATTCATGTTCAACCAGAGTGGGTGTTTTACAGCAAAAGGTGACAGATGCAGGCTATGCTACCAGATGGGTGCGGCCAAAACATATAAAATGCAATAAACAATTGCATGAATTCAGTTGTAAAAATCTTGTAAATTTAACACAAACATGGTGAATACAAACATAACCTACACCACATGCAACAATTTAATTTCATAATGGATGGATGGATGAGATTTATTGTCATTGTCATAAGTGCAACAACAACGAGATTATGTCCATAACATGTATGCTGCAAATTTAGACAATGCACCCAAAAACAGGCGTACTACAAAGCAAAGTGCTCACAATACAAAAACAGGTTTGTGCTTAGATGACTTTAACCGTTTTGTGCGGTTCAGTGTATTGCAAATACAGTAATAAAACATGAAAATATATCTATAATGTAAGAGTTAAATCATCAGTAAAGTAAATAAATATACTTAGCTCTGCTGACAAGGTAGTTATAAAGAACAAACTGGTGTGATACATTAAACAGTTTGTCAGCTGAAAGCGTAATCACAATAGTCTCCCAATGCACTTTACCTTCATTTCTGCACATAAAAAATGAAGGGTAAGGCAATGGAACAGTATTGGTAATGGGCTGAAGTCCTCCAGGCAGAAACTGCTGTTTGTGTTGTGAGTACTTCCTTTGTGTTTTGGAGCGTTGCCGTGTGTCTGTGTTTTGGGTGCATTGTATGGACTTGCAGCAGACACACTATCAAATTAAACTTGTATGTACTGCAGGCTGTATTCATTTGTGGAGTTTCTGTTGTTATTGCATTGATGCGGGCATTTTTTGAACTGCTGTTTTGTTTTTGATGTTGTTTTACTTTGGAACTGTTGTCGCCACTGAATTCAACTGTATGTATGTTTAATAGAAGCTACATTATATGTGGTTAATCTTTATATATTTTGTGTTTTTCTGTTATATACTAACTGGTGCATCATGAAACTGATGCTTTGGATCATTTTCTCCACGCAGACTTTTCTCTCTTACACAGACATCGGGTCTAGGTTTGTGTTTGGTGAGACTTACACAGAACATTTCTTGGCCTTCAAGGTATTTTGTACATCAGTATGTGGCATGCACATGAAGCACTGACAGTAATGAGTGCAGTGAGTTATTTAAATGTTCTCTAGGTGATGCCGATATTGATATTTGTGAGCACAGTCATCTCCATCCTCTACTACATTGGCTTTATGCAGTGGCTTATTCTAAAGGTGAGAAATGTCTGTAGTTGCCCCCATGTTAACTGAATCATATTTTATTTTCCCTTTCATATGGCTAGCATACTGGTACAGTTTTGTTTTACACTTCTTACTCTTTTAATTCATTTTATTAGGAATTGGAGCAGGCTGCGGCCTCAACTTTACCGAAATTCTGTGTCTTTTAGTGAAGTTTAGGGCTAGTGGCCGGCAATCACCTTAGTATTTCTCTGTTTTTCTTGTTTAATGCTGGCAAATTATACAGTATTTTTTTGTCTTTCTGATGCCTGATTCTGTTTTTTCTCTCTGTTTAAGGTGCAGCTCCATCCAGAGATGGGAGTTGTGTTCGTGTTGGCAATCCTCCTGTCCTGTGCGCCAATAGCATTTCTTGTATATTCGTCCATGAATTGTTCTGTGAATTGTTCTGTAATTTATGTTTGTAGCATGGCCCAAGCAGAGGGTCACCCCTTTGAGTCTGGTCTGCTTGAGGTTTCTTCCTCAGAGGGAGTTTTTCCTTACCACTGTTGATCTGGGGGTTGGTAAGGTTAGACTTTACCTGTGTGAAGCGCTTTGAGGCAACTCTGTTGTGATTTGGCGCTATATAAATGAAAATAAATTTCAGTTGAAATTGAAATCACATCTGTAAAAGGCAGCTAATGTGCATCTTGATGAGTATTGTGGGAGTCAACAGTTAATGCTGTTTAATTTTCAAATCTTAGAATTTTCTGTTTGTTTGACAGATTGGATTCATCATGCAGGTTACGATGGAAACATCTCCAACAGAGTCAATGGCAGCTGCTGGAAATATATTCTTGGGACAGGTGCATAACAATTCAACAATAGGAAACCAATATGAATGAGAACAAACTCAGCACTGACACAGCTGTATAAACTGAGTTATCAGCTGATGCCAATTTGCCGTTTTCTGTCTTTTTTCAGATCGAATCGCTGCTGTTGATTCGTCCTTACATCAGCGGGTTAACGTGCTCTGAAATCCATGCTGTGATGACTGGAGGCTTCGCCAGCATCGCCGGGACCATTTTGGGAGCGTATATATCCTTTGGGGTGAGAAAGATCAGGAGAGGGGAAGTGAAGAGGTGAAATTACAAAGTTAAATTCAAATATAAGCTCAAAACAATAATTTTCTGTGAAATAGTAACAGTTTGTGTATATATATATATATATATATATATATATTTGCTTAAACTAAAACGCACTCATTTTCAGCAGAAATGCACTTTCAGACATTCTGGACCACTAATGATTTTTGTTGTTGTTAACCTAATTGTTTTAGTGCTGTATGACACATTAAACTGTAGAGTGTAATTTCCTCAAATAATGCACTGAGAAATTTTGTTTGTGATATCAAGGTTGCAACAACCTATAAACCAGGTTATATAGGCATGTTCCAGCATAATAAGTTAAAAAAAAAAAGAACAGCACTCAATAGACGCACACATCTGCCAAGGTCACACAGTTTTCTTTAATTTACGTTAAGCTCCAAATCAAGTTTAAATCCTTAGTGAACTCACCTTTGATCCTGATTGTGACCTTGAGCCTAATTGTTCACTTGTGTTTGACTGCTGACCTGTGATCCTGATGGTGCTCTTTGACTCTAATTACTCATTTTTGATCAGGTTCCTGATTTTTATTTTTTTTTTTATCCCAATTATGATCTTTATCCTTATTGTTCACCTTTGTTTTTGATTGCTGACTTGTGACCATGATTGTGACGTTTGAATATGTCCCTGACTTTTGGTCCTGATTGCTGACCATTAAATCTGACCTTGACCTTTGACTCTTCATCCTGATCACTGACCTGTTGTCCTGATCACTGAGGGTCATCCTTTCTTAAAACTTATTTATTTTTATTATTTTCAATGTGAACTAGAATGGCCAGCAACCCAAATTGTCCATTTTGTGAAAAATAAAGTTATCTGAATCCCACTGCTAACTTTTGATCCTTCTCTTGATTTGTATGCCAACCAAACTATAATGGGTTCTTTCTTGGCTTTTACCCCACCCCTCTACGGGCTTTCTTTAAAACTGGTTCATTAATTTCTGTGTAATCTCACTATCAATCAAATAAACAAAAACATGACCTTGTTGTTGATCCCTGATGGTGACCTGAAATTGTTGCAACTTTGACTGTTCTTTCAGAAAATAGTGACGATTTACAAATTAACATCTCTTTGGAGATTGAGGCAACACATTTGCTGACAGCATCAGTGATGTCAGCTCCAGCCTCCCTGGCCATCGCCAAGGTTGCCTGGCCTGAAACTGAGATGGCCAGCATAACAACCAACCAGGATCTCAAAATGGACAAAGGGTAAGTGAGGACAGAAAGAGCCAGCACACATAAATATTTGAAACCTATGGCTGCAAGGGACACTGCAAAAAAAAAAAAAAAAATTCTCTCTACATCATCCTGCACAGGGGGTTTTATAATCCTCTTGTGCCAGCCTCCTGCTGTGTTTAACATATCAGCTACAATACAATGACGACAGAGTGATATTCAGAGTACAGATAGCAGTATAACGTCTGCTCTGAGATTTTCCAGAGAGAGTAACAGCCTGCTGGAAGCAGCATCCCATGGTGCAGTCAGCGCTGTGGCTTTAGTGGCCACCATTATTGTCAACCTCATTGCCTTCATTGCACTGTTGGCATTTATGGACGCTACACTCTCCTGGCTTGGTGGGATGTTGGAGTATCCACATCTCAGCTTCTCGGTGATGGTCACAACGCACAAACACATACACCAACAACTAAATGTGTGCACACATGCACACACCTACCGCAGATACCCTGACGTATCCACCAAACTCACACTCAGTTTCTCTCCATTAGCTTATCTGGTCCTACATGTTCATGCCCTTATCCTTCATGATGGGCATTTCCTGGGAAGACAGCTTAATTGTTGGTGAGCTGATTGGCATAAAGACATTCATCAATGAGTTTGTGGCCTACAAGAAACTGTCTCAGCTCATTAAGAAGCGGGAAGCAGGTGGTCCGGAATATGTGGACAACATAAAGCAGTACATTTCTGTGAGTCTCACTTTTTCTATCTCAATTTGCTCATTACACTATGTAACAAATTTTTATTTTTGTTTTGTTCCTGGGTACACAGTGTGTTTTCCTAAGCTGTTATGCCTTAAATAAACAGAAAATAGCTGTTATTCCACAAAAACTTTGCTTCTGTGATCAGGACAGAAATTTTGAAATTTGTCTGTTTTCAAGAATATTCTCGATTCGCCTTCACTACTACTGAGTAGTCTTCTAGAATATTCTATAACCGCTAGAACTGTCCAGAATTTTCTAGAAGTTTCCAGAATTATCTAGAAATTTCAAGAAACTTTTAGAACTTTCTAGAATGTAAAAAAAAAAAAATCAAAGTTTGTGCTGAATGTAGTCATTTTTCCATAGACTTTAGACATAAGCAGTTGAAATATAACACTTAGAAGCCAGGAACAAAAATTGTTAGTGTTATTGTTTAAATTTGAATGCTGTAAGACAAACCACATTTGGGGATCTCAGTAAAATCTACCCTATATCCAGCAAAAAATGAAATTAGACCTGAATTCTGTGTGCCACTAAAGTGATTGTTGTCAAAGGGAAGATGATTAAGCGTGTGTATATGAGATCAGACCACACTGCCACCATCATTGCACAAAGCTAAAACCAATTTGGCTCTTCAGACAGCCCTCCAATGAGTTCAAAAGGAGGTATAGAAATGCTTCAATACGTGGACAATGATGCCCATTTAGGGCTATCTTCTGGCTGCACTCCAGTCCTACTCAGTGTCATTGTTATGGCTCAGAATTTGATTCAAGTTGTTCTATTCTCCATGAATACAACAGATCATCCTGAAAAACCACTTTACATTGCTATAATGTAACTCATTCAAAGCAAAAGGTAATTTGACTGAGTAGTGGATTCAATAAATTCCACTTTACACACTTTACAGTGTATAGCTGTGTGCTATAGAATCAGAAACATTGCTTGGAAAATGTGTGTCCAGGTAGGTTGTTAGTTTAATTCCTTTCCCGCATACTGTGACGGAAGTGAGACGTTCGGCACTACCTCATAGAAAAATTTTTATACCAACATCCAGTAAAAAGTCAACTAGTATTTCTAACTCCTTCCTGAGAGAAATAAGGATCTCAGATCAACCAAATTGGGTAGTGACCTTAAAACGCATTTAAGAATGTCTACAGAATTATCAGATCAAACTCCCACATCAAACATTATCTTTGTTTCTTTATAAAGGTGAAGCTTAGATATACATGTAAAAGTGTGTCTAATTGCATTTACGAGGTCTGTCCGTAAAGTATAGGTCCTTTTTATTTTTTTCAAAAACTATATGGATTTCATTCATATGTTTTTACGTCAGACATGCATGAACCCTCGTGCGCATGCGTGAGTTTTTCCACGCCTGTCGGTGACGTCATTCGCCTGTGAGCACTCCTTGTGGGAGGAGTCGTCCAGCCCCTTGTCGGAATTCCTTTGTCTGAGAAGTTGCTGAGAGACTGGCGCTTTGTTTGATCAACATTTTTTCTAAACCTGTGAGACACATCGAAGTGGACACGGTTCGAAAAATTAAGCTGGTCTTCAGTGAAAATTTTAACAGCTGATGAGAGATTTTGAGGTGATACTGTCGCTTTAAGGACTTTTCACGGTGCGAGACGTCGCGCAGCGCTCTCAGGCGCCGTTGTCAGCCTGTTTCAAGCTTAAAACCTCCACATTTCAGGCTCTATTGATCCAGGACGTCGTGAGAGAACAGAGAAGTTTCAGAAGAAGTCGGTTTCAGCATTTTATCCGGATATTCCACTGTTAAAGGAGATTTTTTTTTTAATGAAAGACGTGCGGGCGGATTGCAGCGTTGGCTCGCAGCCGCCGCGACGCTCCGTCACAGGAAAAACACCTCTGTTGGAAGCCTTGAGGACACGTTGGAACATCTCCAGCTGATAAACAATTTCTCATATACTCACTCCACTGAAAGCCATCAAAAGCCAACTGGATTTTACAAATGGTTATCAACACGGAGGTGTTTTTCCTGTGCCGCCGCGCCGCGTCGGCTGCGTCCCGACGCTCGGACCCGTCCGCACGTCTTTCATTAAAAAAATCTCCTTTAACAGTGGAATATCCGGATAAAATGCTGAAACCGACTTCTTCTGAAACTTCTCTGTTCTCTCACGATGTCCTGGATCAATAGAGCCTGAAATGTGGAGGTTTTAAGCTTGAAACAGGCTGATGACGCTGCCTGAGAGCGCAGCGCGACGTCTCGCACCGTGAAAAGTCCTTAAAGCGACAATCACCTCAAAATCTCTCATCAGCTGTTAAAATTTTCACTGAAAACCAGCTTAATTTTTCGAACCATGTCCACTTCGATGTGTCTCACAGGTTTAGAAAAAATTTTGATCAAACAAAGCGCCAGTCTCTCAGCAACTTCTCAGACAAAGGAATTCCGACGAGGGGCTGGACGACTCCTCCCACAAGGAGTGCTCACAGGCGAATGACGTCACCGACAGGCATGGAAAAACTCACGCATGCGCACGAGGGTGCAAGCATGTCTGACGTAATAACATATGAATGAAATCCATATAGTTTTTGAAAAAAATAAAAAGGACCTATACTTTACGGACAGCCCTCGTACATGTGAAATCATTGTAATCACACATGACCATGGTGCACAATAGCAAAGCTATGTCCACCTTTTTTCTGGCTACACTGAAAGAGATCATTGTTGGACCAAAATAATAACAAGCTTCAGCAGGTAACACTCAAATGAATTAGGTTGATCCAAATTCACTTAACAAGGAATATTTACACATACTTGTTAACTTAAATGGAACACACAGGTCATTGAGTGTTACCAAATTAAGCAATTTCATTTGGTTTTCTCTCTCTTCTAATGTATGGAAAAGATTGAGGAGCCTCAGAAACTCAAAGTTCAAATGAGACGTTGGTCATTTGATTTCCTGGTGACTTCTCTCAAAATGTCATTGAGACACATTTTCTATACCTGCTTACTCCAATCAAGGGTCATTGAGGGGGGCTGGAGTCTATCCCAGCAGTCACAGGGTGTGAGGCTGGGTACACCCAGGACAGGACGCCAGTCTATCACAATTAGACAAACTCATTCACAGTCATGATCAATTTAATGTTTCCAAGTCATCAAACATGCATGTCTTTGGAAGTGGGAGGAAGGTGAAGCACTCAGAGGGAACCCACACAAACTTGCAGAGAACATGCAAACTCCACACAGAGAAAGGACCAGGGGGTGAAGCCATCCCAGGAACTTCTTGCTCTGAGTCAACGGAGGTAACCACTCAGCTGTCCATTGTCTAAACCCTGAATACAAACTCATCCTGACATGAAAATCAGCTCTGTGCAACGAAGGTCACTGTATAAGTGTACATGGTTGAAGATTAGACATTATTGAAAAGCACACTAGACAAAAGTGCTACACAAATATCAAGCTTTGCCTTTGAACTTCAAATAACTTTTTTTTTACTGAGATCTTATATCAAATTTGTTTTCTTACATAGGTCCATTCTGAAACCATTGCAACGTATGCTTTGTGTGGATTTGCAAACTTTGCTTCCCTGGGGATGACAATCGGAGGGCTGAGTGAGTAACACCTCAGAAGCTGTTCAACTTGTCAAACTGACAATTTAAGAAAAAAATGGAAAATAAAAGTTCATATACAGTGAGGAAAATAAGTATTTGAACACCCTGTGGTTTTGGAAGTTCTCCCACTTAGAAATCACGGAGGGGTCGGAAATTTTCATCTTCAAATGTTCAAATACTTATTTTCCTCATTGTATTTACAGATGGTCTACATTGTCTCCAGGACACATGTGCATATGAATATATGAACAAAACGTACTCTTTTGCCAAAAACATAGCACACCTCATGCCAAAACGTGACCCATTACAGGGTCCCTCCTCAACACATGTCCAAACCATCTCAATCTTGCCTCTGACTTTGTCTCAAAACTGTCCAACCTGTATGTTCCTCTGATATGTTCATTCCTAATCCTGTCCATCCTAATCTCTCCCAAAGAAACTCTACAGCCCCTTTCACACTGGGCCCACTTCGAGTTGCGTCGTGCAGCATCATGACGACGCCACGTGGAAGCAACCCATTGCCGAGAAGATGTAGCTCAACGCCACAACAGCGCAAGGGATGCAAAGGACAAAGCGAATCAGATGCCAAAAATTAAACATGTTTAATTTTTTGGCGTCCTGTGCTCGATGTAGAAATTAAGTGGTTTCAGCGCGAGTCAGAGCAATGCGATGGCCTCAACGTGACTGGAAGCAACACCCTCACAATACAACATTACCTGACGCCAATTTATGATTCCTGCTGTGTTCCATTGTCCCCTGAAGTATAAATCAGGCAGGATTGTTTTTATACCATGTACACAATGCAGTGAAACTACACGCTCAAAAAGTGCACAGAATTAAAAAAATGTTGATTGCAAACTGACTTCTGCTGCAGCTCCTAGCTCTTAAATTCTCTCACAACTGTTTAAATAAAAGTCCTGCTCACAGACAGATTGCCAGAGACAGGACATCTCCAGTCCACTCACGGACGATTCGTTTGCGCTCACACATGTGAACAATAAAAAGAAAAAACTCTGGCTGCTGCAGTTCCTCACTCTCCCCTCAAACTCTCTCATTACTGTGTTAAATAAAGGACAAAAAATGATATAAGTCCTGCTCACAGACTGATTACCAGAGACAGGACATGTTCACATCAAGTATAACGCCAGACATCTCCACATTTACTCACGGACAGTTCATTCGCGCATGCTCGCAGCTTGCGGTCAAAGGAGGAAAGATAAACTATAACAGAACTCAGAGTGCAGCCCTGTAGCCCTGCACAAGAACAAATATAAACTAGAAGAGAAATCAGAGTGCACAGTCTGGCTGCAACCAAACTGTGCACTCTGATTTATCTGTGCAGAGGACCTGCAGGCTGCATCCTCACCTCCTCTCTGCCCCTTGCTGCGCGCACCTGACGCCGACATTCCTGTGTCATCATGACGCCACATGAAGCAACTCGAACCAGCCCCGGTGTGTACGGGGCTTAAGCAACTTCAGCTCTGCCTCCTGTCTTTTTGTTAGCACCACAGCTATATACATAGATGGTCTCACTCCCATCTTGTAAACTTTCCCTTTCACTCTTGCAGATGCCCTTTTTCCACAAATCACTCCTGCCACCTTTATCTGCCCACTCCACCCCACCTGCACTCTCCTCTTCACCCTACTACCATACTCTCCATTACTTTGGCCTCAAATATTTAAACTCAACTGGCTTCACCACGGGCAGCACAGTGGATTAGCGGTTAGTACTGTTGCTTCACAGCAAGAAGGTCATGGGATCAGTTCTGACCTGTGGCCTTCTGTGTGGAGTTTGCATGTTCTCCCCAGGTGCTCCGGCTTCCTCCCACATCCAAAGAGGTGTGCATGCGGGTGTGTTTGGTTGTCTAATGTGGCCCTGCGACAGACCGGCTTGTACCCCATGTCCTCCAGGATGTGCCCCACCTCATGCTCTATGTCTGCTGGGATTGGCTCTAGACTTCATTTCATAGGCTCCTTCATAAGCGCTGAATTTGCAGAGACATGCACTTATCTCAGCAGTGATATACAACCCCAATTCCAATGAAGTTGGGACATGTAAAATGTAAATAAAAACAGAATACAATGATTTGCAAATCCTCTTCAACCTATATTCAATTGAATATACCACAAAGAGAAGATATTTAATGTTCAAACAGATAAACTTTATTGTTTTTGTGCAAATGTTTACTCATTTTGAAATTGATGCCTGCAACACGTTTCAAAAAAGTTGGGACAGGGGCAACAAAAGACTGGGAAAGTTGATGAATGCTCAAAGAACACCTAATTGGAAACAGGTGAGTGTCATGATTGGGTATAAAAGGAGCATCACCAAAAGGCTCAGCCGTTCACAAGCAAAGATAAGGCGAGGATCACCACTTTGTGAACAACTGCGTGAAAAAATAGTCCATCAGTTTAGGAACAATGTTTCTCAACGTTCAATTGCAAGGAATTTAGGGATTCAATCATCTACAGTCCATAGTATAATCAGACGATTCAGAGAATCTGGAGAACTTTCTACACATAAGCGGCAAGGCCGAACACCAACACTGAATGCCGGTGACCTTCGATCCCTCAGGCAGCACTGCATTAAAAACTGACATCATTGTGTAAAGGATCTTACCGCATGGGCTCAGGAACACATCAGAAAACCATTGTCAGTTAACACCGTTCGTCGCTACATCTACAAGTGCAAGTTAAAACTCTACCATGCAAAGCAAAAGCCATATATCAAAAACTTCCAGAAACGCCACCGCCTTCTCTGGGCCCGAGCTCATTTGAAATGGACAGGAGCAAAGTGGAAAAGTGTGCTGTGATCTGATGAGTCCACATTTCACATTGGTTTTGGAAATCATGGACGTCATGTCCTCCGGACAAAAAAGTAAAAAGACGACCCAGATTGTTACCAGCGCAAAGTTGAAACGCCAGCATCTGTGATGGTATGGGGGTGTGTTAGTGCCTATGGCATGGGCAACTTACACATCTGTGATGGCACCATCAATGCTGAAAGGTACATCCAGGTTTTGGAGCAACACATGCTGTCATCCAAGCAACGTCTTTTTCAGAGACGTCTCTGCTTATTTCAGCAAGACAATGCCAAGCCACATTCTGCACGTGTGTGCAGAATGTGGCTTCGTAGTAAAAGAGTGTGGGTACTAGACTGGCCTGCCTGCAACCAGACATGTCGTCCATTGAAAATGTGTGGCGCATTATGAAGCACAAAATATGACAACGGAGACCCCGGACTGTTGAACAATTGAAGTCGCACATCAAGCAAGAATGGGAAAGAATTCCACCTACAAAGCTTCAACAATTAATGTCCTCAGTTCCCAAAACGTTTATTGAGTGTTGTTAGAAGGAAAGGTGATGCAGCACAGTGGTAAACATACCACTGTCCCAGCTTTTTTGAAACGTGTTGCAGGCATCCATTTCAAAATGAGCAATTATTTGCACAAAAACAATAAAGTTTATTCTGTTTTTATTTACATTTTACACAACATCTCAACTTAATTGGAACTGGGGTTGTACGTGTTTCTGCGTCCAAACCCTTTGAAATTGCAAGGTGCCTGGGCAGAGCTTATAGAGTCATGAGGTCACTAGACAGATGTGTTTGGTGGTGAACAAAGGTCCAAGTCTTTTGGGTCCTGGTGCTCCCTGCCTTGCTGTATGGCTGTGAAACGTGGACACTAACCAGTGACCTAAGATGACATGGTGTATTTGGTCCTAGGTGCCTTCAGAGTATCCTTTGGCACTACTGGAATGACTTTTTATCACACTCAGTTACTAAGAGAGACTAAAACTAGTTGTATCACTTGTATTCTGAGGGATCATCAACCTTAACATTTTGACCAAGTGGCCCGTTTCTCTGTGCATGATCCAGCACACAAAGTGGTTCCGTGGTGTCATGGATGTAGCAAAGCACAGCGCAAGTGCATGCTCCCAGATCTGAGGTGACTCCACTACTCTTCACAGCTATCCTTACTTCATCCTTACTAATCCCTTGCACTTCCTGATTTACTCTCTCCATATCATCCAGCCTTCTGTCTCTCCCTCTCATTTTTTTCTTCATTCATTGGCTCCTCAAAATATTCCCTGCACCTTCTCAACACACTCTCCTCAGCACATTACCATCTGTATTCTTTATCCCCCGAACCTGCTGCATATCCTTTCCAGCTGGGTCCCTCTATCTGGCCAGTCGTTCAAGTCCTTTTCTCCTTCCTTTTATGTTCAACTTCATGTACAGTTCACTTTATGCCCTTTCTTTAGCCTTAACCACTTTTCTTTTTTCTTTTCATCTTACGCCGCATCTCCTTGTAGTCCTGACTAATTTTATCATCTTTTGAACTGTCACCACCTTTCTGGCTGTCTCTTTTCTCCTCATACTTTTTTGAACATCTTGATTCCACCACCAAGTCTCCTCTATCTTTCTTCCTCTGTCCAGATGTCACACCCACACAGTAAATTTTGCTGAGTAAAATTGACTCTACCGGGATAACATTTGGTCCCAGTCTAAATAGAGTAAAATACACTCTATTATAGAGTGAAATCAGCTCTACCGTCTTGTCAAATCAAATGTTTCTACTCCAATAACAGTTGATTTTACACTGTGATAGAGTTGATTTACCACTGTGATAGAGTATATTTAACTCTATTTAGAGTGGGACCATTTGGACTGTGACCAAGTTTTATCCCAGCACAGTAAATTTTACTCTGCAAAATTTACTGTGCAGGAACACTATTACAGTTGTGGTGAGGGAGACAGCTAGGAAGGTACAGCACAGTAAATTTTACTCTGCAAAATTTACTGTGCAGCACCTTCCTAGCTGTCTCCCTCACCACAACTGTAATAGTGTTCCTGTTCTCCAAATCACTTCACTTCCATCCAGTGACTGTCTCACCTCCTCCCTGAATTTTACACAAGGGTCTTCCTCTTTCAGCTTCCACCATGGTTCACTCTCTTCCTCTTCATCACCTCCAAAGTCATCTTACAATCCATCTCCCCTCAATTCAATTGATTTCAATTCATTTAGTTTATACAGTGCCAAATCACAACAAAGCTCCCTCATGGCGCTTCAAACAAGTAAGGTCCTACCTTACCAATCCCTAGAGCAAGCACACAGGCAACAGTGGTAAGGAAAATCTCCCTCTGATGATCTGAGGAAGAAACTTCAAGCAAACCAAACTCAAAGGGGTGACCCTCTGCTTAGGCCATTCTCACAGTTACAAGATTTTGCAAAGTTTTACAAAAACAGAACATAAACAGTCTCCAATTTATTTCAGGTTGCATCCCCTGCATAGATTGTAGTCCACCTGTATGAACCTTTCTCCACTCTTATATTACATCAGTGCTCCTCCTTCTTCTTATACATATTCACAAACAGCCATTGCTGCCCTTTTTGCAAAATGTACTGCAACCTGCCCTTCCACATTCTTGTCCTTGATACCACATCTATCCATTATTTCCTCATCACCTCTGTTCCCTTCACCAACATGACCACTGAAGTCTGCTCCAATTACTGTTCTTTCATGTTGAGTTCACTTTCTACCACCTCATCTAACTCACTCCAGAAATGTTCTTGCTTCTTCATCTCACACCCTACCTGTTTATCATCACCCCTTCAATATCCAACTTCACACTCAACACCCTGACAGACACTTCCTAAACCTCCAACACACTCTTAATATACTCTTCTTTCAAAATGATCCCAAGACTTTAAATCCACCTCTGATGCTCCTGGCCTTACGTTCCTTCCGCTTGGTCTCTTATACACACAGTATGTCACTATGTGTACAAGAGACTTGCTTCTGTCCATCATATAATCCAACTCTCTCCCTTTACCAGTCATACTGAATGATTGATTTTAATTTGGATAAAATGTAAACATGCATAAATTAATACAAAAATGTATTAACTAAATACATAAAATACAAGGTAACACAAAAAAAGAAAAAAAAAAAAAGCTTGTTTGTGTCTCAATACTGTCAACATTCAAAGTCCCACTTTATTCAGTCTCACTTCCACACTTCAAACTTTCCTCCTCTCCCACTGCCTCCAGACATGTGTTCCACCTGCTCTTCTTTACCCAGTATTAGCCAAATTTCCACCGGTAGCATGTTGGACCTCTCTGGTATGGAAATTCAATTTGTGATCTGCTTGTTTTTTTTTGTAAAATTTACAGCAGATGGCTTTTCTGACACATTCCTGTTTATTTATCTGGGCTTGGGACCAGAAATTACTGGCTTGTACACCCAGTGAACGTGGAATTTGCCAACATTAATGCACCCTCCTGCTTGTACCCTACCAATTTACATGAGCTTGGGACTGCCACTTACAATGCACTGGCTGTGCACCCCATGTGGCTGAATTTCTTGTAACATAAAATGCAGTTCCACAAGTTATAATGAAGGATATAGTCTCATTATTATGATTTTCATTTTGTGCAGTAAAGGCATTTATGACACAAATTTTATGTTTTTGTTCCATATTGAGTCTTTTCATTTATATGATGAAAAGTGACCTTGTTTCAGCGACCTTGGCTCCTGATAGACGGACTGACATTTCCACTTGTGGCCTTAGAGCTCTGATTTCAGGCACAGTTTCCTGCTTCATGACTGCATGCATTGCAGGTGACTGCTCACCCACTTCTTCCTCTTCTTTTTCTCCTTTATTTGTGCAGTGGATGTTTTAGAAAGCTAAAAAAGAAAATATTGCTGGTAATTATGTTTGAATATGTTGAGAAATTGCAGGTGATCATTATTTCCTCACTGTGCATTGATTATTTAACATTTTTGCAGCATTGGATGCCACAATGAGTAGGAACTTGTCATTAAGATATGATTATACTGCTATTATTATTATGAGTCCCTGTAGTGCTGAGCAACAGTACAGTAAAGTAGCACAAATTAATCCAATCACAGAGCACAGTTTTTAAATAGAATTTTCATCACTGTATTCAGAATGCATTTTTATGAATATTCATCCCCATCTGTCACATGGACACGACGTTTTTAACAGCTAACTTCTTTCTTGTTTTCATCGATCTTGAGTGTGACAGCTGCACAAAGTGGGGGTGGGGGTCAGCTTTTCAAGCCACTAGCTGTTTCTCATGTAAATTAGTCTGGCTAAATTTGATTCATGAAGTGATGGTGGTCTGATAGTCTCTACCTTTTTATGTGTTTGGCCACTGAAGACAGCAGTTTGTGCAGGTTTTCAGTAGCACTGACACACTGGATGGCACAAAGTGGTAGGACACAAATGCAGGATTCAGACGTCAGTGTTACAGAGTTTAAAGTCAGTCCAGGCAGGGTTTGGTACACAAAAAGGCAGGCCAATATAAACAACAGTAGACAAAGCATTAGGCAGAGGCAGGATCCAAAAGCAGGCAGACAGGTCATAAACATGGGTAAGCAAAACTGGACAGGATACTCAGAGGACAAACACTTGAAAGTTGAACAAGGCACAACAATCTCCCACAGGATGAGGGAACAGGTGTGACTAACACAGGAGGAGTGATAATGAAGAAATGCAGCACAGGTGTGTGAGGAAAGGTCTAGAAGGGGACATGGCAAGTATGACTGGTGGGAAACACCAAACACCAGACACCTAGACAAGAAAAATTCTTCCAACAAAACCCAAGCACCAAAATTAACAAGCGAGAGAACAAATACAATAATACAAAACCACCCCACAGTCCCAAACATCAGTTTTGCATTATCATGTTTTGTGTGTCATAATGAGTAACACAATCTCATTCAGGCCCTGATATAGAATGGGGGCCTATGCAGGGTGTACCCTGCTTCTCGCCCTGTGACTACTGGGAAAGATGTAAAATATCAGCTGTAGTTTGCCAGAAGGCTCATGCTAAAATAGAGCTCACATTTGGTCTGTTGTCATGCATGAATGCATTATGTGGAGTCCCACAGGGTTCGATTCTAGGGCCACTGCTCTTTTCATTGTATTTACTGCCTCTGGGTTCCATCATTAGATGGCATGGGATCTCATTTCATTGCCATGCTGTTGGCTGCTAAATTTATCTCCCTTTAGAGCAGAAGGATGTTAGTTCCATAAAACAACTCTTGGTATGCGGAGATGACATTAAAGCTTGGTTGCCTTTGAACTTTTTAAACTTTAGTGAAAAGTAAACAGAGGTGATGGTGTTTGGATCCAGTGGCCCCTGTGAGTCCTTTTCCGTTGCCTTAGGACCTTTGGAGGTTTATTTTAGATCTGTTATTAATAATCTTGGTTTTAAGGTGGACAATGATTTTAAATTGGACAGCCAAATTAAGTCCAGTTTTTATCATCTACGGCGGTTAGCAACTGTGAAATCTTTCTTGTCTAGACAGCACTTTGAAATAGTGATCCATGCTTTTATTTCATCTCAGCTGGATTATTGTAATGCACTTTATGCGGTAGCCAATCAGTCGTTACTTTCGTGTCTGCAGTTGGTTCAAAATGCTGCGGCACGACTTTTGACAGGAACTCAAAAGCGAGATCATATATCTCCTGTATTGGCCTCACTTCATTGTCTGCCTGTATGTTTTAGGGTACATTTTAAAACTCTTATGCTCGTTTTAAAATTTCTTCACAGTATTGCCCCACCTTACCTCTCTGAGCCTCTTCATCCTTATGTACCATGTCGGTCTCTTAGGTCAGCTGACCAGCTGCTTCTGGAAGTACTGACATCCAGAAGGAAGCTCAGAGGGGACAAGACCTTCTCTATTGCTGTTCCTAAATTATGGAACAGCCTGTGAGAGAGGTCCCTTCACTGCCCATTTTTAGAGTTTGCTTAAAAACCTATTTTTTCTCCTTGGCTTTTGGACCCAGCGAAACTTAGTTTTTAAATTGTACTTCTTATTTATTTATTTAAATGTGTTTTAATGGATGTTTTAGTGGACAGCACTTTGTGTCAGCAGTGGCTGTGTTAAAGTGCTTTATAAATAAAGTTGATATGGTATGGTAAGAAATTCTTCCTCTGATCCACCCCACCACTGTGAAGCTGTACAACTCGAGATGCAGCAGAATAAAAGGGGCACAAAACCTGAATCAGTTTTACTTTTTTAATTTGATGTCATAAACAAATTAAAATTTGTAAAAGCTCAAGAAGTCACAAACATTTTAACAAACCTATCACTGGGCTGACACATAGAGACAAACATATTCACACTCTCACATATGTGAGCATGCAAAATAATTATTTTTGATGGAGCGAACACAACAAAATGAATAAAGTTTAACTGTGTTAATTACACTCCCCTAAAGTAAGCAGGTCAGTGTTCTCTTTACATCAAGGGGACTACAGCCTGAGGTGATTCAGATATTTTTTTTCTCTCTCGCTCCACTTTCTCTTCGTGAAACTGGCAACCTGTGGGACAATTTAAGTACAATTTGTTGTTCTCAGAACCCTTCTAGTTTATTTTGATGTACTTGCAGTTTTGTTATTTTGTCATTTGTAACAAATACACTTTGATACATGTGTCCATCTCTGCCTGTGGGTTTCTAGGTATGCTTTACATCCCTGAGTTTCACTGTCAGAATTTTCTGAACTCAGAGTTCCACAAAGCCATTGTGACTAACAGCAGTGCACAACTAGTCACGTGTTGCACACAACTATACCACAGGTGAGTCAGTGTTTACCCATCACAGCACCGTTCACACTACCTGAAGCACTGTCAGCACAAACAGCTTGTTAGATGTGAGGTTGTGTGTCTCCCTCGCAGTGTGAGGATGTACGAGCCGTGGAACATAACAGTTGGCGAAGGATTTGGACACAGCAGCCTGCAAGGATGCTGCACATTCGCACCTTCAGCACACTTTAACTGCAGCTTGATGCTTTAGAGGCTGAACACACTGCAGTGGAAAACACAGAGGACTATGATCACACACCTCAACTTGTATGACAGAACAAAAAGGAAAAAATAGACAATTTGCTTTTCAATGGATCTGAAAGGAAGAAAAATTCAGAAAGAAAAATGTTCACAAATGTTTTTAAAGTATTCTTATCTTCTTTATTTCAAATGTTTGAAATACATTTGCATCAAGCAGTACCTCGATGTGCATAAACGTTTTCATGAAATGAAATTCAGCTTTCAAGCGCAGTAATTCACTATTTGACCACTAGGTGTCGTCTGTGGTTATGGTATATGCAATTTTCTGTTTTCATGTTTTTCTAAAGGGTTATCCTGATCACTCACCTTTGATACTGATTGCTAACCTGTGACTCTCATCTAGTTATTTGTTCATGATGACTCATCTTTGATGGCTGAGTTTTGCTCCTGATGTGATTGCTGACCTTTGATCCTGATCTGTGACCTTTGATCCTCATAGGTTCAGGTTACTTTATTGATACCTGTAGGTTGATTTGTGTTGCAGTAACAGAGAGCATCCAACCTATTAAATCTATGGGATAATACTAAACATACACAAAGACCTGACACAGACATGAAAGTGCACAGAGCCACACTAGACCACAGCTTGTCAACCACCTAGAAGCACCTAAAATAGCACAAAATTTGCTACAATGACTTGTTCATCTGAATAATGGTGGCTAAGTCACTGTGCTCATCACCATCATAATAATAATAATCTGCTGACTCACTGCGATCATCATA
This sequence comes from Thalassophryne amazonica, assembly GCF_902500255.1. NCBI lineage: Eukaryota > Metazoa > Chordata > Actinopteri > Batrachoidiformes > Batrachoididae > Thalassophryne > Thalassophryne amazonica. The sequence goes on from NC_047107.1 coordinate 64,701,664, forward strand.
ATAATAATAATAATAATCTGCTAAATTACTGCCATCATCATCATCAGAATAATATGTTGAGTCACTGACATCATCATCATCCTCATAATAATAATAATCGGCTAAGTCACTGCACTCATCACCATCATAAATAAAACTAATCTGCTGAGTCATTGCGCTCATCACCATCATAATAAAAATCTGCAGACTCACTGCACTCATCATCATAACAATCTGATGAGTGCACTGCGATCATCATCATCAGAATAGTGATGTTTTAGTCCATGAGAAACAAAATTCTCTAGTCTGATGAGACAAAGATTGAACTCTTTGGCGTGAAAGCCAAGAGTCAGGTTTGGGGGAAACCAGGCACCATCGTAAAGCATGGTGGTGGCAGCATCATGCTGTGGGGATGTTTTTCAGTGGCAGGAACTGAGAGACTAGTCCGGACTGAGGAAAAGATGAATGCAGCAATATACAGAGACATCGTGGATGAAAACCTGCTTCAGCACGCTCTTGACCTCAGACTGTGGCGACAGTTCATCTTTCAGCAGGACAGTGACCCTAAGCACACAGCCAAGAAATCAAAGGAGTGGCTTCAGGACAACTCTGAATGTCCTTGAGTGACCCAGCCAGAGTCCAGACCTGTATCCAACTGAACTCTGTAGAGATCTGAAAATGGCTGTGCACAGATGCTCCCCATCCAACCTGATGGGGCTTGAGAGGCGCTACAAAGAGGAATGGGCAAAACTGCCCAAAGATAAGGGTACCAAGGTTGTGGCATCATATTCAAGAAGACCTGAGGCTGTGATTTCTTAGTTTTTTGTTTTGTTTTTAAGAAATGTGCAAAAGTAAAAAAAAAAAAAAAAAAAGAAACTTTTTAAAAAAAAAAAACATTTCCATGTTGTCATTATGGGATGTTGTGAGTAGAATTTTGAGGGCAAAATTAATTTACTGCATTTTGGAATAAGGCTGTAACATAACAAAATGTGGAAAAAGTGAAGTGCTGTGAATACTTTCTGGATGCACCATGTGTTTGAGAAGACTCTCAATTAATTCATAGCTCATAATTTTACATGATGTGAGACAATCTCAGTATTAGGAGCTATTCTAGTCCACCATAGCACATGAAAATTTCAAGACGAAGTGTCAAGATGTGATGGTCTGACATATTTAAGTGACAGTAAATATCACACCTTCTCTAAGCTTTGAACCTACGTATTCAATACAAGCACATTTTCAGCACTGTGTTACTTTGCCACTGGATGTCACTGCTGTTTTATCTTTCACATTCAGAAAATTGCAGCACATGCTGCTGTCGGCAGGCCAGTAATGTCGTTATTACCTTGACCGACAATTGTCAAAGAAGTGTCTCATTAAAATTGAGAGGGAAAAAATGGAGTCAGAGCCTTCTGGACAGTCAGAAAGGTATCACATTTGTGCACTTTCAACATGTGCGAGACATGTCACAGTCACAAATGACAGTGTCTTCATTAAATTCACCACAAGCAAAAGGTCAGATGGCTTCCTTCTCACCAGGCAGGAGGTGTTCACATGTGTGAAATTCACACACCCACAACGTTGGAACATTGGACTCAGCCATCAGACACTAACACATAAGACAATTTTAGAAATAGTGTGACCATGTGTCCTGCACCAAAAAATAAATAAATTTAACTGAACTCCTTTTCATTTGCACACTGATGAGTATCATCACAAAATTTGCATACTGATCCCCTGTTTAAAATAAAAAAAAGAAGAAGAAGCTTGTCACAAATATGCTGAAGAAATGAAAGATTTAAAAATATCTTGATTCAGATTTCCCGCACTGTGTTGTTTGAACAGGAAAATTTACTGGTACAAACATATTTTGAAAAAATATGGAAAAACATTTGATATTTTGAGTGACATTCACATCACAAAAATAAATATCACAAAAATAAATATGTGCACAAAATTGCATTTTAAGTTTGTTTAGATTACTTCATCCTATTGAGGGTTGTACCAAAACCGGAGCCATTTCCACTTGAGTGAAGTTGCCTTATAAAAGTAAAACAATAAAATAAGAAATATCAATAAAATAAATTAATTTTGTTAAATTTTTGCTGTCTGTGATAATTCTCTTGACAATGGTTTTAGTTAGTTGTTTACCTTCTGTTCACATAAGTATAAATCGAGAATGTAGCTTTTATATTTTGCATTTTTCAATTTTACATATTTTTTTACTTGTCACTTTACACTGTTGCTTTTAATGTCTTTTACTCACTTTTAAATTGATGAGCTGGATTGTATTTATTATTCTTAAATTGTATTAATTTTTATTCTATGCATTCAGTTATTTTTGCAGATTTTCTCATGTGGGACTAATATCTTCTTGGTCTTTTCTGTCTTTCCTTGTAACTGAAATTACCTGTACAGTACTTGTGGCATCATACAAATGTGGTCCTGTGCAAGTACAACAGTGACATTAATAATGCAAAATAATGACAATAACAATATTAATAATCTAAAAATCCACTGTCAACAAAAGTAAATTTTCTTTTTGATCAGTCTTTTAGAATTAAGGGCAGCTGCTCACATTTATATTTGTCATGACAAATTGTGAAATGGCATTGTTCTTTTAAATATTATTACTTTCTAAATATGATTATTATTAGTGCCTGTGTCTTTGCAAATTTAATCTAAAAAAAATCCACAAAATGGATTATAAAGTGTTTCTTCAAATATCACCCTGGAGAATTCACAGTCAGTAAAAAAGAGGATAGAGGGGAAAGGAAAAAGGTGAAGCTGCTGAAAAGTACAGCCATAACCACAGACAAAAACTGACAAGGTGAATACTGGCAGCCATGGAACGATGTTCTTTGGATTCTCAGGAAGCACCACCGCAGGAGAAGGGGATGAAGTGATAACTCACCACCTCTTCTAAGAACACACAAAGGAAGGGGAATGAAGGGGACGTGGTTAAAAGGACAAAAAGAAGAGACTGACACTGAAGCTTGGAAGGATTCATAGCAATCTGAAGAATACTGATGAGGAATGACAGAGCGCAAACGTGAAAAAGATTCTGAAAAGAAAAAGAAACAGAAGAAGAGCAAATTGAAGATGAAGACAGGTGAAATCCACATAGCATAAACTAAAGACGAACAAGTATGATTATGTCGTCACCTGGTACAGATAATTTACACATAAAGTTACAGCAAGAATCATCTTATTGATAAATGACAAATGTGTCTAATCAGTGTTTTCCTTTATAAACACTGTTTAATTAAATTAATGGGCATTTGATACACATTACGTACATGGATGTGTTGATGATCACAATTTAAACAGGAGAATCCCTGAAAAATGTGCACAGAATACACATGAATGGATGTTATACAGTATAGTAATGTAAAGATGCTAGTGTCATACACAAAAGTAGTTTTGTCCTATTAATACATGTTCTGTGTGTCCAACTCCACAATGCAATTTCCCCAGCACAGAATCTGAATACAAAGTAGGGTGCAGTGTGCAATGGGCTGTATTTAATTTAGTTATTCATGAACATGTCTTGGGCATAACACCGAAAAAAAAATCAGAGCAACATCCATCCTTCCCTTTAAGACATGAGTGAACCAATCAATCACTGGTGCATTGCTATGGAGACAGTGAACTCTGAAGTGAGAGATTTTCTGTGAAATCAGTGCATGCAAAGTGCCTCGGTAGGAGCAGGAGACAAGAGATGGACAACACAAAAACTCCAAAAAAGTATGAACAAACAAAGGAAGTCATGCCAAGTGTGGTGACTGCAGCCAGTGTTATGTGGGAAAATAATAACACTGAAAAATAAGTGTTATGAAATGTCTTCACTGACTACCATTGGCCCATGCGCCAATGCACATTAGAAGTAGCTGGTTCAGCTGGCCTTTGAGACAGACCTCACATGCAAATGCATGAATGAATGAAAGATTAAGATCCTCAGGATAAGATCCTCAAGATTCCACACACACCACACAATACTTGCGTCTCGTTTAGAACATCTTGTTGTCATTTGTGCTCCTGTACGTAATTGGTTTAAATCCTATTTGGCTGAAAGGGGTTTTTCTGTTACAATTGGTGACCTCTCCTCAACAAATGCTCATCTTTCTTGTGGAGTACCACAGGGTTCAGTTCTTGGCCCTATTCTATTTTCATTGTACATTTTGCCTTTAGAGTTAATCATAGCTAAGCACAACCTGTCCTTTCATTGTTATGCAGATGACCTGCCAAACTATCTGCCTATGAGGACTAATGGAAGTAATGCATTGAATTCATTATTTGATTGTATTTGTGATAAAGCAGTGGCAATCTCAAAATTTCCTTTATCTGAATGACAATAAAACTGAGACAATTGTGTTTGGACATTCTGGCATGCCAAATGCCATACCCTCAAACTTTGGTGTTCTGGCTTCTTCTTCTTCTTCTTCTGGCTTCTTCTAAAATCAGTGCTCCCCAGACTTCATCAACATGTCAAATGTGCCACAAGAGGAGCAAATACACTGGATAAAGTTTACACCAACACTAAAAAAGACTGGCTACAGGGCCAGACCTGCATCACATACAGTGAGGCAAATAAGTATTTGATCCACTGTCGCCCACCTACAAACAATGAAGAGGCCTGTAATTTTTATCATAGGTACACTTCAACTGTGAAAGACAGAATCTAAAGAAAAAAAAAAACACATTGTATGATTTTTAAATAATTCATTTGCATTTTATTGCAGCCCATTCTCATGTTTGTTTGTTTTTTTTTTGGGGGGGGGGGGGTTGTTTTGTTTTGTTTTTTGGGGGGGGGGTTTTCATGCTCCCATGACAAAATGAGTCAAATTTTCGTGACGGAGCTTTTTTTAACTCACTATTCCTAGCCCTACTCCCACCCCAACCCTAACCTTAACCATAACCTAATCTTACTCCTTCCCCCCACTCTAACCATAACCACCCGACCCCCCCGCTTCACTTTTAATTTTGTGCAGCCATCGCGGAATGAATGAGAATGAATTTGTGCTGCCTTGACGAAAATGAGGCACTTTTCATCACAATATCACGAACCAATAGATTCATGTATATTTCGTGCTGCTGAAGCACAACTTGCCGTGAGACCAGGTTGTTTATTGCATGAAATATGTATTTGATCAGCTATCAACCAGCAAGAATTCTGGCTCTCACAGACCTGTTACTTTTTCTTTAAGAGGCCCTCCTATTCTGCACTTTTTTCCTGTATTAATTGCACCTGTTTGAACTCGTTATCTGAAGCCATCTGCCAACACAATCAATCTTACTCCAAACTATCCACCATGGCTAAGACCAAAGAGCTATAAGGACACCAAGGACAAAACTGTAGACCTGCACAAGGCTGGGATGGGCTAGCAGCTTGGTGAGAAGGCAACAACTGTTGGTGTAATTATTAGAAAATGGAAGAAACACAAGATGACTGTCAATCTTCCTCCATCTGGGGCTCCATGCAAGATCTGGCCTCATGGAGTAAGGATAATTCTGAGAAAGCCCAGAACTACACAGGAGGACCAGGTCAATGACCTGAAGAGGTCTGGGACCACAGTTGCAAAGATTACATTAGTAACACACTACACCGTCATGGTTTAAAATCCTGCAGGGCAGCAAGGTCCCCCTGCTCAAGCCAGCACACATCCAGGCCCATTTGAAGTTCACCAGTGACCATCTGGATGATCCAGAGGAGGCATGGGCAAAGGTCATGTGGTCAGATGAGACCAAAATAGAACTTTTTGGTATCAACTCCACTCACCATGTTTGGAGGATGAGAACAATCCCAAGAACACCATCACGACCTTGAAGCATGGGGATGGAAACATCATTTTTGTGGGTTCTGTTCTGCAAAGGGGACAGGACGCCTGCACCATATTGAAGGAATGATGAATGGGGTCATGTATCGCAAGGTTTTGGCAAACAACCTCCTTCCCTCAGTAAGAGCACTGAAGATAGGTCATGTCTGGGTCTTTCAGCATGACAGTGACCCAAAACACACAGCCAGGGCAAGTAAGGAGTGGCTCCATAAGAAGCATTTCAAGGTCCTGGAGTGGCCTGGCCAGTCTCCAGACCTGAACTCAATAGAAAATCCTTGGAGGGTACTGAAACTCGAAACCTGAAAGATTTTTAGATTCTGTCTCTCACAGTCCAAGTGTACCTTTGATAAAAATTACAGACCTCTCCATTCTTTGTACTTGGGAAAACATGCAAAATCAACAGTGGATCAAATATTTGCCTCACTGTATAGGCAAGACCACATCTCTCTGCAACTCATCCCTGCATATACCTCCCTCCAGAAATCCACCCCGACCACCATTAAGACAGTCAAAACATGACCAGACGGTGCTTCTCATCAGCGGCAGGACTGCTTCAACAGCACCGACTGGGACATCTTTGAGGATGAGGACCTGGACTTTCAGACACTGTACTGTGTTACATTAGGAACTGTGTAGATATGGTCACAGTGGAGAAACGCATCCAGGTCTACCCAATTAGAAACCCTGGATGGCCAGGGAGGTAAACCAGCTGTTGAAGGAGAGAAACTCTGCCTTCAAAGCTGGTGATAGGGCTCTCTACTAGGGCTGAAAGGATTAGTCGAGTAACTCGAATAATTCGATTACAAAAAAATGTTCGACGCAAATTCTGTGCCTCGAAAGCAATGGGCCCGATGGCATCTCCAGATGGGTGGTGAAAGACTGTGTAGACCAAATTGCTGGGATTTTCACCAAAATCTCCAACCTGTCCCTGACACAATTTGCTGTCCCGTCATGCCTGAAGACCTCCACCATAGTCGCCCTACCCAAGAAATCCTTCATAATGAGCTTCAATGACTACCAGCCCATTGGACTCACAGCGGTGATGATGAAGTGTTTTGAAAAACTAGTAAGAAGTCACATCGTGTCTTTCATAACCCCACTCAAGACCCATTCCAATTCACTTACAAGGCCAACAGCTCAACAGAGGATGCCGTAACCGCTGCTCTCCACACCACGCTGACCCACCTGGGACAACAGAGTAATTACTCCCATCTTCTCTTTGTGGATTATAGTTCAGTATTCAACACCATCCTCCCTCTTGAGGAAACTAGTGAACCTCGGTCTACCTCATTCCACATCTTTGGATTAAGGACTTTCTGTCAGATCACTCACAGAGAGTCAGGCTTGACCCTCATATATCCACAGCTCTCACACTCAGCACCGGTTCCCCTCAAGTGTGCGCGTTGAGCCCGCTGCTCTTCACTCTCTACACCTCTGACTGCACCCCTATCCACACCAGCAACACCTTCATTAAGTATGCAGATGACACCACAGTGGGAGGCTGTATTACTGGAGGAGATGGGTCCACCTACCGGGATGAGGTGGAACAGCTGATGGTGTGGTGTAAAGAAAATAACCTGCTCCTGAACATGTCCAAGACCAAGGAGCTAAACTTCAGGAAATGCAAAACAAACATTTAGCCTATCACTGGGGAGGACCTGTGTGGAAAGGGTCAGGGACTTCTTTTTCCTGGGAGTCTACATAGAAGAGAAACTGACCTGGGACAGGAACACCACACATTTGGTAAAGAAGGCACAGTTTCTCCACATTCTGAGAAACCTCAGGAAAAATAACTTAAACCAGAGATTACGCGTGCCTTTTTATTGCTCTACCCACAGATGATGGGGAGGGGAGAGAGGAGGTGATGGTCTAGTGGTTAAGGCATTGGGCTTGAGACCAGAAGATCCTCGGTTCAAATCCCAGCCTGACTGGAAAATCACTAAGGTCCCTTGAGCAAGGTCTTTAATCCCCTATTGCTCCCGGTGTGTAGTGAGTGCCTTGTATGGCAGCACCCTCACATTGGGGTGAATGTGAGGCATTATTTGTAAAGCGCTTTGAGCATCTGATGCAGATGGAAAAGCACTATATAAATGTAGTCCCTTTACCATTTACAACATCACTGCGTGCACTCTACCCACACAGGAGGGCTTTCATGGCTCTTACTGTCTCAGGAGAGCCAAGACTATCCTAAAGGACTCATCACCCTGGCCACTCTCTGCTCAGATGGTACAGGGCCATTAAAGCAAGTAAAAATAGATTCAAAAACAGTTTCTACCCAACTGCTGTTAGAGCTTTGAGTGCCACTCGAACCAAATAGCCATGTCACATGCCATACTTGAAATGAGTGCAATATTTGTTTATGTGCAATATCCACTGCCACTGAAATATCCACAGTTTTGTACATACTTTTCTGTTTTTTATATGCAATCTCTTTTTTGCTACTATACGTTCTTATCATTTTTTTCTCTTTTTGTGCTTTATACCAGGGGTTTTCAAAGTGTGGGAGAGTGAGACCCCCCCAGAGAACAAATGAATAGCTGTGCCCCCCCCCCCAACACGCATACAAACAATTTCAACATCTTTGTGTGTTTCTTTTTATTCTTTTACATGTTAAACACATTTTAAATATATTTATGTGTTTTTAAAGAACTTTCTATTTTTCACACATTTTACACCCTTTTCAAGCATTTTAAATGTGTTTTTAAACAACTTTCTATTCCTCTATTTTTACCTTTTGTCTGCTTCTGTGTGATCTCATCTGCCAACCTGTCCATCGACACTGCGAACAAGAAAGGACTCAGAGCTGAACCTTGGTGTAATCACATCTCCATCTTGAATGAATCTGTCATTTCTACTGCGCATCTCACCACTGTCACACTGTCCTTGTACGTGTCCTGCACTACCCTCACATACATCTCTACCACTCCAGACTTCCTCATACAATACCACAGCTCTTCTCTTGGCACCATGTCATAAGCTTTCTCTAAATCTACAAACACACAATGTAACTCCTTCTGACCATCTCCATACTCCTCAATCAGCATTCCCAGAGCAAACATTGCAATGGTAGTGCTCTTTCTCGGCATTAAACCATATTGCTGCTCAAAGATCTTCACCTGTTTTCTAAGCCTAGCTTCTACTACTCTTCATAACTGCCCTCACTTCATCCTTACTAATCTCTTGCACTCCCTGATTTACTCTCTCCACATCATCCATCCTACTCTCTCTCATTTTCTTCATTCATCAGCTCCTCAAAATATTCCTTCCACCTTCTCAACACACTCTCCTCAGTAGAGAAGCTTGAATTTTCAACTGGACCGGGTTGCTTGATGTGAGGACGTTTCGCTTCAAATCACAGAAGCTTCCTCAGCTAAAATTCTTGCTCTGGTAGTCTGACTTCTGTCTTGACTCTTGTAGAGAAGAATAAACCAGAAGCCAACAAAAGCTGGAGTTTTTTAACCTAACCAGACCCCACCTACCAAGAGGCTGACTGCTATAGGCTAGTGACTAAACAATAGCTCTAATTAGCACCTATTGTGCTCTAGTTAGCACTCTCCTAATGCCAGGACGGAAGCCTCCCCTGATGGCTCCCTTGACGACTCTCTCCTGATGACGTGAATGACTCATTACCATGAACAAAAGACTGAAACTGCTTTGACCTGAGTACCACATTGTAAACAGGGGACAAAGCGTGTCTGAGACCTGCTCCGCGGTTAAGGCTGGGTTTCAGCTGTTTTACAAAGAATGCTTCCTTGACACCTCTCTCAAACCATTTCTTCTCTCTGGCTAAGATTTTAACTTCCTTGTCCTCAAACGTGTGGTTAGTGTCTTTCAGGTGGAGATGAACTGCAGACTGAGGTCCACTGGCGCCCTCTCTGCGGTGCTGGTATAGCCTCTTGTGTAAAAGTTGCTTCGTCTCACCTATGTAGTGTTCATTACAGTTTTCCTGACATCTGATATGATACACTACATTGCTCTGTTTGTAACTAGGGATCCTGTCCTTAGGGTGAACTAATTTCTGTCTCAAGGTGTTGACTGGTTTAAAGTAAACTGGGATTTTGTGCTGTCTGAAGATCCTCTGTAGTTTTTCCCCTACTCCTGCTAAATAAGGGAGAGACACTCTTCTTCTTGTCTCCGTCTCCTGTCTATCTGGTCTCTTTGTTTTCTGGGACTTCTGCACTTTGTCCAGGGACCAACGTGGGTACCCACATACTGTGAGGGCTTTCCGTACAAGTTGTTGCTCTTTAGCCCTTCCCTCTGCAGTTGTGGGCACCTGTAGGGCTCTGTGTTGAAGAGTCCTGAACACAGAGCCCTACAGGTGCCCACAACTGGTGGGGTCTGGTTAGGTTAAAAAACTCCAGCTTTTGTTGGCTTCTGGTTTATTCTTCTCTACAAGAGTCAAGACAGAAGTCAGATTACCAGAGCAAGAATTTTAGCTGAGGACGCTTCTGTGATTTGAAGCGAAACATCCTCACGTCAAGCAACCCAGTCCAGTCGAAGATTCACGCTTCTCTACTATGGAAACCACCTGGACAACTGAGAGCCTACACAGAAACACTCTCCTCACTTGTCACCACTTTACCATTTATACTCAACAAAAATATAAACGCAACACTTTTGGTTTTGCTCCCATTTTGTATGAGATTAACTCAACGATCTAAAACTTTTTCCACATACACAATATCACCATTTCCCTCAAATACTGTGCACAAACCAGTCTAAATCTGTGATATTGAGCACTTCTCCTTTGCTGAGATAATCCATCCCACCTCACAGGTGTGCCATATCAAGATGCTGATTAGACACCATGATTAGTGCACAGGTGTGCCTTAGACTGCCCACAATAAAAGGCCACTCTGAAAGGTGCAGTTTTGTTTTATTGGGGGGGATACCAGTCAGTATCTGGTGTGACCACCATTTGCCTCATGCAGTGCAACACATCTCCTTCGCATCATCCGTGAAGAGAACACCTCTCCAACGTGCCAAACGGCAGCAAATGTGAGCATTTGCCCACTCAAATCGGTTACAACAACGAACTGGAGTCAGATCGAGACCCCGATGAGGATGACAAGCATGCAGATGAGCTTCCCTGAGACAGTTTCTGACAGTTTGTGCAGAAATTCTTTGGTTATGCAAACCGATTGTTCCAGTAGCTGTCCGAGTGGATGGTCTCAGATGATCTTGGAGGTGAACATGCTGGATGTGGAGGTCCTGGGCTGGTGTAGTTACACGTGGTCTGCGGTTGTGAGGCTGGTTGGATGTACTGCCAAATTCTCTGAAACGCCTTTGGAGACGGCTTATGGTAGAGAAATGAACATTCAATACACGAGCAACAGTTCTGGTTGACATTCCTGCTGTCAGCATGCCAATTGCACGCTCCCTCAAATCTTGCGACATCTGTGGCATTGTGCTGTGTGATAAAACTGCACCTTTCAGAGTGGCCTTTTATTGTGGGCAGTCTAAGGCACACCTGTGCACTAATCATGGTGTCTAATCAGCATCTTGATATGGCACACCTGTGAGGTGGGATGGATTATCTCAACAAAGGAGAAGTGCTCACAGATTCAGACTGGTTTGTGAACAATATTTGAGAGAAATGGTAATATTGTATATGTGGAAAAAGTTTTAGATCTTTGAGTTTATCTCATACAAAATGGGAGCAAAACCAAAAGTGTTGCGTTTATATTTTTGTTGAGTGTACATCCTTTATCACCGTAACCTGCTGCAAATCCTTTCCAGCCTTTGTCTGGCCAATCAGTACAAATTCTTTTCTCCTTCCTTACTGTTCAACTTCTTGTACAGCTTGCTATATGCCTTTTCCTTAACTTTTGCCACTGCTCTTTTTGCCTTACACCACATCTCCTTATACTCCTGTCTACTTTCTTCATCTCTCCAACTATCCTAATTCTTTTTAGCCAACCTCTTTCTCATTATGCTTTCCTGAACATCTTCATTCCACCACCAAGTCTCCTCGTCTTCCTTCCACTGTCCAGATGTCACACCCTGTACCTTTCTAGCTGTCTCCCGTACCACATCTGCAATACTTTTCCAGTTGTCCAAAACTACTTCCCCTCCATCCAGTGTCTGTCTCACCTGTTCACTAAATTTCACACAATAGTCATCCTTCAAACAACCATACGATGTTGTCTAGCTACACAATCCTGCCACGGCCTTAGAGTCCAATTTTTTTAGGTTGCATTCTCTACTTTTATGTGTCACTCTGTGCTCCTCTTCTATTGCTGAAGTAAGTATTCATGATAGGCATTTCCATCCTTTTTGCAAAATCTATGACCATCTGCCTTTCCACATTCCTCTCCTTGATATCTACCCATTTCTTTCTCATCACTTCTGTTCCCTTCACCAACATGCCCACTGAAGTCTGCTCTAATCGCCACTCTTTCATGCTTGGGTACACTCTCCACCACCTCATCTAACTCGCACCATTCAAGATCCAAAAGTATGACGTAATAAACACCCGAACCCAGTGAGATGCTAATGTGTTAGCATTTGTAGTAGCTATCTGTAGCTTGCGGATGTTAGGTCTGGTTAATCCATGACTATTAAGGAAATAACTGGACATAATTTTTAATGTCCACACCAAGGCAAAACTGTTAGAACAACCATTGCTCAGCCCCAAAAATATAATTTAATAAACACCTCAACCAAGGTTAGCCTGTTAGCTGAGAGTGTCTGTGTTTGGGTCCAAGTCATACACTCTCACCCAGGCTCCACCCCTTTACCCATATATGGACTGTTGGACATACAGACAGACAGACAGACAGACAGACATATGTTAGGAGCTTTATACAGTATAAAGGATTTTGATTCACGAGTTAGCTAAATAATAATCAGACAGGAAGACTTAGAACACAAACCACCAACCCCAAGATTTAATCCGCCCTTTTCAGGTTTCAAATCCCGCAAAACCTTGGCGAGGTCGCCGCGCTGCGAGATCTCAGTAACATTGAGAACTGCATTGAGATGCTCTGATCGGCCTGCACTTTAACCGCTGCACACGGACAACACCATGAACATCGCAACATAAAACTATTTTTATATTGTGCCTAAAACTCTTATGAATATATTCTCTGGGTTTATAGACATTGTTATTGTGTTTATTTTATGTAAACGTGAGAATCACAGGCTGTCTCTCCGTTATTTTCAACAGGAGCTGCTGTGAGCTACGCTCGCTTCCTGATCATGTCGTTCTGGGGAAAAGTGAAGTTTGCTCTTTAACGTCTTGATTATTGTTCTTTACAACACTGTTTGTCCTCTTTGTTCCAGATTAATATATATAATATGTCTGAAATTCGGTTTGCATTTATTAAATTCCACACAGATTAAACGTAACAGACACGGATTATTTGTTATAATTGTTTTAGCAAGTTTTCAGGGTATCATGCAACAGTCTCTTATTAACGTGACTAAAAGCATAAAAAAATTACATTTTTGTAGTATAATATTCATTTACAATTGTCATCATGTGGATTCTCTATGTTGTTTTGACTGCAGCGATTCTCTGGTGATCAAGGGATTATGGGATATGTGAAAACCCTGGCTAGACAAAGCCACTCTTGGACCATGAATGCAGCCAACATGGAAAATGGTCACAATTTACTGGCTGAGGTTTAAGATATATTCAGAGCACCGGTGATTCAGGAGTAGAGAGTATTTCTTTTTTGCTGTTGTTCTGAAAAGTCACGCAGGCTTTGTTCTCTTCACGACACACGTTTGTGGACAGTTCTGAGAAAACCTCTGCTGTGAAACTGTTTTGTGACTCAGTGTGGGTTCAGCTGCATGTGGCCTTCATCCCATGTGCTCTCACCCCTGCTGTGAGAGCTCACGCAGACACATGCACAAACAAGCGAGGACTATAACACACGGCCAAGCACTTGCTCACTGACCCATGCACACACGTACACACAAAGTCTGTCTGGCTGGGACAGAGATGGCCACATGCTGAGATCAGAGCAGCAGTGTGTGATTCACATTTCTCTGTCTTTCTTTGAGTGTCTCATTTAGTTTCTCTCTCTCTCTCTCTCTCTCTCTCTCTCTTTCCCACTTCTCCTAACCCAGTTTACCACCATGTTTCCGAAAACCTTGGTGTTGAATTCAGCACACAAACTCATCCAGGAGTTGTTGATGAAACCACAGAATTAGATTTGCGTAACTGTAATCGCGATTTTTCTCTCCATCTATTTTTTTAGAACTTTGGCTTCATTTTCATTTAAAAAAAAAAGGGCTTTCTATCTGGGGCCTATGCCATCTGAAAAACAAACTCATGTCTTTAATTTCGAGAACATCCCTCTCTGCTAATGGCCTCTGGGGCCCGAACAATATCAAGTGCTGATTAATTCTTTAATTCTATTCAGTCTTTATAATCCTTGCACTGGCTCTTCTGTCCATATTTCCATTTATTCGAGTTTCCATTTATGTCCCAACCCTCTCAGAGGGCTTCAACCTTTTGCTTGAGTGGAGGAGGGGAAAGATGTGTTTTAAAAGCATAACAAAGCATCATACTTTGTCCTTCTATTTCATCCAGTCCCATACTCCAGACATGGGAAAAAAGTGTTTACCTGTTTTGCTGCGCTTGATGCATAACAGAATGTGCACTTTTTCTTTTTAACCCATTATTTGCTGAATTAGGTATGTCTCCATGGTGACAGGGGAAGCAAAGAACAGATGGAGGGCCCTTGAAGATGCATTAGGACCTTCTCGCAAAGTGCTGAAAGCTATGCTGTTCATCAAGCCTATTTCATGGACCTGTGCATCTTGGGGCTGTCATCATCTTGTTATGCATGTAAATGCGACCTGAACCAAATACACACTGAATTTTCAGGTCATGCAAAAAAAAAAAAAAGAAAAAGAAAACATAACAAAAATAATAAAATAAAAAAAATTAAGGATGAAATAAGTTTCAGGTGAACATTAACGCAAAGGTGGAAAAATAAATGCTTTTTGCAGGCTGTATAGATTTTTGTGTACGAATTACTAGTGTACTGCAACATGAACAACACTTTTAGCTGAAAAAGAACAAATTAATCAGATCATACAGAATAAGTGAAAATTATTTAAAAATTAAGATGAACATTAAGGCTGCAGTGACCAACAGGGGTGGTGGACAAGTGGTTAGTGTGCTTGGTTTTAGTGTGGAAGGTACTTGGTTCAAGCCCCACTCCTACCACATTTCTCCATTTAATGTGGAGTTGGGTCAGCAAGGTCAACTGCTGTAAAACTTATGCAAAATCAACCAGCATCCCCACCTTGGATCTGCTGTGGTGAAGCAGATCCAAGTGAAAAAAACAAGAAATCAACTGAAGGGACTTATCTTTACTTACTATTAAAGCTACAGTATGTAGGTCAGAGGTCTTCAACTCATTCCAGAAAGAGCCGAGAGGGTGCAGGTTTTCTTTGCAACCACCCACTCCACCAGGTGATTTCACTGATTAACATTTCTGATGTAGGATTTAGGGTTGTTCTGTTTTACAGAAATGGAATGTACCATAACCAGAACCATTTGGTCAATAGTGTAGAATTACCTGCAACAATGAATCATTGTATTTTTATTAGCTTTGAATGAGCTCTTCATATCTATATGGGAGCAGACCTGTTCATTTAATGTAGTGAATGAGTAGTTAAGCCTCGCAATGTGTTATTGGCCCCACGGAGGTCACCAAAAATATGTAGTGAAAGTATTGTTAAGCTCCCGGATTGAATTCAATTGGCCTAGACCTCATTTAATGGGTCACCAAAATAATTAACAATTTTAAGGTTTAATAATTATTATTTAATTAGAATAATATCTAATTACCTCAGGGCACCACCTATTTAAAGCATAGGTACTTTAATTTAAACAACCATTAATTAATCAGTCTCAACTTAATTAATCAGTCTTAAATCTGAAAGTCTGAATTGTACGATACGATTGACCAAGGGTTTCCTTCTGAACACAAAATGAACCACAGCAGAAATATTTACATTTTATTTACAATTATACAAGGAATGAACAGTTTACTGGCATTTTTGAGTGGACAGTGATTAAACAAGTTCATTTATGGATACAATTTGCTTACTCATGAAACGTTGAAAGAAAGTAGTGAGGTAAAGCTTAAAGACTTTAACTAAATAAATCTGATTTGAATTTAGTGATGAAATTTGAAGCCAGTTATTATTAAGAAAATTATTAAACAAATATATGAATATGTTTAAAAAGAAGCCACTTTTCATCCATTGACAAAAAAACCTTTTTTTGGAACCTTTAACTGGGTCACTTTACTGATTCATTGAAGAGATGGTTCAGATTAACTGTCCGTCCGTTGTTAATGTGTTAGGCTCTTTGCAGCGTGAGCTCACATGGTCAGGGGTTAAACCGGCGGTCTCCCGGTGATCCCAAAACTTCTGTGTCGGCTGGTTTTACCGACAGGAGGCTGATGCTTGCGGTGAGGTCCGTTGTCACCTTGCTGGACCCCAGAGGTGAAAGGCGTTTGTTGAAAATGGGGTCTGGTAGCTTTTAAAAAGTTTGTTGGAGCCAGGTTAAAAGTCTTTGTGAATTTAGAAAAAAGCTAAAACTTTAAGAGCAGCGTTGTAAAGTACAAGAAAGGAAAGTCGCTTTTCTGTAAATTTGCTATTATTTTGAAAAGTTCAGGAAGTTCTCTTAAAATTTTTGAAAGACTTGACGAACCTTAAAAACGTCAGGCTATTAATTTGTTAAAAGTTATCAAAGAATGAAACAACGAATGAAGCCACATGGTAGCTTAGCAAGGCTAACATGGAGCCTTGTGGACCCAAAAATAAAGTTAACCGTTTGAAGAGAAGAAGAGAGAAGAGAGGTAGAAGAGGCCGGTGGAAGGGGGCTGGAGAGGGCCTTCCAAGAGAGAGAAGAAACTCTGTTCTAACTTTTTAAAGGGGACTTACGTCATTAAACTCCGCCCATTTAGGGTGTGTAATTTCACAGGAACTACATGTGAAGAGGAAGGCAGACAAAGAAATAATTCAACTATTTAAACACATTAACTATTTTTGGCATACTATTTGTTCTAAGACACTTGAATGGATACACATTATTAATAGTCACTTAAACACTCCATTTGGTTAAAACAAAATTTTTCACCATCAACATACTGATAATGCAGAAAGATCACATTTAAACACACATCAGTTACAAGGAACGTGTCATTTAAATGAAGTGATTATATGCAAAGCATTTTGTTTGAATAATCAACACAAACAACATTAGAATTTATATATGCATAACATAAAATACTGGTCTCTTGCATTCGTATTTAAATAAAAGCTCTCCTTTTTCTTCACTTAGACCTAGAGATAATAGCTGTTTGTCAAGGCTCAAAGTTTATGGCCACGTCTTATCATGGAAGAGATCCTGTGGCATGTCTGGAGAGCTTCTGGCTTTGGCGTGAGGCCATAAAAGGTGGATTCTCCTGGCCTGGGAAATTTCAGATTCTGAAGTGAAGCAATTATAATGTCATGTAATTCACAGTGACTGAAATTTCACTGATAAAGATTTCAGAGAAAGCTTTGAAGAGCTGTGAATTACAGTTTTGTTGTGATGTGAAGAGGCCAGGGACTGTTCAGGAGATAGCCAGGTGGCCCCAAGAATTTCCACAGTTAGGAATGAAAGGCTGTCTTTGTTCTCAGCTCAAAACCTCAGGTTTTTGTTGAGAAGGCATTAACGTATTTGTTTAATAACTGCGAAGCAAGGCCATGCGCTACAACTGAAAAAAGAAGCAACAGTGGTTGCTCCCCTGTACACTATCTACTGCTACTGTACTAGATGCTACAAAGTTTGAGAACCCTTGTTTTTGTGAAACAAAAGAATCATACATTTTGCCTGTCACATGAGAAGGCAAGTGAGCATGAATCCCCATTGCCAAAGAATTGAAACATTGAAAGGACACAAAACTGTGAGTGGCAACAGCATAAAGCAATCTGGAATTGTATCACTAGATGACACTCAGACTGACACATTGTAGCTTTGTGTAAATGTAGATTTAAGTGGGCCTGTGAGCGCACATGTTGTCTGGTAGTGTCATAAAAGGTCAAAGGTTTAGACTTGATTCCGACACTACCAATCATCAGCACGAGGCAAACACTATCAGAGACACAAGACATCATCAGGCTGACAAACCCAGAATAAAACCCAGTAGACAGACTGTGAAAAGCACCATTCTCAGTCAAGTGAAACAAAACTGCAAGAGGTCTGGAATACAACAGCCAATGATAGAAGCCAGAGAGAACATAGAGAGGGCCGACTCCCACAAAATGATGTAATCTGGATGCCATTGTGATTGTGTGTACCTGGGGCAGCTTGGCTGCTGCAGTGGAGTGATGTTTTGTAAACAAAACTTCTCTTGAGTGTACTACAAGCTACTGTAATGCACTATTTGAATTTAGAACACAAGGAACTAGTATTACAAACATTTATTTAAACAGCTGTTATGAAAAATAAATTAAAAAAATATTACAATTTGTAATACATTTGATTCTTTTACGACAACAAACGCTGAGCCATTATTATACAGAAAACAAATGCACACAAACGTGCTGACAGCTCCAACAGCTTAATGCTAACTTTAACACTGAAAATGCCATAGACATGCTAATGCGTTAGCATCGGTCCCGTTTTTAAGTTATAAAATAAATCTATCAACTGTTTCAGAAGGCCATAACAGGTCGGTTTAACATAAAAAAGGTAAATATTACTCACAGACATATGCTCTTTAGGGTTTTAGCAGGGGAAAATAAAAGAGAAATAAAACAATGAATCAACAAAGCATTAGATCGAAGCACTGCTTTGATCTGCGAATCTCTGCTTCGATTGGTTCAAGGTTCAAAGCAAAGCCACGCTGCAGAAAAGTTGATTACAGACCTGTTGCAGGGTCTGTAATCAGTGTAGAGAACGTGGAAATGATCATTTTCCTGACCAACACCCCCAAAAACAACGGCCACTCTGAAGGACCGATAAGGGAATCGTTAAGCAAAAATGTTGTTGATGTTGGTGGATCGAATCATTTCTTAAGGATACCCTTTGGAAAAGAGTAGAATGCCACTTCCTTGTTTGTTTTAGTGTACTTGGTGCAATTGATAGCCGAACACTCAGTTCCTTTAGAGCTTGATGTTTTTCTGATGTTGCTGGTATGATAGTTATGATCCATGGTCATGCACATAAACAGAAACGTTTGTCCCTAATACAACTCTAGAGTGACACAAAGACTGCCATTGTGCGTCTATAGCAACACCCAGTTACACACATTCAAAATGGCGGCCGGCGCTCAGCCAATTACAATGCAGCATATAGGAAGTCGGCCCTCTCTATGTTCTCTCTGCCTCTGGTGAAGATTCTCCACTAGTTCACACACACACACACACACACACACACACACACACACACACACACACACACACACACACACACACACACACACACACACACACACACACACACACACACACGTAGCAGTTTGCCAGATCAAGAAAACCCAGCAGGAGGTCAGGCACAGCCAAAACCTCTACACAAAATAGGATTGAAACTATTAGTAAATCTAATCAATGAAACTGGCTAAAATGATTAACAAACATTAGCATTAAGACTCGTTGGGAAGGATAATGATGCTTCAATCTTAATGAACAACTTTCCGAAAGTCAATGTAGGAGAAGATTTGAAGGGTTCAAATGCAAAACCCAGTGTCTCTAAAACCAAAAATTTTTAGTTGAGGCTAACCTGCACTAACCTGCTTTGGTAACTATGAGTGTGTATTAAATAATTTGAACATAATAAATTTTGCTGAGTAAAATTTACTCTGCTGGGATAACATTTGATCCCAGTCTAAATAGAGTAAAAAACACTCTATTGTAGAGTGAAATCAGCTCTACCGGTGTCGCACACCGAACGCCCAGCTGGCTCCTTTTAACGCGAAAGAGCAGCGGCTCTACTGTACTCTGAGCTCCTCACGGATGACTGAGCTTCTCACCTTATCTGTAAGGGAGACACCAGCCACCTGCCTCTCTATGGTCTCATGTGCAGTAACACGTCATTCCATGCATCAGGCTCGGAGCTGAATGGATCTCACTGCTGTAATATATGATCACCTTCTAACTCTGTAGGAGATATGATGTGGAACTGTTGTGCCAAGCTGTGACAGCATTAATAAACATGAATCTCACCTCCAACAACGGCCTAGGAGTGTTTCACAGTGCAGACGTGGGCGTGGAGCCAGGACCGCAGCCTGTGGTTAAAATCCTCTCATTCTGCTGCTGTGTGCTGTAATCAACCACGCAAAAATAAATCCCATGTGATAATTCAACCATTGCAGTGTACAGATTTGCATTGTACTGCTGAAGTGAGCCAAAACACAAAAAAGAGGAACCAAACTTCGCTGGAAAGGCTGCGTCTGTCGCATGGGACAGTATGGCCCACTGCCAGCAGTGTCCAGCAGCTGACAACAGCGCGCATATGGGATGTTTTTCAGTGGCAGAAACTGGGAGACTAGTCAGGATTGAAGGAAAGATGAATGCAGCAATGTACGGAGACAATCTGGAAGAAAACCTGCTCCAAAGCGCTTTTGACCTCAGACTGGGGCAAACGGTTTCATCTTTCCAGCAAGACAATGACCCTAAGCACACATCCAAGATATCAAAGGAGTGGCTTCAGGACAACAAGATATCAAAGGAGCGGCTTCAGGACAACTCTGTGAATGTCATTGAGTGGCCCAGCCAGAGTCCAGACCTGAATCCAATTGAACATCTATGGAAAGATCTGAGACTGGCTGTGCACCAACTCTCCCCATCCAACCTGATGGAGCTTGAGAGGTGCTGCAAAGAGGAATGGGCAAAACTGCCCAAAGATAAGTGCACCAAGCAGGGGTGCCGATAAGGGAGAAAAAGGAAAAGGATTTTAGGAGCCCATGATTGACAGGTGCCCAGAGATGACCCTAATGCAGTTATAATACTGACAAAATATGACACTCAGTTATAAACTTACAATCACACATATATCTTATTTTCAACGTATTGGTCACACTAAGTTTATTTGTTTTGGAAACATTTCTCAATGTAATTTATCAAGAATTTATAACAAAAAGTATGTATTTTAAAAGTAAAATGTTGCCAGATATTTATTTTTATTAAATTTCTAATCAATATTTAGCTGCTTGGTGTTATTGTCAACAGTTGTAAATATTTTAAAAGTGCCTAAAAGTTCAGGATCAGAGCACAAAATGAATAAAATGTAGGCTCTGCAAAGTTCAACATAATTTCTGAATCGCTGATTTTAAATCTAGAATTGCACAAAATTGAAAATTAGTATTTGCATGAGAAAAATACAGTATGCTGTCAACAATTACTAAATGTAAATATTTAAGTGTATCTGGCTTATTAGCTGTTGGAAACAAGCAGGAAAAAACACTACACGTACAATTGGAATGAATTATCAACTAGATGCATGAATTAAGTTTGTAAATATTATAAGAAAATTCAGTGAAACACAGTTATGCAGCCATGGCATCAACACAAAAACAAATTTTGATTACAGGGTAAGACATTTACAAGTGTGATAATGCATTCTAATGGAGGGGAACAACGTGCACACAGCTGGACCATTTCTGATCCAGTCCCTAATGGTTTCTAATGTGTGCGAGTGTGCATAAATTACTCATTTTGATTGTTTGTATAATTTTTGTTCTGCAGATAGCAATCTTGCTCTTTCTTAAATGGTGAAGTTTAAGTGTAGTTAAGCGGAGTTCTGTACTATATGTGCTTTAAATACAGTGCAAATCACTGTACACACTGTTTTAATGCACTCTGATGAACTTCTAACATCAGGTGAACACACTATGAATGTATATAAAGTTTACAAAATACTTCGTACAACACATCAAGATTGCAATAACACCTACCAATAGTGATTATACTCAAATTCTGCAGTACGTGGACGTTCAGGCTCAGTGCTGGTGGGCGATGTCAGTCATCATGAAACGTTCTCTACAAGTATAAAGAGTAATCATTTAATAAATAATCTAAAATTATATTATGCTTGTAAAAGATTTACTTAATTTAGAATGTGTAGACTTCATGTTGTTATTGAAATTGCCCTTCCAGCAAAGACATCTTTGATGAAAGTCAGTCAGCGTCTTTGTTTACTTGGCAGTATTGTTGACATGAGTTATGTACGTACCCGAAGAAGACGGAGTGACTTTACCTTAATGTTCAATGTTAAATTTGGAAGTAGCAAAAACAACCACAAGAAATTTGCTTTAATTAAGAAAAAATGGGGCTAACAAAGAAAGTAGTGCTGTCATACAATTCAAGAAGGTCTGGCCAGATAACTTAAGTTCATTAAAATTTACACTGGAGAGGGGGCAAATCCCCAGATGCACAAACACTTTATGCTGCTGTGCCTCATTAAGCTACATAAATCATTGCTCATGCCCTTGCACACTACCTGTGTACCTATATTTTTCCGGGTCAAATCTCAAATCTCCCCAGGGATTAACAAACACTTGTTCTAAATGTCTAACAGAACCTCAGGATTATAACTAAAGGGGCATTTACACGAGCATGCCTTTGCTTCACAGCACATCGCGATCTGTGTCATGCTGTTGCATGCTACAGAGTAAACTCATCTTTAACTGATGCAGACAGGACGCCAGAGGGGCGTCGGTGCGTGATATTGCGCACAGAGAATTTTGAAATGTTCAAAAACTCTTTCACGCATAAATGTTGTGCTATGTGGCGCGATCTAATCTCCAACACGATGTGCAGCTTGTCAAATTGGAGTAAACAAGTGAACAGGGCGAGTGGTGACGTCAGCGGATCGCATCACTGCGCAGCTCGTCTGAACGATTAAAACAAGAAGTTAAATCTGTTATAAATATACTTTAACAACTGCACACAAGAAGGAAAGAACATACAACTGTTTTATCAAGCCATGACAATGTAAACAGGACAAATAATTACCTTTTTAGACAGCTCAAAACACTTTCTGCAGCTTGTTAGGCACGCGCAAACAGCTCCGGCTGCAGCCTCCTCTGTGATTCAGGAAGTGATTAGAGCCATTTTCAATGGCCAATTTGCAGGAAAAAACTGATTAATCCACCACGAAATAATTATTTTATATACACAGCGTCCAGCGCAGAGCACATGGCAGCTGGTAGAACAAAGAACGGCATCCAGCTGTGAACACAGCGGGTGAGATCATCATGACACAGGTCGTGTTGGTGCATGAAGCAAAGAAACTGCTAAAGGAGTTGGAGGCGTCAGATAGAAATGGGGGGGGGGGGGTGGTTACAGATGTAGGTATAGATCTAAATAAGAATTACAGGAAAATTCTTGCAAAGAAGCAAAGACTGAACATATTTACTCACAATGGGCCTCATGTATCAATGTTGTGCGCTTGTGGCGTAAATTTCCGGTGTAAATTTGAAGTACACCAAAGTTGCCGTGACATGTATCAAGCAGTGCGTACCTGCCCATTTCCGGCGTATGCCCAATGTGACCTTGATAAATGTGGCGGGTGAAAACAATCGTAATTATAATGAACACGCCCATAAATATTCAGACTCCGCTTCAGACATACCCTCATTTCACGACATGGAAGCCAGGAAGACGGCAAAGAAAAAGAACTCCATCAATCACGATGCGTGCCAATAGAGCGTCAAAAGCGGCCGTCGTATCAATTGTTTTGTAGTATAATCAAAAAAGTGTTACAGTGGTCCCTCGTTTATCGCGGGAGTTACGTTCTAAGAATAGCCCGTAATACGCGAAACCGCGACATAGTCAGCGTTATTTTTTACAATTATTATAGACATTTTAAAGCTGTAAAAACCCTGTAACCACTTTATACACTTTCTCAATCAGGCATGAACATTTTCTCACTTTTCTCTCGTGTGTAAACACTCTCAAAGTTCAAACCTTAGCAGAAAAATAAGACCAACCTGTTTTCAGGCCCAAACATTTGTTTGAGAAATAAAAATAGAATGTTTTCCTATAAATAATTATGATGGCTTTTAGAATTTAATTTTAACGATCAACCTACGAGGTTGGACACATAAGAAATTATTAATAGTGACTGACCAGTATTTCATAGATCGCACCTCTGTGTCCTGACGCCGCACCTTTTTCCACTCACACCTGGCTGCAGGTGTCTGTTTCTGAGTGACAAACACAGTTATGAGTAGTTGCTGGCACTCTTTTTTCTTCTGGGCGAGAAGATTCTTATAAACAGATACGCAGAACACTGTAAAAAAAAAGGCATGCAAAATTGGACTAAAAACTCCGCGAAACGACGAGGCCGCGAAAGGTGAACCACGTTATAGCGAGGGACCACTGTATTCTCTTTTCATGTCAATAATTCTTGACATGTGGATATTTGCTCGCTCAATTAATAAGACACGCCTAATTTTTCAGATTTCTTTATTCTTAAAATGTATTTCTTTATTTATTTTATTGTGACAAACGAATGGAGACGACACAACCAGACTGCAGCACGGGCGTTGGGAATGACAACACTACAGTTGTAATTATCAATTTCATTGTCTAAAACGGTCACACCACATAAAGTTAAGCTCAGCGCTGCTCTGGCTCCAGGCTCTGGAGAAAAGCTTTCCTTGCGGTCAGCGCTGTGGCCACGGATCGTGCTCGATAGACCAGCAATCTCGCAAAAGCGGGATTTGTATTGATTATTATGTAGTATAATCAGGAAAGTGTTATTTATGTAACATATGCATTGATTTGTATGATGGCACTGTTTATCATGCTGATCATCTTCATTTTTATGTGGATTCCAGTGCTGGTTCATTTTGGTGTATAATTTATGCCACCTCTCAACCTGGTGTATATTTTCAGCGCAGCGTACGCCAACGACCACACTGATAAATGCCAAGTGGCGCAGCCGTTTTGGCGTACACCCCATATACGCTCAAATATCGCCGTACGCACGTTGATACATGAGGCCCAATGGGCCTCATGTATCAACATCGTGCGCTTGTGGCGTAAATTTCCGGTGTAAATTTGAAGTACACCAAAGTTGCCATGACATGTATCAAGCAGTGCGCACCTGCCCATTTCCAGCGTACGCTCGACGTGACCTTGATAAATGCGGCGGGTGAAAACAATCGTAATTATAATGAACATGCCCATAAATATTCAGACTCCGCTTCAGACACACCCTCATTTCACGACATGGAAGCCAGGAAGAAGGCAAAGAAAAAGAACTTCACCGATCAGGAGATTGAAGTCATAACTACCGAAGTAGAAAAACATAAAACCATACTCTTTGGGAGTCTAAAGAGTGGGATAAAAGGAGGACAAAAAACCAAAACCTGGCAAATAATAACCAGTCTTGTGAATCAAGTTGGACCCGTGGCCAGGACGCCTGCAGAGGTAGGTCAATTCATCAATTTATAAACTAAACGAGCATGATCCAACAATTAAAATGTGCCTAATCATTATTCAGGTAAAAAAAGAAATGGTCAGACATGAAAATCCAAACAAAATGAAGGGTTGCCTCATTAAAAACGAGCCAAAAACAGACAGGTGGGGGAGAACCGGATGCTCCAAATTGAGCACCACTGAGGAGCGAGTGGCTGCACTCATCGGCTCTGCGTGTGTGGAGGGGATATTAGAGGATGCAGAAGGGGACACTGCTGCATGCGAACACACAGATTCAGGTTAGTGTCTATTTATACCTTAAATAATCCCAAATACAAATGTTTTTGTTCATTTTATTAACCACAAAATAAATCATAAATACATTTTCACAGACAATCATGAGCAGCCATCTAATGTGCGACGATCTGGAGACCTACACCGGGCTGCAGATCCAGAGCAGCCGGAGGCTGTACCCGTCGAGGCCTCAGGCCACAGGCCTCTCCCCAGGCCCAGAGTTTTGACAGAGGACGTCCTACAGTGACAAGATGCCAT
Organism: Thalassophryne amazonica; assembly: GCF_902500255.1. NCBI lineage: Eukaryota > Metazoa > Chordata > Actinopteri > Batrachoidiformes > Batrachoididae > Thalassophryne > Thalassophryne amazonica. The sequence goes on from NC_047107.1 coordinate 64,727,415, forward strand.
CATAAATCAATTAATACAAATAAATGCAAACCTCTCTGAAATAAACCGGACCCTCGTTAATATAAATGACAATTTGAAGAAATAAATGTGTTCATATAGCTGTCGTCATTTACTTACTTTAGAAACGATGAATGAGCTGTTGCCTTAATTGAATGGCCCGAGCTGCAGGAGGAATTGGCCACGGATCCTGCTCGATGGGGTCATCGGGGATTCCCTCTCCATAAGGCACATGGTTGTCCAACGCAATACTGTGCAGCACCGAGCAGGCCAAAATTAGAAGGCAGACCTTCTCTGGTTTGTACAGGAGTGTTCCTCCTGCATGCCCGAGACACATCCACCTGCCCTTCAGCAGGCCTGCACAGCGCTCCACAACCACACGGGTCTTTGTGTGGGCCAGCTGCTCCTGCGCTGTGAGTGGGTTGTGCAGTGGCATAATAAGATTTACCAGTAAAGGATAACCCTTATCACCTGGAATGAAAGAAAGCGTTACTGAAAAGTGTTAGTCAGGCATAACAAATAGAATGCATGTCATCTATTTAGTTTACCCAGGAGAAAGCCGTGCACCATGCCGTCCTGTAGTCTTCTTGCCACGCTGATGTGTTGGAATATGAATGCATCATGGGTGCTCCCTGGCCAACGCAACAACGTTCACAAGACGCATATGAGCATCACAGATGAGCTGCACATTGATTGAATGATAATTCTTTCTGTTAACATATGCATAATCATTAACCGAGGGTGGTTTCAGATGCACATGCATGCAGTCAATTGCCCCTATAATGTTTGGAAATCCGGCAAGCTCATAGAAGTCCCTATTAATCATTGTTTGCTCGTCATTGTTGTAAGGGAATCTCATGTGAAGTGGAGCGAGATCCCGTATCCCTGACAACACATGATGCGGCTCATGGTGGACTGCGTAATACCTGACCTGTCAGCTATTTCCCGCTGGAATGAGCCTGTTGCCAGGAAACCTAGAGTCGACAGGACTTGGAGCGACACAGGTATGGCACAGGTACGACGAGTTTCCCGTTTTAGATGGGGTTCTAATGCTGCGCATAAGTCCAAGAGGACCTGTCTGGGGAGGCGAAATCTACTCAGAAGCCAGTCATCAGACTCACTCAGGAGATCTGCCCTGTCGCGGAAGACTCTTTCCCTGCGTAGTGCAGCATCCATGTCCTCTAACAACGCTAGATCTGCCATTGTGCAACCCTGACCTACGACACACAACCGCCTTTTATACGGGTCAGACCAGTAATTCACCAATTACGACGCGTGCCAATAGAGCGTCAAAATCAGCCGTCGTATTAATTGTGTTGTAGTATAATCAAAAAAGTGTTATTTATGTAACATATGCATTGATTTGTATAATGGCACTGTTTATCATGTTGATCATTTTCATTTTTATGTGGATTCCAGTGCTGGTTCATTTTGGTGTATAATTTACACTACCTCTCAACTTGGTGTATATTTTCAGCGCACCATACGCCAACGACCACATTGATACATGCCAAGTAGCGCAGCCATTTTGGCGTACACCCCATATATGCTCAAATATCGCCGTACGCAACGTTAATACATGAGGCCCAATGTGATAGCCTTAAAAAAAACAGACAGTTGAAGGAATAAACTAGGACTGCAGGATAGGCTTTTTTATTTTTTGTCACCAACCACATAGAAACATAGATCTATGATAATACATTTTTCGCCAAAGCAACATGGTCTGGAAATCATTGGTGCTTGTATTATCTAAATGTTTAACAACCTGTAAGTGGGCCGAGACCAATCACAGAAAAATGTGAAGCGACACAATAATTGTAGGAATCTGAAAAATAGGTCATGCTAATCAAGCAAACATGCCAGTCAAAACCAAAATTGCATTCATCATATCTTACACTTATTTTATTTTATTTCCCATCACCACCACCACCCCAAACACACATTTTTGTGAGCCCTGTCTCTTTTTTTTCTGTGTGTGTCTAAATAGTTTGCAGAAACTGTAAATTCTTAGGATTTTCTGATTTTATTTGTTCAATAATTGTGTGTCTGAAACTCAAAGGAAATGTGTAGGGTGTGCATGTTAATATTACTTCAACACATTTCAGCTTGGGTTATTTCTTTTTGAGGTATCCATAATGCATTTCAAGACTTAATAAAATTAAGGTGTTTTATTGGAGGAGGTTGGACATATCAGTAAACACTGAGGGAATAATAGATTGGCAGGGGTGGTGGCCAAGTGGTTAGTGCGCTTGGTTTCAGTGTGGCATGTTCCTGGTCCAAACCCTAGCCACATTTCTCCATATAATGTGGAGTTGCATCAGGAAGGGCATCCAGCATAAAACTTGTGCCAAATCAACATGCAACCTCAAGTAAAAACAAGGGAGCAGCTAAAGGGACTTACTACTTGATGGCCTTGTCTTTAAGTCTGTCTCCTGTCAGTTCTTGAGTTCGCTCACCACATAAAACTACCGGGTGGGGTTCAAACATGCAGAAAAACCCCTACAATGCCCCCGTCACAATAAACACTCGGTTTTCGTGCCCCGCCACAAACCCATATATTATTGTACTTAATTATTGTACTTAATGTAATGCCACCACAAACTGCTGTGAGACTGGGTTGCTATTATCTATTTCTGAACAAGAAAAACACATTTTGTCTATGCACAGCTTATGGTTCAATTTCAACTTTCAATTCATTTTCATTTATATAGCGCGAAATCACAATAAGGTTGCCTCAAGGCGCGTCACACAAGTATGGTCTAACCTTACCAACCCCCAAAGCAACAGTGGTAAGGTAAAACCCCCTCTGAGGAAGAAACCTCAAGCAGACCAGACTCAAAGGGCTGACCTTCTGCTTGGGTCATGCTACAGACACAAATTACAAAACAATTCACAAAATGAACATACAGGAAATGTTGATGTTGCACAGGACAGTTTCTGGAAGAGATACCACACTCATCTCTGGATGGAGCCACACCTCAAACACAGAGAAAAGAAAAAAGAATCAAGCATCAGAAAGACAAATCCAGTGCAATTTCTCAGCATTAAGCAACAAGAAAAGCAGAAATACTAAGGTGATCACCGGCCACTAGCCCTGAATTTCACTAAAAGACCCATAATTTAGATAAAGCTGAGGCCATGGCCCGCTTTGTTCCCTAATAAAATTAATTAAAAGAGTAAAAAGCACAGAAACATACTATGCCAGTATGGTATACGAATGGGAAAATAAGTGCATCTTAAGTCTGGACTTGAAAGTCTCTACAGAATCTGACTGTTTTACTGACACAGGGAGATCATTGCACAGATCATTCCACAGGGGCATGATAAGAGAAAGCGCTGTCATCCACAGACTTTTTATTCACCCTGGGGACACTAAATAGTCCTGCACATTGAGAATGCAAAGACAGGATCAATATAAATAACTTTAAGATAATGTACCATTCCATAAAAGAACTTAAAACTGTTTTATGGAGTCAAACATTAGTTTGAAGATTGAAACGCACAAGAAGTCAGACTCCAGAAAAACTGTTATGTGTCGACGCGGGTTGAGGAGCAGACCTGCGTCTGACTGAACCCAGCGCTAAAATAACCAGAAAGCGGTTCCAATAACAAAAACAATTTATTTTCCCCCTTTTGTGCAATACTCGGTGTACAAACATAAAACGCGTCTGTCTGGCGGAGTGAAGGATGGCGCGCTCTCCAGCGCCCAAAGGGATCGAAGCCCGGCGCCTCTGGACCCACGTTCACCGCCAAACACCCCCCAGGTGGACACGACAAACCGACTCTGTGAAGGATAGAAAAGGTGAGGTAAGTCAGCAGCTACAACTAATATCCTTCAAAGGCACACACTATCAGCAACACATTCAGGTCTGAATTTAAGCTTTATGTAAATGAGCAGCTTCTCACAACAGGTGGAGGATCATCTGTCTGCACACCACGGCCGTGAGAAGCAAGCTGCACAACTCTCATCAATATTCACATATACTGCGTAACAAAATACCAAATTACTGTTAACAATTATTCAGACAATCAAATCACCTCTGATGTGTGCTGACAGCATGTGTCCCTCACCCGTCCTCCTTCACAGGCACGATGTGTCAAACCCAGGCGCGGTCCTCAGCGTCTCACGAACGAACATCACAAGGTCGAGTTCCCGGCAATTCTGCTCGAATCACACATGGCTTAAATGCAGAACGCCATCTCATTATCTGCTTCAGCTGAAAGTCTTTAAGGTTGCACGTGAGCATCATCCACAGGTGCTGCATATCACGTTGATGAGGGTGAAGGACTCTTCTGCCAGCACCTTCTCCACAGACAATAAATCAGTTTGCATACCACCTGGAGAGCAAAGAAAAGAAAAGAACACCAAAATGTCCAGCCAAACCCCCCAACACACAACAGTACCCCCCCTTTAACGGGAAGCCTCCCGGCGACCGAACAGACCAGGTCCGAGAACAGCACCTCCCTCCGGGGTCCTCGTCAGGAAGCAGACAGCGTAACGCTCCCAAGGTCCACCGCCGACAGCAGGACAGGGCACCGCAGCTGGAAGGCCGGCTGACATCAACAACCTCCGACAGAGGTATGTTCCCGCTGCACCACACCCCGGCAACACCAATGACGAACGGTACAAAGGCCCACCGAGGCTGGAGTGGAACCGGGCCCTAACCAAACCAAAGAAAACGCCCCTGACAACCCCCCCCAGGTGCAGAGGTCTTCTGAGAATGCTCAGCATGACCAACCTGCACCACCCCACAACCCACAAGACGAACGGTCTTGGGGCGAGTGAGGTTGGGGTTAGGGAAGCAGGGAAATAAAAAATAACAAAACAAAACGACCCCAGACCCAAACAGAAAATACCTAAGTACAAATAATAAAAACCAACGATCAACTGAGTCCAGCCGAGCTCCGAACCGCCTGTCGTTCACTCCACCAGAACCGCCTCTGAATCCCCAAACAATTTATAACCCCTTTAAAAAAAAAAACAAAACAGCCCAAATAATTTTTTTTTTTTTTTTTTTTTTGTGTGTATTATTTTGCCTGTCCCAGAACTCCTGGAGATACGTCACCACTATTTTTCTTGACGCTTATATGACGGGGCAATACAGCGGCTTCAGCTCATCCGAGCTGCATGGGCTCATCCGCAAGAGGAGCCAGAGGTCCCGTCGGAGGAGTCTCAGTGGGGCGAAGAAGAGGCAGCCCAGATCTGTGTCGGGGAAAGCCCCGAGACGAAAAAACCCGTTCTGATGGCCGCCCTCTCTCGTGTCCACGCTCCTTTATCCGATCATCTAGACGACTCACCAAAGATATTAGCTCATCTAAATCGTTTGGTTCGTCACGGACTGCTAGCTCGTCTTTTAATGAATCATTTAAACCATCCACAAACACTCCTCGTAAAGCTGCGGCATTCCAACCGGACTGAGCAGAAAAAATTCGGAAATCCACGGAATACTCCGCCTTCCCTGCCTGAGATTCACCAACCGTTGGGCAACGGTATTTGTTTTCACCGGATGGTCAAAAACCAATCGGAACTCCCGGGAGAAATCCTTAAAGGATCCTAACAATGGTGAGTTATTACTCCACAACGCAGTGACCCAAGCTAAGGCGTCACCTCGGAGCAAATTTGTCACATATGAGACACGGCTGCCATCAGAAGAGAAGGAAGCCGGTCGTTGAGCAAAAACCAGAGAACATTGCATCAAAAACGGAGCACAGGCTTCAACGTCTCCCGCATAAGGCTCCGGATGACAAATAATCGGTTCGGACGCCAAATCTCTGGGTGACGAAGTTATCTGCACCGGTATCGATGGTGCCGCAGCTGGAGCAGCAGGAAGCGAAACGGCTTGCGCTGCAAGCTTCGTAACACGGGCGTCTGTTTGTTTAATTTGGTTTGCGAGATGCTGTAATTGCTCCCATATTTTCTCCAAGTGTTCTTGAACTCTTTCGGCAAATGGAACCGCCTCTGCCGCTGGGTCCATTTTAGAATGGCCGGGAACTACTGTTATGTGTCGACGCGGGTTGAGGAGCGGACCTGCGTCTGACTGAACCCAGTGCTAAAATAACCAGAAAGCGGTTCCAATAACAAAAACAATTTATTTTCCCCCTTTTGTGCAATACTCGGTGTACAAACATAAAACGCGTCTGTCTGGCGGAGTGAAGGACGGCGCGCTCTCCAGCGCCCAAAGGGATCGAAGCCCGGCGCCTCTGGACCCACGTTCACCGCCAAACACCCCCCAGGTGGACACGACAAACCGACTCTGTGAAGGATAGAAAAGGTGAGGTAAGTCAGCAGCTACAACTAATATCCTTCAAAGGCACACACTATCAGCAACACATTCAGGTCTGAATTTAAGCTTTATGTAAATGAGCAGCTTCTCACAACAGGTGGAGGATCATCTGTCTGCACGCCACGGCCGTGAGAAGCAAGCTGCACAACTCTCATCAATATTCACATATACTGCGTAACAAAATACCAAATTACTGTTAACAATTATTCAGACAATCAAATCACCTCTGATGTGTGCTGACAGCATGTGTCCCTCACCCGTCCTCCTTCACAGGCACGATGTGTCAAACCCAGGCGCGGTCCTCAGCGTCTCACAAACGAACATCACAAGGTCGAGTTCCCGGCAATTCTGCTCGAATCACACATGGCTTAAATGCAGAACGCCATCTCATTATCTGCTTCAGCTGAAAGTCTTTAAGGTTGCACGTGAGCATCATCCACAGGTGCTGCATATCACATTGATGAGGGTGAAGGACTCTTCTGCCAGCACCTTCTCCACAGACAATAAATCAGTTTGCATACCACCTGGAGAGGAAAGAAAAGAAAAGAACACCAAAATGTCCAGCCAAACCCCCCCAACACACAACAAAAACATTTCAATTGTCTGTTTTTGTGAACAAATAGGAGAATTTCTAGGATTATTCCAACATCACTACATTCTAACAGCACGAAGCTCAGCATTTTGAAGCACATTAAACAACCCAACCACTAATTTATGGTGTCATGTTGTTTCATAATTTAGACATCAAAACCATCTATGAGCATAATTTTAACAAGGTCGAAAAAAACTTAATGTTCACCACTGCAGTAGCATAAAGCATTGCAATCTGCAGAATTAGGACACATTTATTTATCCGTACATTTTTCCCAGAATGCATTGCACCTAACTTAAAGTGGTGGCCAGGCTTAAAAGGGGTGACCGACATCATTGGTACTTGCGCCCCCTGATGGTGTGAAGCTGAATAGCCACTGCGGCACAGATGAGTCTCCATACACAAATCGCTGTACGCATTTACCGATCTAACGCGGCAGGAGTGTTGCAAAAGTCACGTGTAAGAACACAGCCAATACACACACACACACAGATTTTTTTACACATTTGTGGATGGTTACACACAGATCAAAATATACATTTGCAAATACTTTTGCTACAATAATGACTCCATAATAAAGCTTTCAAAACTCTGTTTGTCCTTGAATTTTGCCACTTTTTGACTTGTAAACAAACATCACATGCGATTTGTTTTCACCGAGCTCGCCTATACCGGATGTAAGGATGAGAATTTGTTTATATAGTGCAAAGCACTTCACAAGGGTTAGATCTAAGGGTACGTAGAGAAGCTTGAATCTTCGACTGGACTGGGATGCTTGACGCGAGGACGTTTCACTTCAAATCGCAGAAGCTTCCTCAGCTAAAATTCTTGCTCTGGTAGTCTGAATTCTGTCTTGACTCTTGTAGAGAAGAATAACTCCAGCTTTTGTGGCTTTTGTTTATTCTTCTCTACAAGAGTCAAGACAGAATTCAGACTACCAGAGCAAGAATTTTAGCTGAGGAAGCTTCTGCGATTTGAAGCAAAACGTCCTCGCGTCAAGCAACCCAGTCCAGTCGAAGATTCAAGTTCTCTACTATGGGACCTCAGTCTGCAGTTCATCTCCACCTTAAAGACACTAACCACACGTTTGAGGACAAGGAAGTTAAAATCTTGGCCAGACAGAAGAAATGGTTTGAGAGAGGGGTCAAGGAGGCATTCTATGTGAAACAGTTGAAACCCAGCCTTAACCGGGGAGGGGGTCTGAGACACACTTTGTCCCCTGTTTACAATGGGGTACTCAGGTCAAAGCAGTTTCAGTCTTTTGTTCATGGTAATGAGTCATTCACGTTATCAGGAGAGTCGTCAAGGGAGCCATCAGGAGAGGCGTTTCTTCCATCATTAGGAAGGACAGCTGCCCTGTCATTAGGAGGGTGCTAACTAGAGCACAATAGGTGCTAATTAGAGCTATTGTTTAGTCACTAGCCTTAGCAGTCTGCCTCTCGGTAGGAGGGGTCTGGATAGGTTTAAAACTCCAGCTTTTGTGGCTTCTGTTTATTCTTCTTTACAAGAGTCAAGACAGAAGTCAGACTACCAGAGCAAGAATTTTAGCTGAGGAAGCTTCTGCAATTTGAAGCGAAACGTCCTCGCGTCAAGCAACCCAGTCCAGTCGAAGATTCAAGCTTCTCTACTATGGAAACCACCTGGACAACTGAGAGCCTACACAGAAACATCTAAGGGTACGATTAGCAACAAAGCTTCATAAATCACATACAAACAAAAGGCCTACTTTACATGTGCTTGCCTAAACAAACCCTGACATGTCCCACTCTAACAACATTCCAATTTAAATCAATATATAAAAGAATACCAGGAAATTATTATTGCAAAAGATGCCAAAATGGCCAAAAATTGGAGGTCCACTCTTCACTAGTATTTGTCAAAATTCTAAATTTCAAAGCTGAATATGAAGTAGATTTTACAGAGTTGGGGGTTTTGTGTCCCCACTCACTGACTGAATCCACTCAGTCTATGTATGCCATGCTAATCAGAGGGCACAAATTGCATCCAAAAGTGTTTTTCATGGCATAAAATAATTACAGAAATGAAAAGAAGTGTTAATTTTGCACTTTCCAAACATGTAGAAGTTGTACCTTTCAAAAAATGATGACATAATACAGACACAATTTAACAAATAGGTCACCTTTAAATTAAAATAAAAAATACCTGTGACAAAAGCAGTTTGTAAAATATACTAGTAATGAGTTTTAGATATGTACAGAATGTTCATAAATAATGCTTAACACAGTAAACTATAGTGTTCATTTAATCTTATCAATTCAATGACAACACATTTTAAAAATGTTCTTTATCAGAAATGCGTCATTGAAGCTAGTCATCTATTTTTCCTGAAATGTGGGGATAACAAGAAAGAAATATCTGAACAGACTAGTTGCCTGGAGAAAAAAACAAAAAATAAATAAAAATTGTAACCAGTGATATTTTGTAGATGATTTGAATCTGACGTATGGAACCACAGAGGATATGAATCAGTCACTCTGTGCACAGTTAATAATCAGGCGCAGCAGCATGTGTCAGAATTACTTTTCCCCCTGAAATTACGGCAATTTTGTGAAAACAGAAATGCACTCACTGTAAAAAAAAAAAAAAAAAAGCAAGACATGGACCATAGACTGCAGCGACCAATACTGATTTAGGGTTATTTGTTTTTTAACAGGGAGAATTCAGCAGATCCACACACACGGAAGGAAAGAAAACACATCAGAAAATAAAGTGAAGAGCTGAGGTGAAATAAAAATAATAAGGATGTCAAACTCTGATGCATGTATTATTCAGCAGCGACTCAACCTCCACTACCACCACCAAGACAAGCAGGCATTTCCTGCTTCATGCCCATCACTTCTGCAACACTGGCCGTTGGCAGTCAGCCTCTGAGTTTTTGCCATGTGCCAGTCCCAGCGACTTTAGATTTTTGCTTATGAGGCAGTACAACCTTTGTGTCTCTGTTTTTCCTGTGCAGATTTAACAACACTCAAGCATCTTCGCCAGCACAACCTAAAGGTGAACTTTTACAAAGTGCATTGAAACCCAGCCAACACATTCATTTTCTCTCTCATTTCCCTGCATTTGCTCTTTTCTCTCCACTTTCTGACTGGTGACCTTTCATCTCATATCCTGCCTGGTGAATTAAAGGTATTAACCCTGAAGGCAAATCTACTTGAGCACACACAAACAAGTGCATATGCTCATAAATTAACATCCTGATGACATCTAAATGACAGATCTTCATCTAAAAATGTGACAAGAACCCAAAAAGACAAAGTGAAAGAATATTCTTTTTGAAAAAACATAAGAGTGTGAAAACTGAACCTACGACTGGCTTCAAGGAGCCACATTAGCCTGAGCGGATTATAAAAGATGGAGACATCATTCCCATTGTAGGCTTTTTTCAGCCTTCATTTTCTCTCAGTGTTAACTAGAGGTATGGAACGAGGCTTCAAAAAGGTGCACGGGTGCAGCGAAAGCACACAGTAGAGCTTGTCAAATTACTTTCCTAATGGCCAGCTTGTCAGACAGCCTCATCATTGTAGAAAAAGGACAAGTGGAGCGAGCGAAGCATTGTCTTCCTTGTCACAGCAAAAATCACTCATTCATCTCATTATGTTTCTTTTGCTCTTTTATTCTAAGTTCTGTTTCTCAAGTACATCCTGCATGTATTCAAATGGTAGTAATGAGTTATTGCTGTGAGAGTAGGTTGTACAGAGGCCAGATGCATTGTGGGCCTGTCACTCATCGGCACTCTTTTTAGAGTTTCCTGATTGAGTTTAATACGGCTTAACATTAAATCATCACATCATTTACCTGAAACGTCATCAATCAATCAATCAATCAACTTTTTTCTTATATAGCGCCAAATCACAACAAACAGTTGCCCCAAGGCGCTCCACATTGCAAGGCAAGGCCATACAATAATTATGAAAAACCCCAACGGTCAAAACGACCCCCTATGAGCAAGCACTTGGCCACAGTGGGAAGGAAAAACTCCCTTTTAACAGGAAGAAACCTCCAGCAGAACCAGGCTCAGGGAGGGGCAGTCTTCTGCTGAGACTGGTTGGGGCTGAGGGAAAGAACCAGGAAAAAGAGATCGATCACTAATGATTAAATGCAGAGTGATGCATACGGAGCAAAAAGAGAAAGAAACAGTGCATCATGGGAACCCCCCCACAGTCTACGTCTAAAGCAACATAACCAAGGGATGGTCCAGGGTCACCCGATCCAGCCCTAACTATAAGCCTTAGCGAAAAGGAAAGTTTTAAGCCTAATCTTAAAAGTAGAGAGGGTATCTGTCTCCCTGATCTGAATTGGGAGCTGGTTCCACAGGAGAGGAGCCTGAAAGCTGAAGGCTCTGCCTCCCATTCTACTCTTACAAACCCTAGGAACTACAAGTAAGCCCGCAGTCTGAGAGCGAAGCGCTCTAATGGGGTAATATGGTACTACGAGGTCCCTAAGATAAGATGGGACCTGATTATTCAAAACCTTATAAGTAAGAAGAAGAATTTTAAATTCTATTCTAGCATTAACAGGAAGCCAATGAAGGGAGGCCAACACGGGTGAGATATACTCTCTCCTGCTAGTCCCCGTCAGTACTCTAGCTGCAGCATTCTGAACCAACTGAAGGCTTTTAGGGAACTTTTAGGACAACCTGATAATAATGAATTACAATAGTCCAGCCTAGAGGAAATAAATGCATGAATTAGTTTTTCAGCATCACTCTGAGACAAGACCTTTCTGATTTTAGAGATATTGCGTAAATGCAAAAGGCAGTCCTACATATTTGTTTAATATGCGCTTTGAATGACATATCCTGATCAAAAATAACTCCAAGATTTCTCACAGTATTACTAGAGATCAGGGAAATGCCATCCAGAGTAACGATCTGGTTAGACACCATGCTTCTAAGATTTGTGGGGCCAAGTACAATAACTTCAGTTTTATCTGAGTTTAAAAGCAGGAAATTAGAGGTCATCCATGTCTTTATGTCTGTAAGACAATCCTGCAGTTTAGCTAATTGGTGTGTATCCTCTGGCTTCATGGATAGATAAAGCTGGGTATCATCTGCGTAACAATGAAAATTTAAGCAATACCGTCTAATAATACTGCCCAAGGGAAGCATGTATAAAGTGAATAAAATTGGTCCTAGCACAGAACCTTGTGGAACTCCATAATTAACTTTAGTCTGTGAAGAAGATTCCCCATTTACATGAACAAACTGTAATCTATTAGACAAATATGATTCAAACCACCGCAGCGCAATGCCTTTAATACCTATGACATGCTCTAATCTCTGTAATAAAATTTTATGGTCAACAGTATCAAAAGCAGCACTGAGGTCCAACAGAACAAGCACAGAGATAAGTCCACTGTCCGAAGCCATAAGAAGATCATTTGTAACCTTCACTAATGCTGTTTCTGTACTATGATGAATTCTAAAACCTGACTGAAACTCTTCAAATAGACCATTCCTCTGCAGGTGATCAGTTAGCTGTTTTACAACTACCCTCTCAAGAATCTTTGAGATAAAAGGAAGGTTGGAGATTGGCCTATAATTAGCTAAGATAGCTGGGTCAAGTGATGGCTTTTTAAGTAATGGTTTAATTACTGCCACCTTAAAGGCCTGTGGTACATAACCAACTAACAAAGATAGATTGATCATATTTAAGATTGAAGCATTAAATAATGGTAGGACTTCCTTGAGCAGCCTGGCAGGAATGGGGTCTAATAAGCATGTTGATGGTTTGGATGAAGTAACTAATGAAAATAACTCAGACAGAACAATCGGAGAGAAAGAGTCTAACCAAATACCGGCATCACTGAAAGCAGCCAAAGATAACGATACATCTTTGGGATGGTTATGAGTAATTTTTTCTCTAATAGTCAAAATTTTGTTAGCAAAGAAAGTCATGAAGTCATTACTAGTTAAAGTTAATGGAATACTCAGCTCAATAGAGCTCTGACTCTTTGTCAGCCTGGCTACAGTGCTGAAAAGAAACCTGGGGTTGTTCTTATTTTCTTCAATTAGTGATGAGTAGAAAGATGTCCTAGCTTCACGAAGGGCTTTCTTATAGAGCAACAAACTCTTTTTCCAGGCTAAGTGAAGATCTTCTAAATTAGTGAGACGCCATTTCCTCTCCAACTTACGGGTTATCTGCTTTAAGCTACGAGTTTGTGAGTTATACCACGGAGTCAGACACTTCTGATTTAAAGCTCTCTTTTTCAGAGGAGCTACAGCATCCAAAGTTGTCTTCAATGAGGATGTAAAACTATTGACAAGATACTCTAACTCCCTTACAGAGTTTAGGTAGCTACTCTGCTCTGTGTTGGTATATGACATTAGAGAACATAAAGAAGGAATCATATCCTTAAACCTAGTTACAGCGCTTTCTGAAAGACTTCTAGTGTAATGAAACTTATTCCCCACTGCAGGGTAGTCCATCAGGGTAAATGTAAATGTTATTAAAAAATGATCAGACAAAAGGGAGTTTTCAGGGAATACTGTTAAGTCTTCTATTTCCATACCATAAGTCAGAACAAGATCTAAAATATGATTAAAGTGGTGGGTGGACTCATTTACTTTTTGAGCAAAGCCGATAGAGTCTAATAATAGATTAAATGCAGTGTTGAGGCTGTCATTCTCAGCATCTGTGTGGATGTTAAAATCGCCCACTATAATTATCTTATCTGAGCTAAGCACTAAGTCAGACAAAAGGTCTGAAAATTCACAGAGAAACTCACAGTAACGACCAGGTGGACGATAGATAATAACAAATAAAACTGGTTTTTAGGACTTCCAATTTGGATGGACAAGACTAAGAGACAAGCTTTCAAATGAATTAAAGCTCTGTCTAGGTTTTTGATTAATTAATAAGCTGGAATGGAAGATTGCTGCTAATCCTCCGCCCCGGCCCGTGCTACGAGCATTCTGACAGTTAGTGTGACTCGGGGGTGTTGACTCATTTAAACTAACATATTCATCCTGCTGTAACCAAGTTTCTGTTAGGCAGAATAAATCAATACGTTGATCAATTATTATATCATTTACCAACAGGGACTTAGAAGAAAGAGACCTAATGTTTAATAGACCACATTTAACTGTTTTAGTCTGTGGTGCAATTGAAGGTGCTATATTATTTTTTCTTTTTGAATTTTTATGCTTAAATAGATTTTTGCTAGTTATTGGTGGTCTGGGAGCAGGCACCGTCTCTACGGGGATGGGGTAATAAGGGGATGGCAGGGGGAGAGAAGCTGCAGAGAGGTGTATAAGACCACAGCTCTGCCTCCTGGTCCCAACGCTAGACAGTCACAGTTTGGAGGATCCCAAAAAATTGGCCAGATTTCTAGAAATGAGAGCTGCTCCCTCTAAAGTGGGATGGATGCCGTCTCTCCTAACAAGACCAGGTTTTCCCCAGAAGCTTTGCCAATTATCAATGAAGCCCACCTCATTTTTTGGACACCACTCAGACAGCCAGCAATTCAAGGAGAACATGCGGCTAAACATGTCACTCCCGGTCTGATTGGGGAGGGGCCCAGAGAAAACAACAGAGTCCGACATTGTTTTTGCAAAGTTACACACCGATTCAATGTTAATTTTAGTGACCTCCGATTGGCGTAACCGAGTGTCATTACTGCCGACGTGAATTACAATCTTACCAAATTTACGCTTAGCCTTAGCCAGCAATTTCAAATGTCCTTCGATGTCGCCTGCTCTGGCCCCCGGAAGACAATTGACAATGGTTGCTGGTGTCGCTAACTTCACATTTCTCAAAACAGAGTCGCCAATAACCAGAGTTTGATCCTCGGCGAGTGTATCGTCGAGTGGGGAAAAACGGTTAGAGATGTGAACGGGTTGACGGTGTACACGGGGCTTCTGTTTAGGGCTACGCTTCCTCCTCACAGTCACCCAGTCAGCCTGCCTTCCCGACTGCACGGGGTCTGCCAGGGGGGAACTAACGGCGGCTAAGCTACCTTGGTCCGCACCGACTACAGGGGCCTGGCTAGCTGTAGAATTTTCCACGGTGCGGAGCCGAGCCTCCAATTCGCCCAGCCTGGCCTCCAAAGCTACGAATAAGCTGCACTTATTACAAGTACCGTTACTGCTAAAAGAGGCCGAGGAATAACTAAACATTTCACACCCAGAGCAGAAAAGTACGGGAGAGACAGGAGAAGCCGCCATGCTAAAACGGCTAAGAGCTAGTAGCTACGCTAAGCTAGCGGATTCCCAAACAGGGAATCCGACACTAGACAGGCTGTGGAGCAGCACAGGTAACGCACGACAACAGTGCTAAAATAAAATAAAAATCCACTAGACAGGCTGTGGAGCAGCACAGGTAACGCACAACAACAGTGCTAAAAAATAAAATAAAATAAAAATAAAAATCCACTGGACAGGCTGTGGAGCAGCACAGGCAACGCACGACAACAGTGCTAAATAAAAATCCACTGGACAGGCTGTGGAGCAGCACAGGTAACGCATGACAACAGTGCTAAAAAAAATAAAATAAAAATAAAAATCCACTGGACAGGCTGTGGAGCAGCACAGGTAACACACGACAACGGTGCCAAAACAAAACAAAAAACCACTAGACAGGCTGTGGAGCAGCACAGGTAACGCACGACAACAGTGGTAAAAAATAAAATAAAAATCCACTGGACAGGCTGTGGAGCAGCACAGGTAACGCACGACAACAGTGCTAAAAAAATAAAATAAAAATCCACTGGACAGGCTGTGGAGCAGCACAGGTAACACACGACAACAGTGCTAAAAAATAAAATAGAAATCCACTGGACAGGCTGTGGAGCAGCACAGATAACACACGACAACAGTGCTAAAAAATAAAATAAAAATCCACTGGACAGGCTGTGGAGCAGCACAGGTAACACACAACAACAGTGGTAAAAAATAAAATAAAAATCCACTGGACAGGCTGTGGAACAGCACAGGTAACACACGACAACAGTGGTAAAAAATAAAATAAAAATCCACTAGACAGGCTGTGGAGCAGCACAGGTAACACACGACAACAGTGGTAAAAAATAAAATAAAAATCCACTGGACAGGCTGTGGAACAGCACAGGTAACACACGACAACAGTGGTAAAAAATAAAATAGAAATCCACTGGACAGGCTGTGGAGCAGCACAGATAACACACGACAACAGTGCTAAAAAATAAAATAAAAATCCACTGGACAGGCTGTGGAGCAGCACAGGTAACACACGACAACAGTGGTAAAAAATAAAATAAAAATCCACTGGACAGGCTGTGGAACAGCACAGGTAACACACGACAACAGTGCTAAAAAAAATAAAATCAAAATCAAAATCCACTGGACAGGCTGTGGAGCAGCACAGGTAAAAATCCACTGAACAGGCTGTGGAGCAGCACAGGTAACGCACGACAACAGTGCTAAAAAATAAAATAAAAATCCACTGAACAGGCTGTGGAGCAGCACAGGTAACGCACGACAACAGTGCTAAAAAATAAAATAAAAATCCACTGAACAGGCTGTGGAGCAGCACAGGTAACACACGACAACAGTGCTAAAAAATAAAATAAAAATCCACTGAACAGGCTGTGGAGCAGCACAGGTAACGCACGACAACAGTGCTAAAAAATAAAATAAAAATCCACTGGACAGGCTGTGGAGCAGCACAGGTAACACACGACAACAGTGCTAAAATAAAATAAAAATCCACTGGACAGGCTGTGGAGCAGCACAGGTAAAAATCCACTGAACAGGCTGTGGAGCAGCACAGGTAACGCACGACAACAGTGCTAAAAAATAAAATAAAAATCCACTGAACAGGCTGTGGAGCAGCACAGGTAAAAATCCACTGAACAGGCTGTGGAGCAGCACAGGTAACACACGACAACAGTGCTAAAAAATAAAATAAAAATCCACTGGACAGGCTGTGGAGCAGCACAGGTAACACACGACAACAGTGCCAAAAAACAAAACAAAAATCCACTGAACAGGCTGTGGAGCAGCACAGGTAACGCACGACAACAGTGCTAAAAAATAAAATAAAAATCCACTGAACAGGCTGTGGAGCAGCACAGGTAACGCACGACAACAGTGCTAAAAAATAAAATAAAAATCCACTGAACAGGCTGTGGAGCAGCACAGGTAACGCACGACAACAGTGCTAAAAAATAAAATAAAAATCCACTGGACAGGCTGTGGAGCAGCACAGGTAACACACGACAACAGTGCTAAAATAAAATAAAAATCCACTAGGCAGGCTGTGGAGCAGCACAGGTAACGCACGACAACAGTGCTAAAAAATAAAATAAAAATCCACTGAACAGGCTGTGGAGCAGCACAGGTAACGCACGACAACAGTGCTAAAAATAAAATAAAAATCCACTGAACAGGCTGTGGAGCAGCACAGGTAACGCACGACAACAGTGCTAAAAAATAAAATAAAAATCCACTGGACAGGCTGTGGAGCAGCACAGGTAACACACGACAACAGTGCTAAAATAAAATAAAAATCCACTAGGCAGGCTGTGGAGCAGCACAGGTAACGCACGACAACAGTGCTAAAAAATAAAATAAAAATCCACTGAACAGGCTGTGGAGCAGCACAGGTAAAAATCCACTGAACAGGCTGTGGAGCAGCACAGGTAACACACGACAACAGTGCTAAAAAATAAAATAAAAATCCACTGGACAGGCTGTGGAGCAGCACAGGTAACACACGACAACAGTGCCAAAAAACAAAACAAAAATCCACTGAACAGGCTGTGGAGCAGCACAGGTAACGCACGACAACAGTGCTAAAAAATAAAATAAAAATCCACTGAACAGGCTGTGGAGCAGCACAGGTAACGCACGACAACAGTGCTAAAAAATAAAATAAAAATCCACTGAACAGGCTGTGGAGCAGCACAGGTAACGCACGACAACAGTGCTAAAAAATAAAATAAAAATCCACTGGACAGGCTGTGGAGCAGCACAGGTAACACACGACAACAGTGCTAAAATAAAATAAAAATCCACTAGGCAGGCTGTGGAGCAGCACAGGTAACGCACGACAACAGTGCTAAAAAATAAAATAAAAATCCACTGAACAGGCTGTGGAGCAGCACAGGTAACGCACGACAACAGTGCTAAAAAATAAAATAAAAATCCACTGAACAGGCTGTGGAGCAGCACAGGTAACGCACGACAACAGTGCTAAAAAATAAAATAAAAATCCACTGGACAGGCTGTGGAGCAGCACAGGTAACACACGACAACAGTGCTAAAATAAAATAAAAATCCACTAGGCAGGCTGTGGAGCAGCACAGGTAACGCACGACAACAGTGCTAAAAATAAAATAAAAATCCACTGAACAGGCTGTGGAGCAGCACAGGTAACACACGACAACAGTGCTAAAAAATAAAATAAAAATCCACTGGACAGGCTGTGGAGCAGCACAGGTAACACACGACAACAGTGGTAAAAAATAAAATAAAAATCCACTGGACAGGCTGTGGAACAGCACAGGTAACACACGACAACAGTGCTAAAAAAAATAAAATCAAAATCAAAATCCACTGGACAGGCTGTGGAGCAGCACAGGTAAAAATCCACTGAACAGGCTGTGGAGCAGCACAGGTAACGCACGACAACAGTGCTAAAAAATAAAATAAAAATCCACTGAACAGGCTGTGGAGCAGCACAGGTAACGCACGACAACAGTGCTAAAAAATAAAATAAAAATCCACTGAACAGGCTGTGGAGCAGCACAGGTAACACACGACAACAGTGCTAAAAAATAAAATAAAAATCCACTGAACAGGCTGTGGAGCAGCACAGGTAACGCACGACAACAGTGCTAAAAAATAAAATAAAAATCCACTGGACAGGCTGTGGAGCAGCACAGGTAACACACGACAACAGTGCTAAAATAAAATAAAAATCCACTAGGCAGGCTGTGGAGCAGCACAGGTAACGCACGACAACAGTGCTAAAAAATAAAATAAAAATCCACTGAACAGGCTGTGGAGCAGCACAGGTAACACACGACAACAGTGCTAAAAAATAAAATAAAAATCCACTGAACAGGCTGTGGAGCAGCACAGGTAACACACGACAACAGTGCTAAAAAATAAAATAAAAATCCACTGGACAGGCTGTGGAGCAGCACAGGTAACGCACGACAACAGTGCTAAAAAATAAAATAAAAATCCACTGAACAGGCTGTGGAGCAGCACAGGTAAAAATCCACTGAATAGGCTGTGGAGCAGCACAGGTAACACACGACAACAGTGCTAAAAAATAAATAAAAATCCACTGGACAGGCTGTGGAGCAGCACAGGTAACACACGACAACAGTGCCAAAAAACAAAACAAAAATCCACTGAACAGGCTGTGGAGCAGCACAGGTAACGCACGACAACAGTGCTAAAAAATAAAATAAAAATCCACTGAACAGGCTGTGGAGCAGCACAGGTAACGCACGACAACAGTGCTAAAAAATAAAATAAAAATCCACTGAACAGGCTGTGGAGCAGCACAGGTAACGCACGACAACAGTGCTAAAAAATAAAATAAAAATCCCTGAACAGGCTGTGGAGCAGCACAGGTAACACACGACAACAGTGCTAAAAAATAAAATAAAAATCCACTGAACAGGCTGTGGAGCAGCACAGGTAACACACGACAACAGTGCTAAAAAATAAAATAAAAATCCACTGGACAGGCTGTGGAGCAGCACAGGTAACGCACGACAACAGTGCTAAAAAATAAAATAAAAATCCACTGAACAGGCTGTGGAGCAGCACAGGTAACACACGACAACAGTGCTAAAAAATAAAATAAAAATCCACTGAACAGGCTGTGGAGCACCACAGGTAACACACGACAACAGTGCTAAAAAATAAAATAAAAATCCACTGGACAGGCTGTGGAGCAGCACAGGTAACACACGACAACAGCGCTAAAATAAAATAAAAATCCACTGGACAGGCTGTGGAGCAGCACAGGTAACGCACGACAACAGGGCTAAAATAAAATAAAAATCCACTAGGCAGGCTGTGGAGCAGCACAGGTAACGCACGACAACAGCGCTAAAATAAAATAAAAATCCACTAGGCAGGCTGTGGAGCAGCACGACAACAGTGCTAAAAAATAAAATAAAAATAAAAACGAAAGCGTTAGCAAGCTAGTTAGCTTGCCAACGCTGATGAAGGTTAGCTGATAAAAGTGCTCCGTCGCGATGCTTCGACCGTTAGAGGTCTTCTTTAGGCGTTGGAGCACGGTGAAAAAGTAAAAAAAAGTAAAAAAGTAAAAAAGTCTTGAAAAAGACTGTTAATTCAAAGAACTCAAACAGCTCAGTTCAAACAGCTAACAGATACAGCAGAACACCGCTGTGCTCCGGAACAGGAAGTCAAGACCTGATCAGCTGACAGCCACGTAGGAGCCATCAGAAGGAACAAGTCCAGATTTAATGGTAGCACTTAAATGTACAACTTTAAAATAGCTCTGGTGTTTTCATGACTTGCTTTTATTACAGGTGGGTGGGATTTTGCATTATTTGAAGGGTAATTTATGTGAGAAATTAGTTTTGCGGCTAAAAAACTAAAATAAAATAAAATAAAATAATGGATATTTTACATTTCCATAGCATTTGTCAACATAATGTACGGTAATTGAATTGGGCTTTATGTTCTGCATTTGCACTTTCCTGTTTTAGTTTTTATTTTAAGTTTATTTAGTCCTGAGTTACCTAAAATGTTATGAATGTCAATCATATGAACATAATCATTTGTTTCAGCAGAATGTTAACTACTAAATGATTCAATTGCTTTTCCATTTTCAGTGTTGCCATGTATAGGCCCAAGGGAGAACTCATAAAGTAACTATACAGAGGGCATTTTGACAGCCAACCCAGGAGAGCATGCACCATCCTGCCTGCATGCGCTGATGGCAAATACACTATTGCATGACTTTACAATGAACAGCTTTCTGATACATCCTGTTTTTTCTTCACAACTCTCATGTTCATTTTTTTCTCCAAAAAACAAAAATATATAGACATACGTTACAGCAGTATGTAGTTTGTGTATCTGTGGAAAAATAACACTTTCTTTTTCAAGATTATTTTTAAGCAGCTCGTAAATGCTGTCTTTATACATACAAAAATAAATCAACAAATATTATACCATTTACCTACATGAAAAAATAATTAAATAGAAATTAAAATCTCTAAACAATAATAGCAAAAACATACATGGCTTAGTGGTTATAATAATAATAATAATAACAACAATAATAATAATATAGCCTTTATCATCATTGTACGTACACATACATACATACAGCAAAATTTGTTCTCTGCATTTCTTCTTCTTCCGGCTGCACCCGTTAGGGGTCGCCACAGCAGATCAATCGTTTCCATCTCACCCTGTTTTCTGTATCTTACTCTGTCCATAAACCTCCTCCTTGGCCTCCCTCTTCTCCCCCTGCCTAGTGACACCATCCTCGGCATCCTTCTCCCTATATACCCTGGGTCCCTCCTCTGCACATGTCCAAACCATCTCAATCTCACCTCTTTGACTTTGTCTCTAAACCATCCCACCTGAGCTGTCCCTCTGATATGTTCATTCCTAATCCTGTCCATTGACGTCACTCCCAAAGAGAATCGCAACATCTTCACTACTGTCTTGTAGACTTTCCCCTTCACTCTTGCTGACAGACACAATACAACCACTAGGAGCAGTGGGCACCCACAGTCTGGTGCCTGGGGACCAACTCCAGATATAGAGACATTGCCTTCGTCAAGGCCAGAGAAAGGAGCAGACCCTAAATTAGCATGTTTTTGATTGTGGAATGAAACCGGAGTGTCCGGAGGAAACCCACACAGACAAGGGGGGAATATGCAAACTCCACACAAGCGATCCCACAACCTTCTTGCTATAAGGCATCAGTGCTAACCACTAAGCCACCGTGCCACAGAAATCACTGTTGCCTCACAACAAGAAGGTTGTGGGATCACTTCCCGCCTGATCCCTTCTGTGTGGAGTTTGCATAGTCTCAAAATAATGTGTAATATTATTTAGAATTTACTTTAAAAAAGATAACTAAAATGCAAATAAAAAAACATGAAATATTATTATTAATTTGGGAATTAATCCATGTGTGTGGACTTTATAATTAATAAACACAATGCTGCCCATGCCACTAAAAAGTAATCATTTAATTATTTAATTAATTATTTAAAAAATACCTTAAGTTTAAATGGGTACAAAATGTACTTTTCCTTCATTCCTTTTCAAACAACAATAATCACCCACTCCATGATAAGCCAAAACAAGGTTTGTTTGCCATGTCCAATTTCCTCCTCATTTTCTATTCTTTTAATGACTCACATCCTCATGCTGGAGCAGGCATGTGCATGTCCACACAAAGAAGAACCATTTTCTCATTTTGATGGAGGCCTAAAAGAGAGGTTGAGTTGTCTAAGTGGATTTTTCATTACTGTCTGTAATGGGGCAAAGAAAATTATAGCTGCTGCAGCAGGGTACTACGATAACTCATGTACTTTTTAAATTGATATTTGTAATGACTAAAGAGGTACAGTGTAGTCACATATGAGCATTAGACAAATTAGCACGAGGCTTGCTCTCCAATGTGTGCATTCTGTCCCTGCTGTCTCAACTTGCTGCAGTCACCAGCTCTCTGCAATTTGGATAAGCACATCTGAACTGACACTGGGATGAAAAAAATCTTTTCTGCATATGGCCTCTCTGATATATGATGCGTGTGGAAGAAAAACATAATTATGCAATTAATATTATAAATCAGTTACATCACAAAGGTTGTAAGTTGATGCCCACAATGTTTTGGACATGAAATCAGTCAATGTACGAGGTCTGTTATAAAAGTATCCGACCATATGGATTTGAATCACGTGTGATTGCATCAGACAAGCTTGAACCTTCGTGCGCATGCGTGAGTTTTTTTCACGCCTGTCGGTTGCGTCATTCGCCTGTGAGCAGGCTTTGTGTGAGCACTGGTCCACCCTCTCGTCCTTTTTTTATTGCGAATAAATGTCTGAACGATTTGGAGCTTTGCTGCATCAATTTTTTTCCAGAAACTGTGAGAGACCTCCAGGTGGACACCGTTCGGAAAATTAATATGGCTTTCAGGGACGATTTTATGGGGATTATACAGATTAAGGAGTGTTACTGCCGCTTTAAGGATGGCCCACAACTGCTGAGAGCGCGGTGCGCTCCCAGCGCCGATCGACATGCTCAGACCCCGCTGAAACAACCAGATCATTTCCAACGTGAAGGCTTTGTTGATCCGGGACGTCGTCTGACTTTCACAAAAAGGCAGAAGTCATGGACATCAGCACTTTTTCAGCACATTCCACTGTTACAGGAGTTTTTTTCATGTAAAGAAAAGTGGATGGACGCGCCACGGAGCCGTTCATTACGCGGCACAAAACCACCTCCGTGTTGGTCTCACAGGACGGCTTTCAGGTGGATTTCAGATGGATTCCGGTTGCTTTTCAGTCGTGTGATTATCCGATTGTGATTGTGCATGAGCTGGACATGCCCCAACATGTCCTGTGAGGCTTCATCACGGCATTGCTTTGCGCCATGCGGCTCCACCGCGCCAGGGCCCAAATGACTATTTATGGGAATAGTGGAGAACTGTCTGCTAGTTAAATAATTTATTTAGCATGTGCCTATGTACAACAAACTTTTGAAAATTCAGAAATGTAATTTTTTCACAACAGCATCTGAACCATAGCACACATCCATCCACTGGTAATACTCGCTTACTCCAAATAAGTGTCATGGGTGGGGGGTGGAGCCTATCCCAGCAGTCATAGGGCTTGAGGCAGGGTACACCCTGGACAGGATGCCAGTCTATCGCAGGGCCACATATGGACAAACAACATTCACACCTACAGTCTAAAGTTACCAATTTACCTAGCATGTATGTCTTTGGATGTGGGAGGAAGCTGGGAGCCCACACAAACACGGGCAGAACATGCAAGCTTCACATAGAAAGGCCCTAAGTGGAAATTGGTCCCACAGCTTTCTTGCTGTGAGACAACAGTGATAACCACTAAGCCACCGTGCTGCCTGGATACCAGGCAATGACATATGAAATATTTCAGGTGTTATTTATTTTGTACCATTTTTCCTGTAAACACATCTTAATATGTGCAAGAGTATGGGGGGGCTGTTATGCATTGCATAACAAATAATTGTAAATAAGTGTCTCTTCTGCTTTGATTAGGTTACCAGAAAGACTCACAACATAGTAAATTATGTTTCATGTTTAATTTATATATTTATATCACCTGATTCCAGTTTTAATGTACTTTTGCTCTACTGCATGTACAATATGGTGCTCATCCACTTTTTTAAAGACTTGCAATGTGAAATTCATGCACGACAAAAACAAACTGAACAGCACTAACTTCTGAAAACTCAATGTCAGTACTAGTATATGTCAATACTACATGTCAGAGCTGAGCAAAGACAGTGAAAACAATTGCTGGTAATTACCAGTAATTGTGTTATTACGTACAATAGTAATATTGTAGTATTGTAAAGGCCTCTGTGCCATTGAATTTTTATATATATTGACAGTCATCTTGTGTTTCTTTGATTTTCTAATAATTACGCCAACAGTTGTTGTCTTCTCATCAAGCTGCTTGCTTATTGTCCTGTAGCCCATCCCAGCCTTGTGCATGTTACAATTTTGACCCTGGTGTCCTTAATCAGCTAGGTTGGAGTGTGGTTGACTGTGTGAACAGGTGTCTTTTATATAGGTAACGAGTTCAAACAGGTGCAATTAATACAGGAAAAGAGTGCAGAATAGAAGGACGTCTTAAAGAAAAACTAACAGGTCTGTGAGAGACAGAATTCTTGCAATAAAGTGCAAATTAATTACTTAAAAATCATACAATGTGATTTTGGGGTAACACAAGGTGGAGTCCTTGTGTTGCCCCCCTACATGCCTGTGGGTGCACCTGCAATTTGACATTGATGCAACTCCTCACAGTCAGTCATACTGTCATATATCTCATTGTATCAATCACACAATTCACTTAGATTTATAGCTTTCCTACACACAGACACACACGTGCATTTGTGCAACTCATGCTCGCTACCTGTAACCCTTAACTCATGTAAACATCTGCATAAATACTCTGATTACTGCTTCTGTCATGAACATCTCCTCCATTAACCATTGACCACTTTTTCTTTTCTGTTTTCTGTCTTTGTTAGCATCCTTGTTGCTGACTCCAACAGCAACAAGGACGCTGCCACTGTCACCATTTTTGTCACGATCACGTTTGTCTAATGGTTCTTTTCTGTGTTACCTCCTTAATGCATAGGGGAAAAGGGGGGCTGCAAATCACTACAGAAATATTAAAATAGTTTGTACTCTTAATGGTATGAGGCAGCTGTGACTCATGCTTGAGTGATACAGATGGAGGTGGTGGAGTGCCGGGGGGGTTGTCATTCTTTCTTTGTGCAGCACATAATGTTGAGAGTTGGGAGTGCTGCATGTCATCCCACAAAAAAAACCTCTGTGCCATTGAATTTGGGGGAAGATAAACTGTTATACTGGATCACCTCCAAAATTTTATGGAGTCTTCCATGGCCGTATATCTTGGTGAAACTTCCCACAAAATCTGTGCAGTAGTTTTGATGTAACCCTGCTAACAGACAGACAAATAAATAAATGCCGATGATTTTATTACATCCTTGGCAGACATAAAAAGTACAATTCCAAGGGCCTAGTTAGTAGGTTACTGTAGGTACGACATATAGTCTTGGACCAGAAGGCTAAATATCACCAAGTTATGATGAATAATTGTATTCAAATGGTTGAGACGTCCACTAATGCATTCACAGATGTTTTATGCTGATACCATATAAATAATAACGCAAACATATATACAAATAAACATGCACATTAATGCAACAGAATCAGCAGTAACACCCGAACGACTGACACGTTCTTCTTTCTAATTCACCCAAAGGACCTTGATTTTCCGTTTCTTGTTTCCTCTTGTTTCATTTAGCACAATTTTAGACACACTTATAGCCAAACTAAACACATACAAGCGTTACCGCCACAGGATACCCGGCTTTCACACTTAAAAAAACAACTTACATTTATTGTGAGGTATGGCCCCAATCTAGCTAATGTCTTCACCTCTGCAGCATAATTACCAATATTTATTCCACTTCTATCTCCCAGTGGGTTACCTTACCCCCCTCCTGCACCTCTCCACCACGGTCAGCCTCATTAGCACATAACAGGCTATTGACATGCATAGCAGGATCCTGATTTAGATGTTCAACTTAATTAGACCCTAATGAACTAAAAGTAGCTACCTGAATGGAGGCTCACAGAAAATGAGAAAAATGCAGGTGTTAGACACACAAAGGAATAAGAACACAGAGGTGACAAGTGAAAGGATAAATGAGACTGAAGAAAATAAAGTGCACATGCTTGCAGAATGATACATAACATAAGCTCGTACCGTCCCCTCGTCGGGGACTGCTTGTCCATCTGACAGGGTACGAGGCTGCAAATCAATAGAAAATTATAATTATTTTATTATTTTAAGTGCTCACCTTTATGTATGTGTGGAACTTTAGTGATAGGACTACACTGCAACTATGGAAGCGTATTGCATTCACTGGATAAAAAAAATTTTGACCACTGATCCATTTAACACAACTTCTCAATTTAGGAATTCATGAAATGACACTAACTTAAAATGAACTTTATTTCTATTCACAGTCAAGAGCTTCACATTCCACATTAGAATTGACACGACAGACACACAGCAAAATGTGAACTGAAAAAAAATGCATGGAACTACAATCAAGAAAGCAGAACACTCATTTTAAGTAAGCAATTCTCATATTATAGTTTATTTGCGTGTAATAATAGTAATAATTTTATATATATAGCACTTTAACAGGAACAAAGTGCTTCACAACTTAAATCCCACTATCACAAATAATAATAATTATAGGCATACTGCCACTGAGATTTTTAAGATTTAAGTCATACAAAGAACTTTCTTTTTCACCACTGTAATTATATTTATTAGTCTTTAAATAAGGGATTCATAATATGACATTGCCAATATGATCAAAATTCATGCTGTCTGGTGGGGGACAGACAAACAGACGGCCTTGAATTACTTACAGTAGTGACCCATACAGTCTTTGATAGCAGCCACAGTGACATCATGGACCATGTGGGAAACACATGATGACAGCCAATTCAGAGTGCAGTTTGGTTCCATTTAGAGTGCAAATTTGGTTCCATACAATTGGCACCATTGCACTCTGCACACACACACACACACACACACACACACACACACATGCACGCACGTCCTCGCACACGCACCACAAGTGCTGATGTACACGCATGCTCATGCTCGCGCACACACGCACCCCACACATGCTCGTGCACGCACATGCACACACAAAACAAATCCACTGCGCTGTCTGGAGGCTGAATGAAAAGCTGGACTAATTCTGATGTAATTTTTTTTTTGCTGCACTGAGGATGTACAGTCTTTTCTTGGTAGCACACACGCACAGAAGCGCCAACCCGGTTGTGTGTGTGTGCGCGCGCACGCGGGGGACAACGACTCTACCGAGACGTGATTTGATTGAACTAACTGATGCTGCTAATTCTTGTAACCACACACACACACACACACATACATACATACAAAACAAATCCACTGTGCAGTCTGGAGGCTGTTAGCAGGAAGAAAGAATGAAAAGCTGGACTAATTTCCGGCGTGATTTTTTTTTCACTGCACTGAGGATGTACACAGTCTTTTTTTTGGGTAGTACACGCGCGCACAAGCGCTGTCCCGGTTGCGTGTGTGTGCGCACGCGGGGGATGAGCTAACTGACGCAGCTAAATCTTGTAACACACACACACAAACACGCACAAAATCCACTCCACTGTAAGCCGTCTGGATGCATGAAGAGCTGTTCATATGAAAAGCTGGCATGATTTTTGGCTGGACTGAGGAACTACACAAAGTCTTTTTTTTTATGTTAGTCCAAAGTCAGTGCACAGCATCACTTACAATTTAGACTTTAGCAGCAGTGGAACACCAAAATGTAAGTCCCCTTTCTGTTGTTTATAAATGAATAAAATATCACATTACAAGGATCTATTTTAGCTGTTATATAAAACAAATAATGAATGTTTTTACATTCTTTCAATGGAATGAATATTTAATTTGGTGAAAGCAGCTTCCACCTCATGAAATATTAGTACCATTGAACTCATAAACAGTCATTATTTGTATATTATATAACGGCTGAGTGGATCCTTGTCATTTGATTGGTGCTTTGTATGTCACATGACATGGATTAATTCATTCCATTTGTGTTGCAATGCATTCAGAGTGCAGCTTGGTTCCATTTAGAGTGCAATTGGTACCATTGCACTCTCACGTGCACGGCCTCGTGCACATGCGCACATGTGATCATGCATACACAAGTGCGCATGAGTATGCATGCATGCGCACGTATGCTCATGCGCGCGCACGTGCTCGTGCACGCGCACACATGCTCGTGCGCGTATACTCGCTCGCACGTGCGCGCATACTCGTGCACGTCGCAAAAACACGCGCGCGTGCATGCCCACGCATGCTTGTGCGTGAGCGTGCACGCACACACAAAACCAATCCACTGTGCTGCCTGGAGTTTGTTAGCAGGAAGACAACAAAAGCTGGACTCATTTTTGACGTGATTTTTTTTATTTATTTTTTTGCTGCACTGCGGGTGTATACAGTCTTATTTTTGTTGTTCGCGCACGCACAAGCGCCGACCAGGTTGCGTGTGTGCTCGCGCGGGGAACACGACGCTCGTGAGACATAATTTGAGCTAACTGACACTGCTAATTCTCGTAAGATATGCACACACACATACAAAACAAATCCACTGTGCTGTCTGTTAGCAGGAAGACAAAGAAAACCTGGACTCATTTCTGACGTGACTTTTTTTTTTCTTCGCTGCACTGAAGAGGTACAGCTGGACCGAGCCGGTTGCGTGGGCATGCGCACGCATGGGACAGCGACATGATGATTTGATTTGAGTTAACTCGGCTTCACCTTGTTGAATGGTATGTTCCAGCTTTCACCTCATGAAATATTTGTACTATTGAACTCATAAACAACACAAACTTTAAATAGGAGTCCAAAATTGTTCTCAGTCACCTTGGAAAAACAGTTCGACAGTTCAAAAATAATTCTAGTGATGTAGTCTGTGATACTGTGCACTGACTTCATGTACTTCCTCAGTCCAGCAAAAAATCGCATCAGAAATGTGTCCAGGTTTTCATCCTAATAGCTCTTCATGTCTCCAGACATTACAGCATAGTGGATTTGGGTGTTTTGTGTGTGTTAGAAGAATTAGCACCATCAATTAGCTCATTCAAATTGTCAGCAAAACAAACTCCGCCACGTTTAGCTAAATGCCGCCCCCACTAGTGTGTGTGTGGGCGGGGATTCCAGCATGCAATGGTACAAAGACATGGAACCAATTTGCATGGTAAATGGAACCAAATTTGCACACTAAATGCAAGCAACACAAATGGGACAAATAATCCATGTCATGTGACATACAAAGCACCAATCAAATGACAAGGATCCACTCAGCTGTTCTATAGTAACTAATAATTTCACCTTTCTTAATTCATCACCTATTTCTTGTAGTTTTAAGGAACATTACGGTCTTAAAATGGTTAGATTCATAAGCTAAGAAGAAGGAACTTAAGAATTTTAGCCAAACAAAATCTGCTTACTCCACTGACAGATCTGTTTTAATCAAGGCAGGAAAAGTTGCCCAAATTTAAGGTCTGATATATTTTTAGAAGGGATGCTTTGCAGCGTCCACGCATGATGCCAACATTCAGAAGGGCTGAATCATATTATTATATTATATTTTATTTATTATATATTATTTACATTTCATAATATATAGTTTTTCGGCAAAGTCACATATTGGTTACTACATATGGTGGTACAAGGGCATGTATATTTACCTCCAGAAGGTTTCTGGTTTGAGTCTACTTGATCCCCATTTTGTAAGTCTGTAGATGGATCAGGAAGGGCATCTGGTGCAAAACATGCCAAACCAAAATGTGAATCCATACAAAATTCTCTGTGGTGACCCCAAGCAAAAAGTGGAAAAGCCAAAAGCCATTGGTTTAGTTTAGTTTATAACCAAATATAGCCCATAGACATGAATGCCATAATTCCACTGACCATGACATGGTTATACTGACTCCCGATTGGTTGCTTTTAGCCCTAGCAATCCAGCAGTGTGTTTTTCTGTCGCTGCATGTCTGACAGTTCATTATTGTGCTTTTGATTTAGTTCATCCTTTTTGCTTTAGGTATATACTCAAAACCTGGATTAATCTTTTTAGTCCACAATTTATCCACAATGCATCCACAATTTATGGAAATTGTGGATGCATAAGGATTTCGGCAATGCATTCGGGATTCGACGCACATTAGTGGAAATACCCTGGATCTGGTTCTCGCACGTGGTATTGCTGTCACGAATACTGACATCATGCCTCTTACATCAGTGGTGTCTGATCACTCACTTATTAAGTTTACAGTTTTGCTGCCGTGTTTAGTGGAACAACAACCTTATATATTATTACAGCGATGCATCAACTCCTCAACTAAGACTGAACTCGAAGCTAGACTGCCTGATGTCTTAGCTTCACATTTGACAAATACCCAGTCAGTAGACAGACTTGTGGATAGTTTAAACTCAGTGCTCAAAACTACACTCGACATGATTGCACCACCTGTGTTAAAACCGCGCTCCCCCAAATCACAGTCACCTTGGTTCAATGATTATCTGCATGACCTCAAGCATAAAGCAAGAGGTTGAGAACGGAAATGGCGTCATTCAAAATTAGAAGTATTTCACCTTGCGTGGCGTGATGCTATCTTAGACTATAAGCATGCATTATTGGCTACAAAGCGGACTTACTACTCTGATTTGATCAACAAAAACAAGCATAACTCAAAGTTCTTGTTCGACACGGTGGCAACACGTTTGCATGTTCAGCCACCTGTAGTTCACTCTCTTTTTACAGCACAAGATTTCCTGGATTACTTTGGGAAGAAAATAGAAGACATCAGGTTAAACATATCCTTAATCCAGCCACTACACCCTGCTATTGATGTGGGCACCACTACTGAGGTATTACCTAGATTTAAAGAATTTGATAGTATCTCACTAGGCATGCTGACAAAACTCATAATGTCAACAAAAAGCACAACCTGTTTATTTGATCCTATACCAACAAAACTGTTTAAGGACCTGTGGCCCACTCTTGGGCCGACTGTGCTGGAAATTATGAATCTTTCTTAAACTTCTGGATCTGTTCCTAAATGTTTCAAATCTGCAGTGATTAAACCATTACTTAAGAAACCTAATCTTGACCCTAGTGTATTGACAAACTATTGGCCGATATCAAATCTATCATTTTTCTCTAAAATTCTGGAAAAAGTGGTGTCACGGCAGCTCGTAGACTATCTTACTGAGAATAATCTCTTTGAGCCACTGCAGTCTGCTTTTAGAAAATATCATTTCACAGAGATGGCTCTCACTAAAGTGGTGAATGATCTTCTGCTTACAATGGATTCAGACACCACTACGGTTCTGTTGCTTAGATCTCAGTGCTGCATTTGATACAGTGGATCATCAGATTCTACTTGATAGGCTGGAAAATCACTTTGGGATTACTGGGAGTGCCCTTGCATGGCTGACATCATACTTGACCAGTCGTTCTGTGTTTTGTACAGTAACACTACCTCTAACCTTAGTGACATGAAATTTGGGGTTCCACGGAGGTCTGTCTGAGGCCCCCTGCTTTTCTCCCTTTATATAGCACCCCTTGGGCACATATTGCGGCGTTTTGGGATTACCTTTCACTGCTATGCAGATGATAGTTATACATGCTGATAACTGCTGGTAATCTCGTTCACATAAAATCCTTAGAAGATTGCCTTGCAGCAGTGAGAAGTTGGATGTCTATAAACTTCCTACTTTTAAACTCTGATAAGACTGAAATGATGGTTCTTGGTCCAGTGAGACATCGGCATCAATTTGACCAGTTAACGCTCAGCCTCAGCTCGTGTGTCATACATCACACTGTCAAAGTGAGGAACCTTGGGGTAATTTTTGATCCTTCGTTGTCCTTTGGCCTCCACATTAGAAATATTACTAGGAATGCTTTCTTCCACCTGCGAAATATAGCGAAGATTCGTCCCATCCTGTCTATGGCTGATGCTGAGACCCTGATCTATGCATTTATCTCTTCTAGATTGGACTACTGCAATGTCCTATTTTCTGGTTTACTGCAGTCTAGCATTAGGGGTCTCCAATTGGTTCAAAATGCTGCAGACAGACTTTTGACACGAAGCAGAAAGTTCGACCACATTACACCCATTTTAGCATCCCTTCACTGGCTTCCTGTCTCAGTGAGATCAGATTTTAAGGTTCTGCTACTAACCTATAAAATTATTTACCTAGCTGACCTAATTAAACCTTACGTACCAGCCCGGGCTTTACATTCTCAGGGTGCAGGACTACTTTGTGTCCCTAAGGTGAATAAGAAGTCTGTGGGTCACAGAGCTTTCTCTTATCGTGCCCCTGTTCTGTGGAATGATCTCCCTGCGTCAATAAAACAGTCAGATTCTGTGGAGACTTTCAAGTCCAGACTTAAGACGCACTTATTTTCCCTTTCATATGGCTAGCATACTGGTACAGTTTTGTTTTACGCTTTTTACTCTTTTAATTCATTTATTAGTAATTGGAGCGGGCCGCGGCCTCAACTTTACCTAAATTCTGGGTTTTTTAGTGAAGTTTAGGGCTAGTGGCCAGCGATCACCTTAGTATTTCTGTTATTCTTGTTGTATAATGCTGGCAAATTATACAGTATTTTTTTGTCTTTCTGATGAGAAATCTTGGAGTCATTTTTGATCAGGATATGTCATTCAAAGCGCGTATTAAACAAATATGCAGGACTGCTTTTTTGCATTTACGCAATATCTCTAAAATTAGAAAGGTCTTGTCTCAGAGTGATGCTGAAAAACTAATTCATGCATTTATTTCCTCTAGGCTGGACTATTGTAATTCATTATCATCAGGTTGTCCTAAAAGTTCCCTGAAAAGCCTTCAGTTAATTCAAAATGCTGCAGCTAGAGTACTAACGGGGACTAGAAG
The DNA here is from genome assembly GCF_902500255.1 of Thalassophryne amazonica. Taxonomy (NCBI): domain Eukaryota; kingdom Metazoa; phylum Chordata; class Actinopteri; order Batrachoidiformes; family Batrachoididae; genus Thalassophryne; species Thalassophryne amazonica. Next base: position 64,760,568 of record NC_047107.1, read on the forward strand.
GAGAGAGCATATCTCACCCATATTGGCCTCTCTTCATTGGCTTCCTGTTAATTCTAGAATAGAATTTAAAATTCTTCTTCTTACTTATAAGGTTTTGAATAATCAGGTCCCATCTTATCTTAGGGACCTCATAGTACCATATCACCCCAATAGAGCGCTTCGCTCTCAGACTGCAGGCTTACTTGTAGTTCCTAGGGTTTGTAAGAGTAGAATGGGAGGCAGAGCCTTCAGCTTTCAGGCTCCTCTCCTGTGGAACCAGCTCCCAATTCAGATCAGGGAGACAGACACCCTCTCTACTTTTAAGATTAGGCTTAAAACTTTCCTTTTTGCTAAAGCTTATAGTTAGGGCTGGATCAGGTGACCCTGAACCATCCCTTAGTTATGCTGCTATAGACTTAGACTGCTGGGGGGTTCCCATGATGCACTGAGTGTTTCTTTCTCTTTTTGCTCTGTATGCACCACTCTGCATTTAATCATTAATGATTGATCTCTGCTCCCCTCCACAGCATGTCTTTTTCCCGGTTCTCTCCCTCAGCCCCAACCAGTCCGAGCAGAAGACTGCCCCTCCCTGAGCCTGGTTCTGCTGGAGGTTTCTTCCTGTTAAAAGGGAGTTTTTCCTTCCCACTGTCGCCAAGTACTTGCTCACAGGGGGTCGTTTTGACCGTTGGGGTTTTTACGTAATTATTGTATGGCCTTGCCTTACAATATAAAGCGCCTTGGGGCAACTGTTTGTTGTGATTTGGCGCTATATAAATAAAATCGATTGATTGATTGATGCCTGATTCTGTTGTTTCTCTCTGTTTAAGGTGCAGCTCCATCCATAGATGAGAGTTGTATTCATGTTGCCGATCCTCCTGTCCTGTGCGGCAATAGCATTTCTTGTATATTTGTCCATGAATTGTTCTGTAATTTATGTTTGTAGCATGGCCCAAGCAGAGGGTCACCCCTTTGAGTCTGGTCTGCTTGAGGTTTCTTCCTCAGAGGGAGTTTTTCCTTACCACTGTTGCTCTGGGGGTTGGTAAGGTTAGACCTTACCTGTGTGAAGCGCTTTGAGGCAACGCTGTTGTGATTTGGCGCTATATAAATGAAATGAATTGAAAAAAATTGAAATTAGTCACATAGCACTACTATTATTCTGAACACTACTGTACATCTGACCATTCACTGTTTTTGATAAAGATGTTTCCCGGTGTCACATGGATTTTTGAACCAGCAGACCTTTTGTCACCACTTACATCAGATTAACTTTTACGTCAGTATCATAACCAGTCAGGTATCACAAATCAGCAATGGAAGATCGCCTTTTTGTGATTTTGTGCTGAATAAACAAACTGAAATGAATGGAGCACTGTATGGGGGTTGCCAATTGAAAACTTGTGGTGTTTTTAAGTCTCAAGAAGGGCTGTGCAGAAATCTTTTAATCACCGCATCACCATAATTCTGAGATACTACTAACTAATAAGTTATTTGTGCAACACAAATTGCTGATATACTTTGTGCCAGAGTTGATGACATACTGATGCAGAAAAGCAATCTTTTTTTTGGGGGGGGGGGGGGGGGGGGGGTGTACACGGTTGATTTCATGATTTTGTCCTGTGCAACCATCTTTTTTCAAAGAAACATATTTGGCTAGGAAAAAAAAAATAGAAAGATAAAATCAGCAGCAAGCACTTCATTCTGTCAAGAACTGTCAAAGTGTAGCAAAAATAGGAGTCAAACTTTATTTCAAAACACAAAAAAACCCATAAAAAGTATTAACATTTTTGAGAAAAATGTTTGTAAAATCCACAACACAGAAGACCTATGCAGTGAACAAAAACTATCACCGCTCATAGCATCTCCTTTGTTCACTTTGCTCTCAGTCAGCAGGCATTTATTAAAGACACATGCTGGCTTTGAATACTCCATTTTATTAATCCATAACGTATGAAACAAATGCAGAACAAGGCAATTCATAACAAGGTGCAAAATAATTAGTCCAGCTCTTCCAAGAAAACCTTTCAAAACACACATCAAACATTCTTCTCTTCGTATAGGTTTAACCTCCTAAGACCCGGAGGTTCTCATGAAACAAAACTTAGTTTATGGACTAGACAACCAAAAATGTCATGTCCACATATGTGGATGCCAGGCCCTAGGAGGTTAAAACGTTGCACGCCTTAGCACATCTATACATAGTCTGAATGCTTTCCCACAGTTCTCACAAATTCGGAATTATTTATACAAAGCACACAAATTTTAACATGTGCGTGTGTTCCTTTAATTCGTGACTTTGCTTGGGAATGACAGTTAAACAGAAAAAGAAGAGATGAATGAAATCATCTGACAAATGGCAGAATGTCTCATTCACATACAGCAGATGGGGCGCATTGCAACACCCCGCGCACTGACTAAGAGACATGCAGCTCTGCTCTACAAAAATGAAACAGAAGGGCACTTTGATCATCAAGCTCAAGAACACTTTCACCTCATTAAATGTGGGAAAATCCTTCAGGTCCTTTTAATGATGCTTTGTATTTTTTCAAATGCTTAAGGAAAATATTTCTTATTATCTCCTGGTCTTCAACCTTTGCTGTTTATTTTGCTCTTTTATTAACCCTTTGTTCCAGCTCCCAGAGTACTTTCTCACTGACAGGGACCACCTTATTCACCACAGACCTCCCTTCTGTTTTCACCTCTATAATCATAACACAGCTCATGTCCACAAGTTCTTCTTGACATCTCCTCATTCCAGCATCCAGCTTGCCTCTCTGGAATGGATCATGCTTCAGAACCGCTTTCTCTGCCACGGAGAACCCCAGGAGGCCGGTCAAAACCTCATCCGACAACTCAACATCCAAGTAGCCAGTTCCGTCGGATATGGTAGCACACACTCGCCACGCACCATTATTACTGCTCAGTTTCCCCAAGAGAGTAACAATGAATGCTTTGACACAGATATTAACAGTGTGGGGGTGTTGCCTAGGGACCAGCTCTTGAAGCAGACATAAGTAAGTGAATGGAGGAGAGGTCAGTGTGACAGAGGAGACAGTGCGGTCACGCTGCAAGGCTTTTTTAGCTGATGGTCTATCTAGTTCTGTGGAGCAACACTGCCCCACAGACAGGGTGTGTGAGCTTTCAAACCCTGACCTATCACTGAAACATCTGGATGGCTCAGTGGTAATGCTGGAACTGGAACCCATTTCATTTTCTTTAGGAAGTCGCTCTGAATGACTAGCACCTAGAGCTCTCTGATTTGATGTCTCCAAACAAGGTCCTTGCAGATGAAGAAATTGGTTTAGCCTTCCAGCCCTCAAAGGTTGGGATAATTCTTCAGTTTGCACTCCACAACTTCCCATCTCTTCGAGAAAACAAGTTTCCATGTCTTCATCCATATGATCTCTCATGTCATTCATTAAGAAGTCACCACCTTTATGTGAGGACAGTGAAGCTGAACTCGAAGATTTGCACAAGACTGCAGCTAACTGTCCTGTCGCTGCTGCATTCCAGGTTGGACTTTCTATTTTTTGAATGCTGCGTAGTGAGAATCCAGAGCCAAGCTGTGACCTATCATTAAAAGTGCACTGATGTGGATCACTATGAGACTCAGCAGTCTGGGGGGCTTTTGCTCTGTTAAAAGAGTTTGGATTTGCCATTGTGTTGTTAGACCGTAGAATACTTCCATGACTTCTGTCAGACTGTGTACTTGCACTTCTACTTTCATTAAAAATGACTCCATCTAATTCTTCCAATGGCAGATCATTAAAATCTTCTTCAGGAAAATCTTCATCATGCAAGTTATCATCTATGATTTCTTGGTGAAGGAGGTCAGAGTCCTCTTCATTGCTTTGGTGATCACCAGGGACTGAAGCACCTCTGTTGGTGTGGGTTAAAGAGCTTCTGAAAGACTGTGTGGAAGCTTCATTTCTGATGAAAGAATACAAAAAATGATTTTGTCAAAATAAGTGTTAAACCTAAGACTGTTTTAAGAGTGGTGCCTTTCTTGGACCATGGTTGATCCATATGGCCTAGTTCAAAAATAATGAAGCCTAACTACTGATTTGCAGTGCATTTGTCATGAACAAGCCATTATTTTATTTAGCACCATCCAGATTTATCTGTGAGTTGCCTATAGTCTCTTTGAGAGGTACTGAAAAGGAACAATTCTGCACGGTTCCAGAGATATGCATGAAATTTACCCCCAAAATAGCACTTTTTTTTTATCAATTTTGTGTGACATTGATATTTAGCATTATCATTTAAAGCTGAATGTTAAAGAAATAACCTTGAATTTTGTCAGATTGTTTGTTTGTGCTTCATACTAACACACAGTAATACATTTTTGTAAAGGTAGAAATGTCATTTCCTAGAAAAAACATGTTTCTAAAGCAAGGTAAAACTGTTGCAAGCATAAAAATGAGAATAATTCCTTGATTTATTTGTGTCAAAACCTTAGCTATATCTCCTACTCTGCTTCAATAGAATAATTATATTACTTGTTCAATAATACCAGGAACTAATGGACAGAATTTCATTGTTTCAGGCTTCTGCAGACTAAAGAAGATACCCTCCAACTGTTGTCGCAAGCGTTACGCTCTAGTACATTATAGTATATATGCACTGATAATTTCTAGCAGTGACTGAATTGAGACCAATAGAAATATTGAAACTCTGATATATAACCAAACCTAAAATGATACACAATCACAAAAAAAACCACTTTTAAATTTTGATGATTATGTCACACTTTGGCTTCATTATTTTTGAACTAGGCCATATGCTTCAAAGGGTTGACAGATGCACCAAGTATGGGCTTATGTGAGTTGGTGGACTATTTATATATTTGAACAGGAGCAGGCTTAAAAAAATGTAAAAAAAAAAAATTGCTCTACAAACAGCTCATTTAAAACATTTATCTGTCACCTGCAGAAGTTGCTGACTATTGCCCATAACTAAGCAACAGTCAGCCTCATCACAGATGGGGACAATGGAACTTATTTCCCAGACATTTCATGGATGTTAGCATGGTGACATCGCAGGCTGGTAGCTAGGTGCAAAACTCTGTTTCGTTTGTGTATAAGTATATCCTCTTTGTCATAAATTACATAAAAGCTAGCGAGAAATAAACAATTTCAATTAATTTAATTTATATAGTGCCAATCACGACAAAACTGCCTCAAGGCGCCTAACTGAAAATACTATTTTTGTAACCTGATTAACATCTGGAGTCATTTACAAGACATTTTGCAGACATTTGTGTGCATGTTAACTTCCGTGAACTCAAAGCTAACTTCCTATGTACTTAAATTTGTCTTATTAATACCTGCAAATGCACAGAGGCTGATCTACAAATATTCCTTGTTTTGCACAAAAAGTCCACTCTTTAAATGTAAATATTGTTTTTGATTGATTGATAGAGGGGCTTTACTGAACATGTACAAATTGCACATAAGACAACAGGCTCTTAATTAAACAACTGCAAATTATAAAGAGCACAATGCTCATACGGCCGAGGGTATTTTCGCATTGCGCTGTATTTAATATTTAAATTTAAAATTAAAACACTGAAAATTTGAGTAAAACAATTTAACACTTTACCATTACTTTTTCCACTTCAGTTTTTTCCATTCAGTGTTCCATTCACACACACACACACACACACACACACACACACACACACACACACACACACACACACACACACACACACACACACACACACACACACACACACACACACACACACACACACACGTGCATAATTGTATTTAAATACAGAGGTAGTGGTGGTTTGGGGGATTGGGGCTGCACCCTTGGGAAATCCACCACAAGCTCTAGTTGACCCTGTATTCATCTGGAGGCGGTCCCACTGACACCAGACCATAAAGTCCTGCATTAGTTTTCATGTTATTAGGCTTCAAAAAACAGCATTTTCAGTTTTAGAAGTGTATATTTCTCACTAGCTTTGACAGAATATATGAGAAACATGTATATAAACACACAAAACAAAGCAATTTTGGAGAGACCAGCCACTGATGTTACAGTGTAGCGCTACTCTGATTGGCTGTCATGCCCGCCACTCAAAAACAAAACTGAACAGACTGAAAGAGAATGCAACTTTTTAACCTCTTAAAAAAGGTCAAGGTTAGCCATCTTTGAACTTGTCTAACGTCTGTGTCCAAAGAATGTTCCCTGTCAATTTGAAGACCCTGGCAGTAATAGGGCAGCGCAGTCTCATTTGAACTCTGCATAATATCGTGAGATTTGACCACTTATGGGGACAGCTGCTCTTGCTGTGCAAACACAGCATAACTTCACATGGAAGAATTGTGTACTGTTTTGTTTTCAGCTGCAATCATCAAAGCAGTCACAAAAAAGTGCAGTTTTTTCGGTTCCCAGTGGAGACAGGAAGCCAAGACAAATGGGAGAGGTCGTGTTGGTAAGTTTTAGCCTACACAGCTAACCAGAGCAGCTGTGTTCTCTCACCTGCAAAACCGCCTCAACGTGATTGAGTTCCGGGTCACGAACAACCAGTAACTCATGTCCACTTTCCACCGCTTTGTCACTTTTTCTTTGTATTTTCACTTTGTTCGTATGTAATTTGCCCTAAATCTCAGAGAAAGTGCCGTGTCCTCAGAAGTAGAAAAATTACATCATATTTTACCACTTTAGCGCCTGCCCTCAAACGAGACTGTGCTGCCCAATAGGACTGGACTTATGCTGAGCACAGACAGGCAGACAGACAAAAAGCCTTCGCAATACCCGATGGCCATATTTGATTGTCTCAGATAAAATGATCATTGTAAAATAGTCATTTTGAAATAAAATATAACAATGTACGTATGTCTTGTTTGGAAGGGGAAAGAAAAAAGCGCCATCGAACAAGTTGCTTTACGGACTGTGTCCAACACCACTTACTCATTTCCTGGGGGAACCTTAAACACACTGCAAGTGTCAAAGGCACACTGTGGTTGCATTCTGTCATGATTTTCATTATTGTAAACCACCAACATGAAGAAAATGTCCCAGATGAGTGGAAGAAGTGTCACATCCTGGGTGCCCCCTCACCTCAATGGGAGAGGAGAAGGTATGGTAAATGGACAACGACAGCTAAGCTATCACCTTTGATGGACAATGAGTTCCCCCTCATGCAGAACATTTTGACAGCAGTAAGCAGCACCTTCAGTGACTGAATGCTTCACCCAAATTAGGTGAAGGAATGATCCTGCAGGTTCTTCACTCCTGTAACTGTCAGGCTTTACAACAAGCACTGCTCCCAGTAGACCACATACACACCAAAATGGACTAATGGACTCAATATTATTGGACACTGACTGAGCAATACTCAGATGTAATTCCCCTTCATACTGTGCAACAACAATCCCTTATTAAGTATATTATCATTTCAAATGTACAATTAGGGAATAATCCTGTTGTGTTATACGATCACAAATGCAGAGCCAGTAAAACGGATATTTGCGACCGTATAACAGCAGGAACGTCCACAAATCATCATACACAAGGGGGTTATTCCCATTCAAATCCAATTCCATCGTTTTCACGGTTTATTTTTCTGTAGGTAATTCGGTCATTGAGGCTTACCGTAAGGCAGCGTTGCTTCAACAGTGGTCAGGGCGCAGAGTAAGAGTCATATCCTGACAGGCAAGAACTGATTAAATTTTGAAGGTCATAGATCAAAGGTCAAAGTCAAGAAAAATCTCTATCTTTAACATTGAACAAATTGTCAAAAATTCATAACTCCTAAGACCACATTTCTGTCATATCTGAGAGCATTATGTAGGATGGTATCCTTTATCGACTGAAAGTTTGACATGGATCTGACCCGGAATACAGATTTTGTGGCCATGTAACATTCAAAACCCCATTTAATGTATATTTTACATTATATCTCAATCAAACATGCCCCAATCACTCTGATATTTGAAAGTGAGGTGCAGACTGGCACTCACTACCGCCTGACAAAGTTTGATCCGGATCTGATCCAGACTGTGGATTTTGTGGGCATCTGAATTTAATATTGAACATTTTGCATCATATTTCAATCAAAAGTGCGTCATTCACTCTCATTTTTCTGTTCTGGATGTACCTACACCACCAAAATTGGATGGAGGTTCCAATTTTATGCCTGTTTGTCTATGTTCTAGTTAACAGTCAGAAACCAAGTGCCAAAAAGCAATGACAAGTTGTGCATAGCAGAGATAATCAATGTTCTGTGAAAATGATCTGAGAAAGAATTCAGAAACCAAAAAAGTTGAAAAAAGAAAACAAAACCTGACAACACCACAAAAAAACTTTTATTCAAGTGCATAAAAAAAATACAGTAGTGTTCAGAATAATAGTAGTGCTATGTGACTAAAAAGATTAATCCAGGTTTTGAGTATATTTCTTATTGTTACATGGGAAACAAGGTACCAGTAGATTCAGTAGATTCTCACAAATCCAACAAGACCAAGCATTCATGATATGCACACTCTTAAGGCTATGAAATTTGCTATTAGTAAAAAAAAAAAAAAAAAAAGTAGAAAAGGGGGTGTTCACAATAATAGTAGCATCTGCTGTTGACGCTACAAACTCAAAACTATTATGTTCAAACTGCTTTTTTAGCAATCCTGTCAATCACTAAACTAGTATTTAGTTGTATAACCACAGTTTTTCATGATTTCTTCACATCTGCAAGGCATTAATTTTGTGGGTTGGAAGCAAGATTTTGCTGGTTTACTAGTGTGCTTGGAGTCATTGTCTTGTTGAAACACCCATTTCAAGGGCATGACCTCTTCAAGTATTTTGACATATCCAAACTGATCCATGATACCTGGTATGCGATATATAGGCCCAACACCATAGTAGGAGAAACATGCCCACATCATGATGCTTGCACCACCATGCTTCACTGTCTTCACTGTGAACTGTGGCTTGAATTCAGAGTTTGGGGGTCTGCGGCCCTTGGACCCAAAAAGAACAATTTTACTCTCATCATTCCACAAAATATTCCTCCATTTCTCTTTAGGCCAGTTCATGTGTTCTTTGGCAAATTGTAATCTCTTCTGCACGTCTTTTATTTAACAGAGGGACTTTGTGGGAGATTCTTGCAAATAAATTAGCTTCACACATGCGTCTTCTGTCAAAGCACTTACAGGTAACTCCAGACTGTGTTTGATCATCCTGGAGCTGATCAATGGGTGAGCCTTTGCCATTCTGGTTATTCTTCTATCCATTTTGATAGTTGTTTTCCCATTTTCTTCCAAGCGTCTCTGTTTTTTTTTTTTTTTGTCCATTTTAAAGCATTAGAGATCATTGTAGATGAACAGCCTATAATTTTTTGCACCTGCGTATACATTTTCCCCTCTCCAATCAACTTTTTAATCAAACTACGCTATTCTTCTGAACAATGTCTTGAACATCCCATTTTCCTCAGACTTTCAAAGAGAAAAGCATGTTCAACAGGTGCTGGCTTCATCCTTAAATAGGGGACACCTGATTCACACCTGTTTGTTCCACAAAATTGACGAACTCACTGACTGAATGCCACACTACTATTATTGTGAACACCCCCTTTTCTACTTTTTTTTTTTTACTAATAGCCCAATTTCATAGCCTTAACAGTGTGCATATCATGAATGCTTGGTCTTGTTGGATTTGTGAGAATCTACTGGTACCTTGTTTCCCATGTAACAATAAGAAATATACCCAAAACCTGGATTAATCTTTTTAGTCACATAGCACTACTGTTATTCTGAACACTACTGTACATACTCCCAACATTTTATCACATCTAATTTAGCTTATGAAAAGTCACTTCTAACAGGACTTTAACCTTGAAAATTTTTTCCAAAGTAAAATTTTATGTAATTGGAAAGTGTTGGTGGAGGTTTGCGCTCTACGAGCGCGATGCCCTAGTATTCCTATTTTTACATCTCTCCATTTTATCTCTCCTTTTTTGTATTCCATGTTGTTTATATATAGTTTGTTTGCTTATTCCTGAAATGTTGTTTCTTATTGGTGATCTTTCTACTGACTCAGCCCGAAAAGCAGCGTCCCGAGCAGTTTTCATATTGAATCTGCTTAATTTTGTGTCAGGTCATCCCATGATGTGACACCAGTTTAATATTGCAAATTTCCCCACTGTGGGACTAACTGTTGTTCATGGTAATCCCTCAATGTGAGGAAGATTGTCTCTTGATCAATTCCTGGTCAGGATGGTGATGGCTGGTGATCGGAGATGGTTGTATAGAGCCAGTTTTGATGTGCACTGTTTCTGACAACAGGTTTGACCCAGAGACACCAGTGCATGGGTTTGTTTAATGTGAGAATGTCATTACGCGCCAAAAAACAGTGCAAAAGTGCAGATGTGCACAAACAATGTTGTAATAGGAATGTAAAATTTAGTTAGACTCTTATGTAAGCTAGTAGAAAATAGTAGGTACTACGTGATACGCATTTTGCCTATTACAAAAACAAAAATAATGATGATGATAATAATAATAATAATAATAATAAGAAGAAGAATGATTACATCGGGATGATTTCCTCCATTTTAAAATTGGGGTGGAAACTGGGACCTGTTAACCCCAACAAAAGTGAATCAGCTGCAAATCGTGAATTATCCATAAACCATGAATTGCAAAATGTGAATACTGAAAAAATGTCTCCCTAAATGTGAACGCAGGTCTCGCAAAACGGGAATTGCTTCATGATTTGGTGTACAGTAGTGTTCAGAATAATAGTAGTGCTATGTGACTAAAAAGATTAATCCAGGTTTTGAGTATATTTCTTATTGTTACATGGGAAACAAGGTACCAGTAGATTCAGTAGATTCTCACAAATCCAACAAGACCAAGCATTCATGATATGCACACTTTTAAGGCTATGAAATTGGGCTATTAGTAAAAAAAAAAAAAAAGTAGAAAAGAGGGTGTTCACAATAATAGTAGTGTGGCATTCGGTCAGTGAGTTCGTCAATTTTGTGGAACAAACAGGTGTGAATCAGGTGTCCCCTATTTAAGGATGATCCAGCACCTGTTGAACATGCTTGTCTCTTTGAAAGCCTGAGGAAAATGGGACGTTCAAGACACTGTTCAGAAGAACAGTGTAGGTTGATTAAAAAGTTGATTGGAGAGGGGAAAACTTATACGCAGGTGCAACAAATTATAGGCTGTTCATCTACAGTGATCTCCAATGCTTTAAAATGGACAAAAAACAAAAAACAGCGACGCGTGGAAGAAAACGGAAAACAACCATCAAAATGGATAGAAGAATAACCAGAATGGCAAAGGCTCACCCATTCATCAGCTCCAGGATGATCAAAGACAGTTTGGAGTTACCTGTACGTGCTGTGACAGTTAGAAGACGCCTGTGTGAAGCTAATTTATTTGCAAGAATCCCCCGCAAAGTCCATCTGTTAAATAAAAGACATGTAGAAGAGGTTACAATTTGCCAAAGAACACATCAACTGGCCTAAAGAGAAATGGAGGAATATTTTGTGGACTGATGAGAGTAAAATTGTTCTTTTTGGGTCCAAGGGCCGCAGACAGTTTGTGAGACGACCCCCAAACTATGAATTCAAGCCACAGTTCACAGTGAAGACAGTGAAGCATGGTGGTGCAAGCATCATGATATGGGCATGTTTCTCCTACTATGGTGTTGGGCCTATATATCGCATACCAGGTATCATGGATCAGTTTGGATATGTCAAAATACTTGAAGAGGTCATGTTGCCTTATGCTGAAGAGGACATGCCCTTGAAATGGGTGTTTCAACAAGACACTGACCCCAAGCACACTAGTAAACCAGCAAAATCTTGCTTCCAAACTAACAAAATTAATGCCTCGCAGATGTGAAGAAATTATGAAAAACTGTGGTTATACAACTAAATACTAGTTTAGTGATTCACAGGATTGCTAAAAAAGCAGTTTGAACATAACAGTTTTGAGTTTGTAGCATCAACAGCAGATGCTACTATTATTGTGAACACCCCCTTTTCTACTTTTTTTTACTAATAGCCCAATTTCATAGCCTTAAGAGTGTGCACATCATGAATGCTTGGTCTTGTTGGATTTGCGAGACTCTACTGAATCTACTGGTACCTTGTTTCCCATGTAACAATAAGAAATATACTCAAAACCTGGATTAATCTTTTTAGTCACATAGCACTACTATTATTCTGAACACTACTGTATGTGCCTGGCTGAGGAGCCAGTGGTGCGAAGCTACCACCTGTGGGATGATGACTGGGCACCTCTCACTTTCATTGCACCATGGCGCTTCGCGCCACCCCTCGACTCGCGCACGTGGTGGGTAGGTGTAACAATCCAATGCTTGTTGAATTCTGCTTCATGATGATAGGAAGAGTTGACATCAAAGGATCAAAAAGTGACGTCATTATGAACGCTTGGCCACCACAAGCCAGTTATCCCTGTGGTACCTTTTCTGACACCTCCTACTTAAAACCCAAAATTATTAATTAGCAATGGAAAACTGTCCTAATAAGCACAGGGATGAAAGGAGATTAATACCACATTCTCATTTATTTATTTTTAACTTTTGAACTGTGAAGCCTTCAGACAGCCTTTTTGAATTGGGAAACCCTGATCCGTATCCTGCACATTTCCCACATTTTCTTTCTCTGTTGAGCTCAAAACTGTTTCAAGTTCTGTTAGCAATTGATTGGCTGAGCACACCTGACTGATCAGTTTTTGGCAGAGCAGAAAGAGATGGAAAATGTGCAGTTTAGGGAGTCCCTGAGGACCACAGTTGGGAAGCAATGCTTTAGACCACAATGGCAGCACTTTAGAAAAGTGGTTTTACTGAAGGACAGCAAAACATCCCATTTTAAATGAAGATAGTAATGTACAACTGTCCCTCAAGTTAATACGAATGTCAAAGTAATGGACAACTGTATTTTTATGTGACAAGAGAGATAAGCTTATTTCAGAAATCACATTTGACGATGAGGTGCATAATTACAAATGTTACCCTTTTAAAATTAAGAATAGAAAGAATCTGAATTGAATGAAGAAGAATTTGAGAATTAAGAATTTGAATTGAAAAGAATTAAGAATAGAAACAGTTTGTAAATACAAAAAAAAAAAAAAAAAATAGTCTCCTGTATATTGTTCAGTCCAACAAGTGGGAGGAAGAAAGACACATTGTGGAAAATGTGGAAATGTGGATGAATTTAACAGGACTGGAATCCATGTTGTGTTTGCCAATTATATTTGTCCTTTGTGAAGATTTGTGGTCACTGGCTGCAAATAATCTATCTGGTGCATAGCAGACAATGAAAATATGAAAAACTGTTATGCTTATTTTCACACTTGGGGGGGGGGGGGTGTTTGCTAATAACTTCTGTAGACATCACAACATGAACAGTGAAAATTTTCTCTGAAGATAATATATTGCATTTCTGTATGAAAGTTGATTTGACACAGAATCCCCAGATCAAAATGTCAAAACATTACAACGCAGCCACCCACCTGGATGAGGCAACAGAGTTATGGCTCCTCACAAAGGAGTTTCTTGAGGACTGAGTTAAGGCATCACTTAGAGTGTCAGAGCCACTTTCCTGAACAGGTTCAACCTGAGCTCTTTCTACTTCCTCCTGGGCCTCTAAACTAGCCAATAACTCCTGGTCATCCAGGTCCAAGTCCTCTACTGCCTGGTCACCTAAATAAGGAGAGAAAATAAATTAATAAAACAAACAAACAAACAGAAGGCACAAAATTACATCAAGTTTTAATTTATTCTGTTAGACATATTAGGCTAAGATGAAGAAACTTAAAAATATTGATGATGATGATGATGATGAAGAAGCAAGGTTAAATCCTGAAGTTAATGATCAATTTTTACATTCAGTTTCAATTTCTTTTATTTATACGAGGTCTATTAGAAAAGTATCCGACCTTATTATTTTTTTCAAAAACTATATGGATTTGAATCACGTGTGATTACATCAGACATGCTTGAACCCTCGTGGGCATGCGAGAGTTTTTTCACGCCTGTCGGTTACGTCATTCGCCTGTGGGCAGTCTTTGAGTGAGGAGTCGTCCACCCGCTCGTCGATTTTTTTCATTGTTTAGGAATGGCTCAGAGACTGTTGCTTTGTTTGATAAAATTTTTTTCAAAACTGTAAGGCACAACTGAGTGGACACCATTCAATAAATTCAGCTGGTTTTCGGTAAAAATTTTAACGGCTGATGAGAGATTTTGGTCTGGTAGTGTCGCTGTAAGGACGGTCCACGGCGCCTGACGGCGATCTGCGCTTCGAGGCGGCAGCGTCTCGCCGTTTCAAGTTGAAAACTTCCACATTTCAGGCTCTGTTGACGCAGTAAGTCGTCAGAGAACAGAGAACTTTCAGAAGAAGTCGGCATGAGGAGTTTATTCGGACATTCCATTGTTAACGGTCATTTTGTAATGAAAGAACGTGCGGGCAGAGTCGCATGTCGGGCTGGACCCGACCGCGGGGGGTCGCGGCAGGAAAAACACCTCCATTGGAAATCTTAACGGGCAAGTTGGAACATGCCCAAGCTGTTAAACAATTTCTCAGTTACTCACTTGTTGAAAGCCATTAAAAGCCGCCTGAATTCTACAAATGGTTTTCAACACGGAGGTGTTTTTCCTGTCGCGGCGCACACAGATTTGCCGAGTCGTCACGGAAACGACTCGGCGAATTTGCGCGTACGTCTTTCATTAAAAAAATGTCCTTAAACAGTGGAATGTCCGCATAAATTCCTCATGCCGGCCTCTTCTGAATCTTCTCTGTTCTCTCACGATGTCCTGGGTGAATTAAGCCTTAAATTAGGATGATTTCAGCTCGAAACACGCCGACGACGGCGCCTGGAAGCGCTGCGCGACGTCCCGCTCCGTGGGAAGTCCTTACACCGACAGAAACACCCCATAATCTCTCATCAGCCGTTAAACTTTTCACAGAAAACCAGCTTAATTTCTCGAATAGTGTCCACTCGGATATTCCTCACAGGTCCAGAAAAAATTTTGATAAAGCAACGCGCGCCGTCTCGAGCAGCGTGTGAAACAAAGGAATTCAGCCGAGAGGGCGGGACCACATCTCACTCAAGGCCTGCCCACAGGGAAATGACGTCACCGACACGCGTGAAAAAACTCACGCATGCGCACGAGGGTTCAAGCATGATTGGTGTAATCGCATGTCATTCAAATCCATATAGTTAAAAAAAAATAAAATAAAAGGGTCGGTTTATTATCTAAGAGACCTCGTATAGTGCCAAATCACAACAAAATTGCCTCAAGGTGCTTCATACAAGTAAGTTGTAACCTTATCAACCCCTAGAGCAAGCACACAGGCGACAGTGTTAAGGAAAAACTTCCTTTGATTATTTGAGGAAGAAACCTCAAGCAGACCACACTCAAAGGGGTGACCCTCTGCTTGGGCCATGCTACCAACACAATTTGCAAAACGAATATACTGGAAATTTTGGGAGTCCATGCTGGTGCACAGGACAGGAGGCTTGCAGAAGAAGACACCACTTGCATCTCTGGATGGAGCTGCACCTCAAACAGAGAGAAAAAACAGAATTGGGCATCAGAAAGACAACAAATACAATATAATTTGTCAGCATTAAGCAACAAGAAAAACAGAAGAAATACTAAGGTGATGAGCGGCCACTAGCCCTAAGCTTCACTAAAATACCCAGAATTTAAATAAAGTTGAGGCCGCGGCCTGCTCCGTTTCCTAATAAAATGAATTTAAAAGGGTAAAAAGCATATTAACATACTATGGCAGTATGCTAGCCATACAAAAGGGAAAATAAGTGCATTTTAATTGTGGACTTGAAATTCTCTACAGAAGCTGACTGTTTTATTGACGCAGGGAGCTCATTCCACAAAGCAGGTGCACGATAAGAGAAAGCTCTATGACCTGCAGATTTTTTATTCACCGTAGGGACACAATGTAGTCCTGCACGCTGAGAATACAGAGCCCGGGCCGGTGCGTAGGGTTTAATTAGGTCAGCTCGGTAGGGAGGTGCCAGTCCGTGAACAATTTTATAGGTTAGTAGCAGAACCTTAATATCTCATCTCACAGGGACAGGAAACCAATGAAGAGATGCCAAAATGGGTGTAATGTGGTCAAACTTTCTGCTTCCTGTCAAAAGTCTGGCAGCAGCATTTTGAACCAATTGGAGAGCCCTAATGCTGGACTGCGGTAAACCAGAAAATAGAGCATTGCAGTAGTCCAATCTAGAAGAAACAATTGCATGAATCAGGGTCTCAGCATCAGCCAAAGACAGGATGGGATGAATCTTCGCTATATTTCGCAGGTGGATGAAAGCAGTCCTCATAATATCTCTAATGTGGAGGTCCAACGTAGGATTAAAAATCACCCCGTCCTCACTTTGTCAGTGTGATGTATGACACACAAGGCTGGGCTAAGCGTAAGATGGTCAAATTGATTCCAATGTCTCAATGGACCAAGAAGCAACATTTCAGTCTTATCAGAGTTTAAAAGTAGGAAATCGCTAGACATTCAGGTTTTCGCTGATGGAAGGCAATCTTCTAAGGACATACCTTTATACACACACATATATACACACACCTTGCTGTGGTTCTAGAAGAGGCTCCGCCCCCTGATGTTGTTGTGGTTCAGGGACTCCCAGGGTTCGACACAGCATTCTGCCCTGTAACACCAGTACAGAAGATGCTTTTTATTCTGAATAAATCATCATTTGATCCACACTACTGTATAAACATCCATCCTTCTTATGCAATAAAAATTAAATAAAACAGCAAGTGGCCATCATTGTGGGGCCATGATTGCAGCAAAAGTATTTGCAAATGCGTATTTCGATCAGACTGTGTGTAATCAGATACATAAGTGGGTGTATTTCCTTTAACTGAATATCAACTGAGAGTGTTTGTTAATGCAACAGAGTGAAGCCTGCATGGCCAAGTGTATTTGCTGAATATGGTATCTAAACAGCTGGTTGTGAGAAACTTCCTCCACTTTTTCAGCAGCTTCAGTGAGGATATAGTGCAGACCTGGGCAAACTGCGGCCCGGGGGCCACATGCGGCCTTTTGCATGTCTCTGTCCAGCCCTCATGAGGTCTGTCATTATTATTACATATATTAAAAATGTCAAGCTTGTGTGTTGCAAATCATTAGAGAGGCTTATTTAGGTATATTTAAATATTTACATATTATTACAAGAATAAAAATTACCCATAAAAGCTATTAAATAGGTAATTATTTGTAAAATTTGTAATGGAGACAGCCGAGTTATCGATGGTGTGGCCCTCGGACATAATTCAGGTTCCCTATGTGGCCCATTGTAAAAATTAATTGCCCACCCCTGATATAGTGCTATTTGTGTTAACATTTTCTTATTATTACCATTTTTATTCTTGCGTTTTATTTCAAAATCAAAAGATGCAAATGTAAATAGAAGATCCATCATGGGACCATTATTGTAGCAAAAGTATTTGCAAATGAATACTATGGCTACAATAACGGCTCTTAATGGCTGATTGGATCCTTGTCATTTGATTGGTGCTTTGTATGTCACATGACATGGATTAATTCATTCCATTTGTGTTGCATTGCATTTAGAGTGCAGCTTGGTTCCATTTAGAGTGCAAATTTGGTTCCATACGTTTGGTACCATTGCACTCTGCGCACACGCACGTGTGCACGTGATCGCACATGCGCACACTCGTGTGTGTGCATGAGTACATGCGTGCCCACACACACACAAAACAAATCCACTGTGCTGTCTGGAGGCTGTTAGCAGGAAGAAAAAGAAAAGCTGGACTCATTCCTGACGTGATTCTTTTTTCGTTGCAGTGAGGATGTACACAGTCTTTTTTTGGTAGTACACGCACGCACAAGCGGCAACCAGACTGCGTGTGTGTGCGCGCGTGCACGGTGCAATGACTCTCTTGAGACATAATTTGATTGAGCTAACTGACGCTGCTTTTAAGACACAGATACACGCACGCACGCACACACACACGCACACCAAATCCACTGTGTTGTCTGGAGGCTGTTAGCAGGAAGACAAAGAAAAGCTGGACTCATTTCTGATGTGTTTTTTTTTTCACTGCACCGAGTACGTATACAGTCAAACGAGCTGGTTGCATGTGCGCGCGCGCAGGTGATGACACACACAAAATCCACTCCGCTGTAAGCCGTCTGGATGCATAAAGAGCTGTTCACATCAAACGCAGATGTGATTTTTGGCTGGACTGAGGAACTACACAAAGTCTTTTTTTTAATGTAAGTTGAAGTCAGTGCACAGCATCACTGGACTACATGTCACAATTTGGACTTTAGCAGCAGTGGAACACCAAAATGTAAGTTCCTTTTCTGTTGTTTATAAATTAATAAAATATCAAATGACAAGGATCTATTTTAGCCATTATATAAAACAAATAATGAATGTTTTTACATTCTTTCAATGGAAGGAATATTTAATTTGGTGAAAGCTGGAACATACCATTCAACTCGGCTTTGCCTCGTTGAATGGTATGTTCCAGCTTTCACCTCATGAAATATTTGTACGATTGAACTCATAAACATTCATTATTTGTATAATAATCTATCCATGTTCCTGATCTCCAAAACAGAAAAAAATACATCCTCAAACCTAATCAATGGATGTTCTTCGAGGGCCCAGCCAGGATTAAAATGGTAGCGGTGACCGATATCACTGGTGCTTGTGCCCCCTGGTGGTGTGAAGCTCTATGGCCACGGAGGCACACAAACAAGCCTCCACACATGTACAAATCGCTGCACACATTTGTCGATCTTCCGTGGCAGGAGTGCAGCAAAAGTCATGTGTAAGTACACGTCCCATCTAGTTGCCCGATTTTTACAGATCGATGTATGCATTTACTGATCTGTCAATCAATGTACACATTTGCAAATTTATTTGATATATTTGTGGATCTGGTTACACACAGGTTTTTTTTTTTTACACATTTGTGGATCTGGTTACACACACACACAGATCGAAATACAGATTTGCAAATACTTTTGCTACAATAATGGCTCCATACATCATGAGCAAGACTTTATAGTAAAATATAGAACATGCTGTACTCTCCAAAATTTTAGCAGGGGACAATAACATTTATACAGCATTTGTATCATTGTCAAAACCATAAACATGTATTGATCCAAATCCTGTTCTTCTGTTGTTGAAACAAGAGCTACAATTTACCTGATTATTTCGGTCAACCAAGTCATCCACCTCACCACCAAGGATTTTGATGTTAGACGGCCCTAACAGCAGCATTCCAAGTCTGCAGACTATCCGCCCTTGCAACTGCACCTTCATACCAGGCCTGTGAGTTAGGAGGGACATCACGCCCATCTAAATGAGTAGCATTACTTGAAAACAACTGAAAATTATTTTAAAGTAAAATTTATACTGTGGAGATGTTACAGCAAAAAAAACAACAAAAAACAAACAAACTTGCACTTAACCTTAGGTCTGCATTGAGTGCAGGAATCGGTTGGTACTCCATAGCTTCTAAACTCTGGACTCCATCTGTTATCTGTATCATAAATTGCATTTAGTGATCACCACTGGAAACTAAATAATCACAACTCGACAATCCTTAATGTTACGTTCCCTCAAATTTATCAGAACTTCATCAAAATAAGGGTCAAAATATACATAAAAACAGGTTCTTGAAATGTATAGTATGAATTTTATGTGCAGTTTTATTGAATTAATAATAATTAAGCATTTGCTGATTTGCAAACCAACATATTCTATATTGCTTGTCAGTAATTCATCAACATCTGTGTCTCCATAGTTTGTAGTACATGTGAAACCATTTTCATAATGCGTCTCTCATATACACAACAAATATTGTAACAATTTATGTTCAGAAAAAGGGCCTGGATAGAGTGTGTAAGGGATTTTCTTTTCAAAGCAGACAACAGATTGATTCTAATGTATTTTGACCTGCTAAATTCAAAAATTCTTGTTGTCAAGCTGTATCTTTACTCCTTTACTCCCTAATTAGCATAAAACAACATAGCCACCCTTATATCAAATTAAGTTTGCTTGTATTGGCTCTATAAAAGAAAAAGAAAACTTCTATTTCCATGTATTTTGACCTGCTGAATTCAAAAATTGATGCTATGCACCAATCCACATTTTTTCACTTCTGATCCGATCCCGCTGCTGATAGATAGTATTCCGATACCAGGGCTCTGTCTGCTTTAATATTATTATTAGGGCCCGAGTAGGACAAAGTCCTATGAGGACCCTATTGTAAATGCACTGTTTATTATTATTATAATTATTATTATTCACACTTTTCCCGCTCCAATTTCGACCTTTTCCCATGCTCAAAAACTCACCAAACTTTGCAAAGTCATGCGGCTGGATCCCAAATTTGATATTTTGGGAAATGGTGCCCCTACAAATTTTTGTGTTGTAGCCTCACAAAATTTGGTACACATATTTACCATGCTGGGACACACAAAAAAAATCCCTTAATGTCATGGTGAAATGTCGATAGGAAGTCGGCCATTTTGATTTTCTGTTTTAATTTTAAGGTAATTTTTGCCCTTTTTGGCCATTTCCACTACTTACATTTGAACGAACACATCCTAGGGATTTCATCCAATCATCTTCAAATTTGGTACACATCATCATGACCTCATGCTGATCAAAAGTTATCAAAAGAATTTCTGTAGATCAAAAGGCGTGGCTGCTAGATTGTCAAAATTTGGCGAGCATTTTGGAGCACGCCGTTTCACTTCAAACGGCTGTCATGCTCACATACGTCATCATAGATCCTTTAACGTTGCTGGACATGATGTGGGCTCTGCCCTGAACATCCGCATATGAACCTAACTCATAGTGTCCCCTGCTGGTAACAGGAAATGTCCTATTTATACTTCAGCGGGTACTGCTGTCAAATAGTTAACCCTTTCAACTTCATTCCACTTCTAAAACATGCAGAACAAGTTGGTGAAGGTACATGATGATCAACGTGAAGCTACGAGTAATGGTGGCGGTGTGCCAAATATCAACCCTTCGCAATGAAATTACGTTCTTCCTGTTGATGGCTTTAATTTTGTCATATCATCATGAAAATTGATGCAAAGGTCAAGAACGACAACCTCTTAGATGTGATGGGGGTGTCGCCCATGGGCAGGGCAAAATGCCTCTATAGCACCCCCTTGAAATGAAAATTGGTACACGTGTGACTTTGAAAATGCAGCAGGTTGTATCTTACATTTCCAATACTTAAATTACATTGGTATCAAAAGCTGATACCAATACTGGATTGGATCGGCCCCATCCTTAGCTAGGAGGCTGTATCTCTACTCCTTTACCTCTAATTAGCATAAACAACATGGCTGCCTTTTTTATTGCTCCATAAAAGAAAATGAAACTTGTACTTCCATGTATTTTGACTGGCTGAATTCAAAAATTGCAGTTGACAAGTTGTGTCTCTACCCCTTCACCCCTAATTTGCATAAAACAGCAAGACCACTCATTTTATTTATTAGTCTGTTTGTATATGTTACAGAAATAAACTGAAAACTATAAAGTACTTTGGTGAGATTAACTGCAAAATAACTATATTAAAGCTGTACATGTAATCCTTTATCCCCAATTTGCATAATCAAGATTAGCTTAATCAACACTATTATGCCTCCAGTTATATGAAAATCACATATATTTAATATTTTCACAACTGACTAAGATGTTTTCATTTTAAGGTCTTAAGTAGAGTAGCCAGAGATACCAAATTTTCCAAGGCAATAATTGCTGTCAGTTTTATACAAGTGGGAAATTAAAATAAATCAAATTTAGAATTTAATTTATATTATTTTAGATTGACAGTTTATAACGAAACATTTCTAGGATAAATATGCATGTCTCTCAAAGCTTAAAATATGGGAAAACATGTACAGTAGTGTTCAGAATAATAGTAGTGCTATGTGACTAAAAAGATTAATCCAGGTTTTGAGTATATTTCTTATTGTTACATGGGAAACAAGGTACCAGTAGATTCAGTAGATTCTCACAAATCCAACAAGACCAAGCATTCATGATATGCACACTCTTAAGGCTATGAAATTGGGCTATTAGTAAAAAAAGTAGAAAAGGGGGTGTTCATAATAATAGTAGCATCTGCTGTTGACGCTACAAACTCAAAACTATTATGTTCAAACTGCTTTTTTAGCAATCCTGTCAATCACTACAATTTTAGAACAATTTTACTCTCATCAGTCCACAAAATATTCCTCCATTTGTTATATGGCTGGGGGGGCCTGGCTGCCGGTTTGTTTCTGTCTTTTGGTTTTCCTCCCAGGTGGCGTGCGTTTGGGACTGAGTGGCTGTGTTGCTGAGGCTGTCAGGACCTCACCCTGATCACCTGCGACTCGTCAGGACTCACAGCTGTGGTGCATCTGGATGGATTGGAACATGTTGGCATTTAAGACTGGAGTGCACCGTGTGTGTTTGCCAGAGACTCGACCTTGTGACCAGACGGGTGAGGTCATCGTCTCGGGAGTCATCTCATCAACAGCGGATGCTGAGAACGTCCAGGTTTGATGCACAGTCTGTGAAAGAGGAGGGGGTGAGGTTTCACGCTCGTCAGCACACTTCCTGAGGTACGTTAGATTTTGTGACTAACATTTATACAGTCAGTAAATGTGGTGTCCCTCACACCTTATTATATTGAGCTGTACGTTAGTCATGTATCAGCTTTCACTGCAGTGGAGTTTTGGGAACTGATTGTTCCATGCCTGCAGGTTCGGAAGCTGATCAGTAATCAAGCCAGGAAGTGTTTGCTGTTTGTACACCTTTCAGTGTTCTGTGTGTAGAGTGTGGACTCACATAATGGTTCCTTCTTTCACAGACTCGGTTGTTGCGGCCACCTGGGGGGTGTCAGCGGGGTCCTTGGGTCCGAAACAGCTTCTGGCTCCGGACCGTTAGCGCTGCTGGGAGCGCACCACGCCAGGCCGCACCTTTTGTTATTATATTATCACTGTTATGTATTAAATTCAGTTAGCCTTTGAACCGTGCTCTGCTTATTTCATACTGGGTCCTTCAAACGCTGGTCGGTTCTCCGAGCTGCGTCCGACACATAACACCATTTCTCTTTAGGCCAGTTGATAAGTTCTTTGGCAAATTGTAACCTCTTCTGCACATGTCTTTTATTTAACAGAGGGACTTTGCGGGGGATTCTTGCAAATAAATTAGCTTCACACAGACGTCTGTTTTCCCCTCTCCAATCAACTTTTTAATCAAACTATGCTGTTCTTCTGAACAATGTCTTGAACATCCCATTTTCCTCAGGCTTTCAAAGAGAAAAGCATGTTCAACAGGTGCTGGCTTCATCCTTAAATAGGGGACACCTGATTCACACCTGTTTGTTCCACTAAATTGACGAACTCACTGACTGAATGCCACACTACTATTATTGTGAACATCCCCCTTTTCTACTTTTTTACTAATAGCCCAATTTCATAGCCTTAAGAGTGTGCATATCATGAATGCTTGGTCTTGTTGGATTTGTGAGAATCTACTGAATCTACTGGTACCTTGTTTCCCATGTAACAATAAGAAATATACTCAAAACCTGGATTAATCTTTTTAGTCACATAGCACTACTATTATTCTGAACACTACTGTAGATAAGAATACTGATATTTGTTTCTCACACAGAATGTTAGATTCATATCAGTCTAACATGAACATTAAACTATCATACACAGCACTATATAAAATAGAATTCACATTTCTCAAACAACTTTTATATTGATAGAAACATTTTAGCAAACAGTGTTTATTTCCACTAGATCTACTATGCATCCACATTGCAGCACTTAGAGCCACATTTACATGAACCACAGCAAAGCATGCCAGACTTTCTGCATTTGCAGCGACAAGAGGAACAGCCAGATGTGCAACTGCTGCTCACAAGTGGGAAGTAGGATTCTGGTATGGGGGCAATGTCTGCAGATTTAGCATTAGCTGGCCATTCCTCCTCTCCCAGCGCATGTTGAGTGCTGCTGGGAGTTGAGGAAATGCGTTGTGTGCCTGCAGCCAAGTTGCTGCCTGAAGATTTTTGAGCCCCATAATGTATATCTGCTGCAAATCGTGAATTATCTGCAAACCATTAATGAAAACGCAAACGGTGAAATCCATAAACCGTTAATAATTTTGCTGCAAATCATGAACATCCCACAAAACGTGAATGCAGGTCTCGCAAATTGTAAGTCGCAAAACGTGAATATCATTTAAGATAGAAATTTTCTTTCAGTTTAAGTAGTTTACGGATTTCAGTTTACGGATCAATTACTTCGCGGCAAAAAAAAACAAAAATTTTTATATATATATTATATATATATATATACACATACATACATACATACATACATTCAACAAAAATATAAACGCAACACTTTTGGTTTTGCTCCCATTTTGTATGAGAATAACTCAACGATCTAAACCTTTTTCCACATACACAATATCACCATTTCCCTCAAATACTGTGCACAAACCAGTCTAAATCTGTGATAGTGAGCACTTCTCCTTTGCTGAGATAATCCATCCCAACTCACAGGTGTGCCATACCAAGATGCTGATTAGACACCATGATTAGTGCACAGGTGTGCCTTAGACTGCCCACAATAAAAGGCCACTCTGAAAGGTGCAGTTTTGTTTTATTGGGGGGGATACCAGTCAGTATCTGGTGTGACCACCATTTGCCTCATGCAGTGCAACACATCTCCTTCGCATCATCAGTGAAGAGAACACCTCTCCAACGTGCCAAACGGCAGCGAATGTGAGCATTTGCCCACTCAAATCGGTTACGACGACAAACTGGAGTCAGGTCGAGACCCCGATGAGGACGACGAGCATGCAGATGAGCTTCCCTGAGACAGTTTCTGACAGTTTGTGCAGAAATTCTTTGGTTATGCAAACCGATTGTTCCAGCAGCTGTCCGAGTGGCTGGTCTCAGACGATCTTGGAGGTGAACATGCTGGATGTGGAGGTCCTGGGCTGGTGTGGTTACACGTGGTCTGCGGTTGTGAGGCTGGTTGGATGTACTGCCAAATTCTCTGAAACACCTTTGGAGACGGCTTATGGTAGAGAAATGAACATTCAATACACGAGCAACAGTTCAGGTTGACATTCCTGCTGTCAGCATGCCAATTGCACACTCCCTCAAATCTTGCGACATCTGTGGCATTGTGCTGTGTGATAAAACTGCACCTTTCAGAGTGGCCTTTTATTGTGGACAGTCTAAGGCACACCTGTGCACTAATCATGGTGTCTAATCAGCATCTTGATATGGCACACCTGTGAGGTGGGATGGATATCTCAGCAAAGGAGAAGTGCTCACTATCACAGATTTAGACTGGTTTGTGAACAATATTTAAGAGAAATGGTGATATTGTGTATGTGGAAAAAGTTTTAGATCTTTGAGTTCATCTCATACAAAATGGGAGCAAAACCAAAAGTGTTGCATTTATATTTTTGTTGAGTGTATATATCAATCAATCAATCAATTTTTTTTTTATATAGCGCCAAATCACAACAAACAGTTGCCCCAAGGCGCTTTATATTGTAAGGCAAGGCCATACAATAATTATGTAAAACCCCAATGGTCAAAACGACCCCCTGTGAGCAAGCACTTGGCTACAGTGGGAAGGAAAAACTCCCTTTTAACAGGAAGAAACCTCCAGCAGAACCAGGCTCAGGGAGGGGCAGTCTTCTACTGGCACTGGTTGGGGCTGAGGGAGAGAACCAGGAAAAAGACATGCTGTGGAGGGGAGCAGAGATTGAGCAAAAAGAGAAAGAAACAGTGCATCATGGGAACCCCCCAGCAGTCTACGTCTATAGCAGCATAACTAAGGGATGGTTCAGGGTCACCCGATCCAGCCCTAACTATAAGCTTTAGCAAAAGGAAAGTTTTAAGCCTAATCTTAAAAGTAGAGAGGGTGTCTGTCTCCCTGATCTGAATTGGGAGCTGGTTCCACAGGAGAGGAGCCTGAAAGCTGAAGGCTCTGCCTCCCATTCTACTCTTACAAACCCTAGGAACTACAAGTAAGCCTGCAGTCTGAGAGCGAAGCGCTCTATTGGGGTGATATGGTACTACGAGGTCCCTAAGATAAGATGGGACCTGATTATTCAAAACCTTATAAGTAAGAAAAAGAATTTTAAATTCTATTCTAGAATTAACAGGAAGCCAATG
Source organism: Thalassophryne amazonica (assembly GCF_902500255.1). Lineage (NCBI taxonomy): Eukaryota > Metazoa > Chordata > Actinopteri > Batrachoidiformes > Batrachoididae > Thalassophryne > Thalassophryne amazonica. The sequence continues at coordinate 64,786,773 of NC_047107.1, forward strand.
AAGAGAGGCCAATATGGGTGAGATATGCTCTCTCCTTCTAGTCCCCGTTAGTACTCTAGCTGCAGCATTTTGAATTAACTGAAGGCTTTTTAGGGAACTTTTAGGACAACCTGATAATAATGAATTACAATAGTCCAGCCTAGAGGAAATAAATGCATGAATTAGTTTTTCAGCATCACTCTGAGACAAGACCTTTCTAATTTTAGAGATATTGCGTAAATGCAAAAAAGCAGTCCTACATATTTGTTTAATATGCGCTTTGAATGACATATCCTGATCAAAAATGACTCCAAGATTTCTCACAGTATTACTAGAGGTCAGGGTAATGCCATCCAGAGTAAGGATCTGGTTAGACACCATGTTTCTAAGATTTGTGGGGCCAAGAATGGTTATATATTCCACCATTCAGAAGATTCAGATGGCTTTCGATGGCTTTTCAGTCGTGTGACTATCCGAGAAATTGTGGAAGAGGTAGGCATGTCACAACATGTCCTGTGAGGCTTCAACACGGAGGCGCTGTTGATGTGCCATCAGCTTCATGCCGATGAATTTCACCGCCACTCTTTTCATGGCAAAATCTTCTTTCACAGTGGAATGTGTCGAAAAAGTGTTGATGTCCACCTCTTCTGCAGTTTCTCGGATAATCACACGACGGTCCCACATCACCACAGCGTTCATTTTAGAAACGATCCGGTCGTTTCAGCGTGTTGATGCAGATCGGAGCGCGGCGCACCCTCCACCGTTGTGCGATCGTCTTTAAACCAGTTGTACCGCTCCTTAATCTGTGTGATGCCCAGAGGATCGTCACCGAAAGCCATCTGAATAATCAGAATGGTTTCCACCTGGCTGTCGCCCAGTTTGTGGCAAAATTTGATGTAGTCGCGCTGCTCCAGTCGTTCTGCCATTTCCTTGCAAAGAAAAAATGACGAGAGACTATACCCATCCTCACACAAAGGCTGCTTACAAGCAAATGACGCAACCGACAGGCGTGAAAAAAAATCACGCATGCGCACGAAGGTTCAAGGTTGGCTCATGCAGGCACACGTGATTCAAATCCATCAGGTTTTGGGAAAAATAAAAAAGGTCGGATACTTTTCTAACAGACCTTGTATATATATATATATATATATATATATATATATATATTTTTTTTTTTTTTTTGGGGGGGGGGGGGGGGTCCACTACACCTAAGGAGGCGGGGAGGCAAGCCCTGTGCAGGCTCTAGCTTCAGGTGTCAAGCACCCAGCCCCATTTGGCGCGATCCACTCCAGGGACAGTGGCAGGTGGGGAGTTTGACTCGGACGGTACACCCGTCAAACAGTAATGCAGGTGTCCTCAGGCAAACTCAAGGAGGACAGAAGCCTCCCGTGGAGCAGAAGGGCAAAAGGTCACTTGATCTTTATTTTCAGTATGAATACAGACTGTGAAAGTGGGGCCTTATGATCCTTCTGACTTTTTGGGTATTAAGCAGGAGGTGTCAGAAAAGTTAACACAGGTAACTGGCTTGTGGTGGCCAAGCGTTCATAGTGACGTCACTTTTTGATCCTTCAATGTCGACTCTTCTTATCATCATGAAACAGAATTCATCAAGCGTTGGCTTGTTCACCCACTAATAGGGAACGTGAAAGAGTCCAACATGAGTGTGAGTCAAGGGGTGGCGTTAAGCCCTGTGGTGCACTGAAAGTGAGAGGTGCGCTGTCATAACAGATGGTCATGTCGCACCACTGGCTCCTCAGCCAAGCACATACAACAAATCATGAAGAAATTCACATTTTGCGAGACGCGCACTCATGTTTCGGGAGATATTTTTTGCAGTATTCACATTCTGCAATTCACGGTTTGTGGATAATTCATGACTTGCAGCTGATTCACATTTTGGGGTTAACAAGATGACTCCTTTTGATATGAAGTTGTGAAGCATCACTTGTTGGTGGTCAATCTTTTGCTTCACTCCTTTCTTGAACAGACTGACATTTTAAATATTAGTAATGGAAGAGGTCTCAGCCTCAACTTTATCTAAATTCTGGGTCTGTTAGTGAAGCTTGGGGTAGCTGCTGGCGATCAATTTAGTATTTTCTCTGCTGTCCTGTTAATTAGCTATTATATAACGGCTGAGTAGATCCTTGTCATTTGATTGGTGCTTTGTATGTCACATGACATGGATTAATTCATCCTATTTGAGTTGCATTGCATTTAGAGTGCAAATTTGGTTCCATATGTTTGGTACCATTGCACTCTGCACATGCACGCGCGATTGCGTACACACATGTGCGTGCACATGATCACGCATGAGGACGGACGCACGCACACGCACGCATGCTCGTGCATGCACAACACACATGCACAAGCACACACACAAAACAAATACACTGTGCTGTCTGGAGGCTGTTCGCAGGAAGAATGAAAAGCTGGACTCATTTCTGACATGATTTTTTTTCGCTGCACTGAGGACATACACAGTCTTTTTTTTAGTAGCACACGCACGCACAAGCTAATCACAAATTCTTGAATTCTGCTCATTCTTGTAAGACACACATTGACACACACACACACACATCCACACACACACACACACACACACACACACACACATCCACCGTGCTGTCTGGAGGCTGTTAGCAGGAAGAAAGAAGAAAAGCTGGACTCATTTCTGATGTGACTTTATTTCGCTGCACTGAGGACGTACACAGTCAACCGAGCCGGTTGCGTGTGTGCACGCGCGTGGGGGACAACGACACGATGATTTGATTGAGCTAACTGACGCAGCTTGTAACACACACACACACACACACACACACACACACACACACACACACACACACACACACACACACACACACAAAATCCCCTCCACTGTAAGCCGTCTGGATGCATGAAGACCTGTTCACATGAAATGCTGGCATGATTTTTGGCTGGACTGACGAATTACACAAAGTCTTTTTTTATGGAAGTCCGAAGTCAGTGCACAGCATCACTGGACTACACGTTAGAGTGGAACACCAAAATCTAAGTCCCTTTTCCGTTGTTTATATATTAATAAAATATCAAATGACAAGGATCTATTTTAGCCTTTATATAAAACAAATAATGAATGTTTTTTTTCATTCGTTCAATGGAACAAATATTTAATTAGGTGAAAGCTGGAACAAACCATTTAACTCGGCTTCACCTCGTTGAATGGTTTGTTCCAGCTTTCACCTCATGAAATATTTGTACCATTGAACTCAAACATTCATTATTTGTATACTGACAAATTAAACCTTAAGCTGCGTTTACACATAATGACAGAAAGTCACGAATGCCACAAAGTATACATTCTTGGCAGCTGATCACGAATGTGATGATTCAGGGCAGAGGCGTCAGGTGTCCTCAGGAACTGCTGCAACCTGTTACCACGCATTACGATTAATGGCATGTGTTGCTGGAGAATTATCAGGAACTATTACACACAGTCAAGAATAATGTTCCGCACTGTTGCAGCGCATCGCTAAGTTCTGTCACGTTGTGAATGAGTTGAATTGTCTCCACACACACCCCCATATTCATCCAACCACCAGTTGCTGAACAATTCAGATCGCTCCAGTTTGCTCCTCAAGATCCACAGCAGAAGAAGTTTGTGACTGCATGCTTAGTTGGGCTCTGTGCCATGGAGTGGCGCAGAGAGGAGAAGGAGATGGAGAGAGCCAGATGTGTGGCTTCATGCAGCTCTCATCTCGCTTGTTTTCCCAAACATCAGGCACATGCAGCAAGTGGAACACCTGCAAGAGCGCGCTGAGGAGCATTGGAACAAAACTTTTAGCTGACTTGGCGTCACTGTCCTTCTTCAGCATAGTGTAGCAATGAAACTGAATGCGGTGCAGCAGGGATTAATTGTGAACACGTCAGAGAAGAATGCTGTCATGCTCTAATAAGGATCACCATTAATCAAGACAGATCAGCACGCTCAGTTGTGACCTCCATGACATGAGGTGACATGAGTGTGGTGAGTGACATTCGTGGAAGATTTTTTTTGACAGCCAAAAAACATGCTCCACAAAAATCACGAATATCACGCACTATTAAGAAACCTATTCAGATGCGTTAAGTCATGTTAAGAATGTCAGGAATGTGCCAAGAATGACGCAAATATAACGTTCATAACACATCTTGCCTATGTGTAAACACACCATTAGGTGTAGTTTTTCCGGCTGACTGATTCTGCTCTTTTTCTCTCTGTCCGAGGTACGGATAGCGGGATGACTACTGAAGACAGGGTGATGGGCTGACCATGAGATGCCACACCAGAAGCTGGTGCCACACATCGCAGTCTGTGGTGGAATGGACATTGCCCTGGGAACAGACCCACTGACGGCATGAGGAATGCTCGATGACCCCTGCCTGTGTCATAACCACCTACGTGAACTTCTCATCAAATAGATATTCTGTTGTTATTATGTCATGTTGTTTTGATTTCCTGTTTTCTGTTTCTTCACCTTTGTAAAGCTTTGTAAAAACCTTGCAACTGTTAGAATGGCCTAAGCAGTGAGTCACCCCTCTAAATCTGGCCTGCTTGAGGTTTCTTCCTCAATAGACGGAGTTTTTCCTTGCCACTGTCACCTGTGTGCTTGTTCTAGGGATTGGTAAGGTTAGACCTTGCTTGTGTGAAGAGTCTTGAGACAGCTTTGTTGTGATGTGGCACAATATAAAATTAAATAAATTGAAACTGAAATTGAAAACTGACCCTGGCACTGTCAGTGGTATTGTCAGAAGTGCCATAAACAAGACATATGAACTTCTCAGCATTTATCTGTGTAGCCCTGCTGAGAGGTTCCTGTCCAAGGTTTGCAAGAAGCACCTTGTGCTCATAGTGTGCCATTAGCAGGAGTTGGATATCTGTGTCTCTGGCAGGCACAACAATGACCCTGATATTGATGTTCACACAAAAAAGCAGAAACCGTGTATCAGAATCTTCACGGTGAGCTTTCAGTGGTTCAAGATTCATAGTATTGTTGTTTGACAGCAGAGTTGTTTCATCCTGACAACCACCAGCAGCAACCTGTGGGCCTCAACCAAAGCTGTTGTCAACAAGCTACACAGGTCTGCCTTGTTCTCGGGTACTGACAGAAACCCTTTCCAGTCAGCAGGAAGTGGAACTGCAGCCTGCACTACTCGCCTTACTGCTGTGCCTTATTTTGCACAAGCAAACGTGCAAAATATAATAAAAACAGGTGGCCATGTTGTTCTATGCAAATTAAGTGTGAATGAGTAGCGATACAGCTTGCTAACTGGAATGTTTTGAATTAATAAAAACTTAATACACTGGGTGGCCATGTTGTTTTACGCAAATTAAGGGAAAAAAAAAAAAAAAAAAAAGAGTACAGATACAGCTTGCAAACATCAATTTTTTTTTAATTCAGCAGGTCAAAATATATGGAAATTGAAGTTTCATTTTATTCTATAGAGTCAATACAAACAAACCTGTGGAAAATTTGATAAAAACGGGCAGCCATGTTGTTTTATGCAAATTAGGGGGTGAAGGAGTAAAGACAACTTGGCAACAGCATTTTTTTTAATTCAGCAGGTCAAAATACATAAGAATCCCTCTGTTGTCTGCTTTTAACAGAAAATGCCTTGGGCAGTATACTTTTCTGAAAATGGAACCTAACTATGTGTAAAGCACATGATTACAGTGTTATTGCAATATCACAAGTAGTGATCAGTGTGACCCTTTGTGAGTACTTGTTTATAATTATAAATGTGTTGTACTTGGTTTGCACACCTTTTTTACCCCATGCACCAGCTGTGCAACTAATTGTTTATGTGTGTTTGTGTAAAAGTAAACACTAAAAACACTAAACCATCCAAGGACACCAAAAGTAGCATGAGAAAAAAAAAATTTTCAAGATTGGATCATCATGTTACTCAGGACCATAAAAAGGCCACCATGTCTGCCATGGCCAAAAATGACTCAGCTAGCAATGCAAAATCTTTCATTTTTGTAATTTCCTGATGCCATCGCTGAGCTCAGACCCGTCACACAATGTAATAATCCAGTATTCCAGTCCAGACTAAACCACATTAACTGTCCACATTTGAGAAAATATAGTAATTTATTTTCAAGCTTTCCAAGTAAAAGTCCTTTTTAAAATGTCCTGCCTCTGTTGTCATTTCTAGATATGCCACAGGATTTCTATTCTAAGCCAGACCCTACCTTTAGACCAAAACTTATTAAGACAGACTGATTAGTTACTCAGCAATCCTGCTCACAACCCAACTGCCAAACGCACTCACAGGTTAAAAACATAATGTCCTTGGTGGAGATAATGACAACAGCCTTTGTTAAATCATGACAAAGCAGCTGTTGTTGACAATGAAGACCTCTCTCTGGGAAAATCTTTAGTCCAATAATTTACTAGCAAACATGTTCCATTAAGTTGTTTATTGTAGAAATAGGAAATGTTTCTGAGAGCCCAAATTCATTATACTTTCTTGACAAGTCTGCACCACTTTTAAAACAATCCGCATGCGATTCAGAATTACATATTGACAGGATTTTCATAAAGTATCAATTTCAAGAATAATTTTCCACTGTTTGTTGCTTTTTAATAAAGAACAGGGTATTAATTGAGAGGTAACTTACCTCACATATTCTGACGTTGGATTATGTTTGATTAATGTTAGATACATTAAATTCTCTGTTACAACAGCATGACATGGTTAGTCATGTGAACTCAAACCTGACACTCACTCACTTATCTTCAACCGCTCCAAATAAGGATGACAGGGGGCTGGAGCCTATCCCAGCATTCATAGGGCGTGAGGCTGGTACACACTAGACCGTCTGTCACAGGGCCACATACAGACAAACAAACACATTCACATCTGCATGCACACCTACGGACAATTTAAGTGTCCAATTTGCCTAACCTGCATGTCATTGGATGTGGGAGGAAACTAGAGAACCTGAAGGGAACCCACACAAACACGGAGAGAGCATGCAAACTCCACACAGAAAGGCCACAGGTGGGAATCGATCCCATGACCTTGTTGCTGTGAGGCAACAGTGCTAACCACTAAGTCACCATGCTGCCCTGAACTCAAACCTAATAAACATAAAAAATAATAATTAACTCTGACCTGCAGTAGTAACATTCGTGATGGTTTGGCTTCCCAGGGTTTCTGGGTGATTTGCGTAACAGCAGACACCTCTTCATTGGTGCAATCTGTTCCCCTCCATTTCTGCAGCTGACTGTAGGCCGGCTGACTGACGTCCAGTAAAGAGTCAACCTAAAACAGAGTGGAATCTATGACTACATTGCCTTTTATTTAAATTCCTGCATGTTAATTCTTGTTTACTTCATATTATAGTGAAACATTTGAAATTATATTCATATTAAGCACTGGAAATACTACAACGACACATATGATAACTGCTATTCTAACATGTAATATCCATAATTCACATTCAGTACCCCTTCACTTCTCTGTCGCTTCTCCACAGCAGACGTTTGAGATTCAGTCCAGCATCAGACAGATTTTACACAATTTGACTATGTTTAATTCTACACCTCCCTCTGATGCCGGTGTCGCAGACTGAAGGGCCCACTAAAAATTGGTCCCCCTGCATTCACTGCCCATGCATAATTTCAGAGCGTCAGCAGCAGTTCAGATTGTCTCCTTGTTTCTGCTTCAAACTGCACTCCAGTCATCATCTATCTCAGCGACAGATATCTGAAGCTTTTGTACAACAATCACTTCCACATAAATTCAGCATGATTTCATAATAAAAGAAGGGAGACCGATCAGAGTGCGACAGCAGCTCATCTGAGACTGACTCTCTGAGTCCAACTCTCTACACGCAGACCAATCAAATGGAATAATGTGATTATTAACCATCAGATGACATGATGAAATCATTCTGGAGTCAGTTGTAAGCAGAAACAAGGCATTAATTGGTGAATTGCTGCTGACACTCCAAAATGACGCATGCGCAGTGAAGGCACGGTGACCAATTTTGTAGGGGGGGGGGTTTCAGTCTGCAACACCGGTGCAGGCACTTGCTCATTCTCTGGCTGCCAATCAACTTCGTTTACTCCACTACCAATGAATTAATGTACATAGTGTACAAACTTTGGTGCTGTTAATCTTTTTTGTGCTGAAAAAATATTTTACCTGATGGAACAATAAATATCTCAAAGAAAGAAAAGCAATGCTTGTGGTGAACAATTTATGGTACAATAAAGTGGAAATGACATAAATCGTGATATGATTTTCTACCTGAAGACAGAAGGTGCCATTTAGTTCCGTCTTCTGGGCCTGAACAAGACCACCAGGAAGAACAGGGTAGTCCAAATCCCTCAGGTCTGTCAACAGCCACTGGTCCAACACCTACCAATTTAAATTCATCATGCAGTGACACTGAAGCACACAAGCAGTATTGTTAGTGCGGAGTCAGACCCCACTTTGCAATTACATGAATCAGAATAATTTTCGAGACATTATTGAATTCACTCAGTTCTGCCATATCATTTCTGCACATTTTGTGCACCTTTAGATTTAAACAACCCATTTTGCACTGTCTAAACACCACTCTTATTTCATTGATCATGTCAACTGTCGTGGACAAACAATGCATCAGTGTAGGAGCGTACAGTCTATATGACACCTTCACCAGCTGGTACAGATGGCACCAGGCAGGATGAATTTGTGTCATTTACACAAAAACAATGCTCCACTTTGTGCTGGAGATAACATAAACAATGATATTTCAATCAGGTGGTGTTCCTTCCCTCCAAAATCGCCCACTTTTAGCGATTATTACCAACTGTAGCTTGTTCTTCCTGTTTTCATCTGACAGAAATTAAACAGTGTGGTTTATCTGCCTCACGATTCAACAGCTTGTGCTTTCTCTGTTGTCCTCCCATCAACCACTGCTACACTGACTTACCTACTTTTATTTTAAGTGGGACCCACATCAGCTCATACAGAAAAATACGAGTATATAAGGTACACAGAAGTTGTTGTTTCAGTCAAGATATCTAGAATCTGGGTCTCCCATATCCCTTCTGGCAAACTGTCGCTGAAATTTCACATCTTTTTCTGTGCAGTTTCTCTAATCACACCTACAGAAGTTTAGAACTCTTCAGAGTTGTTATGGGCGGCTTCCCTCACCAGTCTACTTAAATTGTCATTCAGCTTTTGAGAACAGCCTCCCCCATACAGTACCATACTGTTTGCATTTCTTCATTCATTTTCTATACCCATTCAATTAAGGGTTAAGGGGGAGATATGGAGCCTAACCCAACAGCCACTGGGTGAAAGGCAGTGGTGTAGAGAAAAAAATTGCATCATTGTCCACAGACTGTATTCTTGGACACATGGACAGCAGCAGCTAGGGACTGATTCACTTATTACTGGTTAATGGACACACTGCTCTATCATTTGGGGTTTTGTGCATCGGTTATTTGTCTCAGTCATTTTAAATTGGTATTAAAGTTTGGTTTTCACTTCAAAGATGATGTTAAGGGTCTACAGAACAATTTTGGTCCGAGTGTCAAACACACACATAAAAAATGGCCTCTAGGGGGCGCCGCAAAATATGAAAACTGCTGTAACATTTGACTGGATTATCCTATTTTAACATATGAGGTATGTATCGATTCATAATTAAAAGGAGAAACTGGTATATCAAGTATTTGCTGACCAATAAATAAATAAATAAACTTTAAGCCCAATATATTAAATGGATACAAGCAAAATTATACTTTTTTTAAATTTCAAATGTATTAATTTATATAGCACCAATTCACGATGAAATCGTCTCAAGGCGCTTCACACAACATAAAAAAAAACTGAATTAAAAACACATCATAACACTAATGATAAAACAGGGAAAACAAATGAGTCTTTAAAAGTGACTTAAAAGTCTCCACAGTATTCGACTGCCGAATGTGTGCCGGGAGATCGTTCCACAGAGCTCGGGCACCGTAGGAGAAAGCTCTGTGACCGGCAGACTTTTTATTCACCCTGGGAACACATAGAAGTCCTGCACCCTGACAACGCAGGGCCCGAGCTGGTACATAGGGGCTTACCAGGTCAGCCAGATAGGGAGGTGCAAGTCCATGAACAATTTTATAAACTAATAACAGTACTTTAAAATCCGATCTTGTAGCAACTGGAAGCCAGTTTGAAGATAAAGTCTGAAAACGTCCTCACAGTTGCTATGAAATGTTACTTTTTACTGCTATTTTATGCAGTCAAGACTGTGTAATGAATAAACTGTAATTTAATGCTTGACACTCAGATTAAAAAAATGGCCTCTATGCCCTAGGGGATGCCGCAAAATATGGTAACAGCCATAATTTTTGTATGTGTGGATTAAGGATCAGAAATACCAAACTATTTCAAGCCAATCAATAAATCCATCCATCAAACATTCCATGCACAATAAATTTTCAAAAAAAAAAAAAAAACTTTATCAGGAAGAAAGTAAATCCATAATGATAACAAGAGAAACAATAGTTTGTCCAGCATTCAAAATAACAAGCATAGGACCAAAGAGCTAACATGTATTTTGAGATCTTCACTCACTTACTACAATATTAACTATGGTTTACTTCCTTGGTTTATTCCACATCAGTCTTAGAAATTGCTTTGGTCTAGCTGTTTCTAAAATGTGTACTTGCACAGACGTGTGCACTTTAACTTTGCCTTCATGTACTTCAATCAATCAACTTCAATCAACTTTTTTCTTATATAGCGCCAAATCACAACAAACAGTTGCCCCAAGGCGCTCCATATTGTAAGGCAAGGCCATACAATAATTATAAAAAACCCCAACGGTCAAAACGACCCCCTATGAGCAAGCACTTGGCCACAGTGGGAAGGAAAAACTCCCTTTTAACAGGAAGAAACCTCCAGCAGAACCAGGCTCAGGGAGGGGCAGTCTTCTGCTGAGACTGGTTGGGGCTGAGGGAAAAAACCAGGAAAAAGACATGCCGTGAAGGGGGGCAGAGATCGATCACTAATGATTAAATGCAGAGTGACGCATACGGAGCAAAAAGAGAAAGAAACAGTGCATCATGGGAACCCCCCCACAATCTACGTCTAAAAGCAGCATAACCAAGGGATGGTCCAGGGTCACCCGATCCAGCCCTAACTATAAGCCTTAGCGAAAAGGAAAGTTTTAAGCCTAATCTTAAAAGTAGAGAGGGTATCTGTCTCCCTGATCTGAATTGGGAGCTGGTTCCACAGGAGAGGAGCCTGAAAGCTGAAGGCTCTGCCTCCCATTCTACTCTTACAAACCCTAGGAACTACAAGTAAGCCCGCAGTCTGAGAGCGAAGCGCTCTAATGGGGTAATATGGTACTACGAGGTCCCTAAGATAAGATGGGACCTGATTATTCAAAACCTTATAAGTAAGAAGAAGAATTTTAAATTCTATTCTAGAATTAACAGGAAGCCAATGAAGAGAGGCCAACACGGGTGAGATATGCTCTCTCCTGCTAGTCCCCGTCAGTACTCTAGCTGCAGCATTCTGAACCAACTGAAGGCTTTTTAGGGAACTTTTAGGACAACCTGATAATAATGAATTACAATAGTCCAGCCTAGAGGAAATAAATGCATGAATTAGTTTTTCAGCATCACTCTGAGACAAGACCTTTCTGATTTTAGAGATATTGCGTAAATGCAAAAAGGCAGTCCTACATATTTGTTTAATATGCGCTTTGAATGACATATCCTGATCAAAAATGACTCCAAGATTTCTCACAGTATTACTAGAGATCAGGGAAATGCCATGCAGAGTAACGATCTGGTTAGACACCATGCTTCTAAGATTTGTGGGGCCAAGTACAATAACTTCAGTTTTATCTGAGTTTAAAAGCAGGAAATTAGAGGTCATCCATGTCTTTATGTCTGTAAGACAATCCTGCAGTTTAGCTAATTGGTGTGTATCCTCTGGCTTCATGGATAGATAAAGCTGGGTATCATCTGCGTAACAATGAAAATTTAAGCAATACCGTCTAATAATACTGCCTAAGGGAAGCATGTATAAAGTGAATAAAATTGGTCCTAGCACAGAACCTTGTGGAACTCCATAATTAACTTTAGTCTGTGAAGAAGATTCCCCATTTACATGAACAAACTGTAATCTATTAGACAAATATGATTCAAACCACCGCAGCGCAGTGCCTTTAATACCTATGACATGCTCTAATCTCTGTAATAAAATTTTATGGTCAACAGTATCAAAAGCAGCACTGAGGTCCAACAGAACAAGCACAGAGATAAGTCCACTGTCCGAAGCCATAAGAAGATCATTTGTAACCTTCACTAATGGCTGTTTCTGTACTATGAGGAATTCTAAAACCTGACTGAAACTCTTCAAATAGACCATTCCTCTGCAGGTGATCAGTTAGCTGTTTTACAACTACCCTCTCAAGAATCTTTGAGAGAAAAGGAAGGTTGGAAATTGGCCTATAATTAGCTAAGATAGCTGGGTCAAGTGATGGCTTTTTAAGTAATGGTTTAATTACTGCCACCTTAAAGGCCTGTGGTACATAACCAATTAACAAAGATAGATTGATCATATTTAAGATTGAAGCATTAAATAATGGTAGGACTTCCTTGAGCAGCCTGGCAGGAATGGGGTCCAATAAACATGCCGATGGTTTGGACGAAGCAACCAATGAAAATAACTCAGACAGAACAACCGGAGAGAAAGAGTCTAACCAAATACCGGCATCACTGAAAGCAGCCAAAGATAACGATACATCTTTGGGATGGTTATGAGTAATTTTTTCTCTAATAGTCAAAATTTTGTTAGCAAAGAAAGTCATGAAGTCATTACTAGTTAAAGTTAATGGAATACTCAGCTCAATAGAGCTCTGACTCTTTGTCAGCTTAGCTACAGTGCTGAAAAGAAACCTGAGGTTATTCTTATTTTCTTCAATTAGTGATGAGTAGAAAGATGTCCCAGCTTTACGGAGGGCTTTTTTATAGAGCAACAAACTCTTTTTCCAGGCTAAGTGAAGATCTTCTAAATTAGTGAGACGCCATTTCCTCTCCAACTTACGGGTTATCTGCTTTAAGCTACGAGTTTGTGAGTTATACCACGGAGTCAGACACTTCTGATTTAAAGCTCTCTTTTTCAGAGGAGCTACAGCATCCAAAGTTGTCTTCAAAGAGGATGTAAAACTATTGACGAGATACTCTAACTCCCTTACAGAGTTTAGGTAGCTACTCTGCTCTGTGTTGGTATATGACATTAGAGAACATAACGAAGGAATCATATCCTTAAACCTAGTTACAGCGCTTTCTGAAAGACTTCTAGTGTAATGAAACTTATTCCCCACTGCAGGGTAGTCCATCAGGGTAAATGTAAATGTTATTAAAAAATGATCAGACAGAAGGGAGTTTTCAGGGAATACTGTTAAGTCTTCTATTTCCATACCATAAGTCAGAACAAGATCTAAGATATGATTAAAGTGGTGGGTGGACTCATTTACTTTTTGACCAAAGCCAATAGAGTCTAATAATAGATTAAATGCAGTGTTGAGGCTGTCATTCTCAGCATCTGTGTGGATATTAAAATCGCCCACTATAATTATCTTATCTGAGCTAAGCACTAAGTCAGACAAAAGGTCTGAAAATTCACAGAGAAACTCACAGTTACGACCAGGTGGACGATAGATAATAACAAATAAAACTGGTTTTTGGGACTTCCAATTTGGATGGACAAGACTAAGAGACAAGCTTTCAAATTAATTAAAGCTCTGTCTAGGTTTTTGATTAATTAATAAGCTGGAATGGAAGATTGCTGCTAATCCTCCGCCACGGCCCGTGCTACGAGCATTCTGACAGTTAGTGTGACTCGGGGGTGTTGACTCATTTAAACTAACATATTCATCCTGCTGTAACCAGGTTTCTGTTAGGCAGAATAAATCAATACGTTGATCAATTATTATATCATTTACCAACAGGGACTTAGAAGAGAGAGACCTAATGTTTAATAGACCACATTTAACTGTTTTAGTCTGTGGTGCAATTGAAGGTGCTATATTATTTTTTCTTTTTGAATTTTTATGCTTAAATAGATTTTTGCTGGTTATTGGTGGTCTGGGAGCAGGCACCGTCTGCAGAGAGGTGTATAAGACCACAGCTCTGCCTCCTGGTCCCAACGCTGGACAGTCACAGTTTGGAGGATCCAAGAAAATTGGCCAGATTTCTAGAAATGAGAGCTGCTCCATCTAAAGTGGGATGGATGCCGTCTCTCCTAACAAGACCAGGATTTCCCCAGAAGCTTTGCCAATTATCAATGAAGCCCACCTCATTTTTTGGACACCACTCAGACAGCCAGCAATTCAAGGAGAACATGCGGCTAAACATGTCACTCCCGGTCTGATTGGGGAGGGGCCCAGAGAAAACAACAGAGTCCGACATTGTTTTTGCAAAGTTACACACCGATTTAATGTTAATTTTAGTGACCTCCGATTGGCGTAACCGAGTGTCATTACTGCCGAGTGTCATTACTTGCAGTGAGAACTTGCAGGTCGACTTGTACAAGTACTTGTACAAGCGCACTTTACATCTAGTTGGAATACATCCTTAGCAAGTGGTAGCGTAGTCCAAATGGGCAGAAGTTTGCCATCCTCTTCTTTCCACCCATGGTCAGTGGGATTGACCCAGCTATCTTAGCTAATTATAGGCCAATCTCCAACCTTCCTTTTCTCTCAAAAATTCTTGAAAGGGTAGTTGTAAAACAGCTAACTGATCATCTGCAGAGGAATGGTCTATTTGAAGAGTTTCAGTCAGGTTTTAGAATTCATCATAGTACAGAAACAGCATTAGTGAAGGTTACAAATGATCTTCTTATGGCCTCAGACAGTGGACTCATCTCTGTGCTTGTTCTGTTAGACCTCAGTGCTGCTTTTGATACTGTTGACCATAAAATTTTATTACAGAGATTAGAGCATGCCATAGGTATGTATTAAAGGCACTGCGCTGCGGTGGTTTGAATCATATTTGTCTAATAGATTACAATTTGTTCATGTAAATGGGGAATCTTCTTCGCAGACTAAAGTTAATTATGGAGTTCCACAAGGTTCTGTGCTAGGACCAATTTTATTCACTTTATACATGCTTCCCTTAGGTAGTATTATTAGACGGTATTGCTTAAATTTTCATTGTTACGCAGATGATACCCAGCTTTATCTATCCATGAAGCCAGAGGACACACACCAATTAGCTAAACTGCAGGATTGTCTTACAGACATAAAGACATGGATGACCTCTAATTTCCTGCTTTTAAACTCAGATAAAACTGAAGTTATTGTACTTGGCCCCACAAATCTTAGAAACATGGTGTCTAACCAGATCCTTACTCTGGATGGCATTACCCTGACCTCTAGTAATACTGTGAGAAATCTTGGAGTCATTTTTGATCAGGATATGTCATCCAAAGCGCATATTAAACAAATATGTAGGACTGCTTTTTTGAATTTACGCAATATCTCTAAAATCAGAAAGGTCTTGTCTCAGAGTGATGCTGAAAAACTAATTCATGCATTTATTTCCTCTAGGCTGGACTATTGTAATTCATTATTATCAGGTTGTCCTAAAAGTTCCCTAAAAAGCCTTCAGTTAATTCAAAATGCTGCAGCTAGAGTACTGACGGGGACTAGAAGGAGAGAGCATATCTCACCCATATTGGCCTCTCTTCATTGGCTCCGTGTTAATTCTAGAATAGAATTTAAAATTCTTCTTCTTACTTATAAGGTTTTGAATAATCAGGTCCCATCTTATCTTAGGGACCTCGTAGTACCATATCACCCCAATAGAGCGCTTCGCTCTCAGACTGCAGGCTTACTTGTAGTTCCTAGGGTTTGTAAGAGTAGAATGGGAGGCAGAGCCTTCAGCTTTCAGGCTCCTCTCCTGTGGAACCAGCTCCCAATTCAGATCAGGGAGACAGACACCCTCTCTACTTTTAAGATTAGGCTTAAAACTTTCCTTTTTGCTAAAGCTTATAGTTAGGGCTAGATCAGGTGACCCTGAACCATCCCTTAGTTATGCTGCTATAGACGTAGACTGCTGGGGGGTTCCCCATGATGCACTGTTTCTTTCTCTTTTTGCTCTGTATGCACCACTCTGCATTTAATCATTAGTGATCGATCTCTGCTCCCCTCCACAGCATGTCTTTTTCCTGGATCTCTCCCTCAGCCCCAACCAGTCCCAGCAGAAGACTGCCCCTCCCTGAGCCTGGTTCTGCTGGAGGTTTCTTCCTGTTAAAAGGGAGTTTTTCCTTCCCACTGTAGCCAAGTGCTTGCTCACAGGGGGTCGTTTTGACCGTTGGGGTTTTACATAATTATTGTATGGCCTTGCCTTACAATACTCGTATAAAGCGCCTTGGGGCAACTGTTTGTTGTGATTTGGCGCTATATAAAAAAATTGATTGATTGATTGATTGATTGTTGACAGGCATCACTGACCTGACTAAATGAATGTATGATTTTGTTTGTGATAATATAGTACAATACTCAAATCCATACAGCTTGTACATACATGTGGGCTGTCGTCTAGATGCTTGCTTGGAAGACACTCCTTTTGAGATGTTGATCCAAAGCATCCATTGATGGGGGGATTCTTTCAACATCCCTCGTCTTCTGTGAGAATAGCTTCATTCGAAGATGATCAGCATAATTTTCCTCATATGATTCACTGGAGTAAAGCCTACAGTCAAAGTTTATGGCAACTTCTTTCAGCCTTGGAGAGGTTTAGAATGGAGTCTCAGCGATAGCAGCAAACTCCTCTGTCAGGTATGAGACCTTGTGGATCAATTTGCAGCAGGATCGCTTACCCTTGAACTTGAAAGATGTGTCTGATCCAGTGAATGCATGGAAGAGAGCCATGTCTTTGCATGTTTCTGTGCCCAATTTTGTGGTGAGAGTGTTCAGGGAGATCATTCTTGATGTCTTTCCAGTTTTGAAGCAGACCCAGATTTCTGCAGTCGCATTTAAAGCCTTGATATGATGGAAATTACTCAGTAGGATTATGACAACATCTGTGTCTCCAGTGTAGACCATTCCAACAGATGCTGTTCGGAGGGCATGGAGAATGTGCACTAGGACACGAGTGTCAGCTTCCTCATGGTTGCATTGATCCATTGGAGAATTATTTCCAACATGGTGGACACAATCATCTGCTGTTATGTGGACATCTTTGTCATCTGGGAACTGTCCATTTGTTACCAACGCAGTTGACAGGAAGGAAAACAGTTCCGTCTTATTATCCTCATTTGCTAGAAACACCTACCAATCTCTTGGGACTTTGGCAGTACCAGAGATGCGTTGTCATGTGCCTGTGCCTTGTTTTTCTCTGGTTCCTCTTTTGATCCTCAATGCATGATACTGGTCCCAGACGATGTCTACTCGTGTTGATCTTTTCAAGTCATGTTCAACGCTTGGGCAGAAGACCGTGTCTGAGTAAGAATCCAAGGTCCTCCCTTGGACACTTGTGCCAGGCAGTGAATGTATCAGTGCTCCACCAACAATGAAGTCATAAAGATCAGGTGCAACTACCGCCTCATTTTCAAAAATTCTGAACACAAATCTCAAATCCAGTTGATTCATTACACAGCCTTTATTTACACTAACTCTATAAAGCATGTTTTATAGCAACTGTGAGAACATTTTCAGAATTTATTCTTAAAAAAGTACTATTGTGCTTGTATCCATTTAATATATTGGGCTAAAAGTGTACTTAATTGTAATCTGGTCACCAAATACTTGACATATCAGTTTCTCCTTTTAATTCTGAATCCATACGTACCTCATATGTTAAAATAGGATCATCCAATCAAAAGTTATAGCAGTTTTAATATTTTGTGGCACCCCCCTAGAGGCCATTTTTTATATGTGTGCTTGACACTCAGACCAAAATTGTTCGATAGAACCTTCACTTCAACAAGTGAAAACCAAACTTGAACACAAATTTGAAATGACTGAGTCCTAAACAACCTCACTAATGCAAATCATGCTTTGTTTATTATATTACTTCACCCCACTTCCATTAATTCACAAATAAATAGAGAAACACAAAATGTGTGCTCCTTTCAGGTGATGAAGTAGTTCAGGTTTGGCTGTATGTCTACGAGAAGAGCACAGATCCATTAGTTTTCCCACCTGTTGGTTAATCTGCTGCTGTGCCAGAAGACCTGTTCCTTGCGCCTCTTCCTGTATCCACTGCACACAAGCTTCCAGCCAGGCAAATGGCACGTGGATGTGCCAGGAAGATTTCAGCCAGCTCAGGGTGTTTTGCACCACTATATGAATCTCCAAAGCCATTCTCTTCCCCAGTGTACTTCCCTTCTGTTGTTTGCTCGACTACTATCCACTAAAACTGTCAGTGAGGTGACATTTAGGGCCAAGTGGCCAATGTTAAGAGAACGGGAGCAGCCAAATTATTGATTACAGATCTGTATTTTGATAATATGATCAATTAATCAAGATTAGACATCAGCCATTAGTTTTGTGTCATTAAGGTACCAGTAGCTCAGCAAATGTCTAAACAAGGTAAATTTCAAAAGGCATCCACTTAGTGGAAAGTTTGCTTTCACACAATCAGTTCCTTCAATTTGAAGTGTAAGACTCAAAAATTTTATAAGTTTTCATTCCAGGACTTGCAGGCAACCACAAAGATGCACCAACATATGGTCAGTTCTGCAAAATAAAAAGAGAGTGTGAAATGCACAGACCATGAAACAAATTTGTGAATTACATTTTAGAGCATCTTAAATTTCTTCCAAGAGGTTAAGAAAACAGCATGTCATCACAGATGCATGACCTGCCAAGCAAAACCCGGTGCTGCAATTTATATACTAAGACACAACTGTATGTGTGCGTGTGTGTGTCCCTCTCCTGTTCAAACAGCACCTGCGACTTGAGTCAAACTTTGCACACATGTACTATGACATACAGTGAGTGACATAGGCCACTAAGCACTTTAGTAGGAGCAGTTAAGGGGAGTGACACTTTTGTGCTGCAGAACTGAGCCAAACTTGGCACACATATACTCTGATATACGGGGAGGGGGTCAGGCCATTAAGCACTGTAGTAGTAGTAGTAGTAGTAGCAGTAGTAGTAGTAGTTAAAGGGACAGTCACTTTTGTGCTGCAGAATTGAGCCATCCTTGGCACAAATATACTTTGGCATACAGGGAGTGACAAAAACCACAAGGACTTTAGTAGTAGTAGTAGTAGTAGTAGTAGTTAAAGGGACAGTCACTTTTGTGCTGCAGAATTGAGCCATCCTTGGCACAAATATACTTTGGCATACAGGGAGTGACAAAAACCACTGAGGACTTTAGTAGTAGTAGTAGTAGTAGTAGTAGTAGTAGTAGTAGTAGTAGTGGTAGTTGAGGGGAGAGACACTTTTGTGCTGCAGACTTGAGGCACACATATACTTTGACATACAGGGAGTGACATAGGCCATTAAGCACTTTTGTAGTAGTAGTAGTAGTAGTAGTAGTAGTAGTTAAGGGTAGAGACTTCATGCTAAGGCCCAACAGCTTAGAGGTGCGTCCCCTGGATGGAGGATACAGGAAACTCTTTTTCCTTTGTGGTTGGGAGGGCTTCTTTTGGCTGACTTGGGCTGGGACTGGCTGTGTGGGCAGGTCCTGCTGGTCTTGGTCAGTGACTGGGGCTGGTCTGTGTGGCTGGTTCTGGTTCAAGGCTTCCTGGGAGGCCACCTCTTGTTCCTCTGGAGGCTTCTTCTGGTTGCCTTGGGCTGTGCGGGTGGGTCCTGCTGGCCTTGGTCAATATATAATATTATATAAGCCTAGTAACCGTGGAAACCTTGGGAAATCCCCCTGGCAGATCTATGTGCAAGCATTCTGGGCTGTGCCATGAATCATATGAATGCAGTGTGTGCACACAATTAAAATGAAATTGTCATTTCAGCACTAGAAATACAATCGCGAGTGCACAAATTAGCCATAATTGGATGCTTAAATTAACCAGGAAGGAGTTTCATAAAGAAGGCCATATTTATAACACATAAAGTAGATATCAATACCTTGAAAAGGGAATCAGTTTGAAGAGTTTTATTTACTGCCCACATGAGCTTTTCTTCTAATAAAATTTGACCACATGTTTTTTCAGATTTCAGAGTTTTCTCGCACAATAACTATTTACCACAGATATGCCAAATTTACATATTTCATAGCCAGTATAGCTGGCATTAAGGAGCCAAGAAATGGAAAGGCTTCTTTGAGTGTAATGGTATGCTTCAGTGTCTCAAACATGGATGTTCGCAATAGTCAATGTAATATTTTCCATAATTTGAGCATACATAAACTTAACAGTTTAGTGTCAATGTCTGTTGTTTGACTATAGTCCAAGTCTGGGTGTCCATGACAACTGCCACAGAAAATTTCAGGCCTCTAAGTCAAGTATTTGCTGAGATGCCTTGAACATGGCTCCAGAAATGACTGCCATAATTTTTGCCTAAAAAAAAAACGGCAGACCCCATGCACACTAAATTGGCCATATCTCAGAAACTACTTGACCTACAGGCCTCAAACCAGATTTGTTGTTCTGAATAGTCTGGGAATATTTGATTAAAATTTAAAGAAAATCTGAGACAAAGTGTGTGAGGCCCTTGTTGAATTGACATGGAATGACCCTTGAGTCAGTCAGAGAATGGATGAATGACAATACGCTTTCTCTTCATGTCGGGAAAACTGAAACAATTCTTTATGGTTCAAAGCATAATTTACGGAAACAAAATATCATTCAGGTGCAATATGCGGGTGATACTTTGAAATGTCAATCAAATAGAGATTAAATAACGGTGCTGTCTGGAGAGGACATGGATATAGGTGTTATTACCAAGGCAAATGCTAAGTTAAAATTCCTCTACAGGAAAGCATGGAATGTCAATAATAGAACCAAGAACATACTTGTATCTGCCTTGATTCAATGTCACTTTGACTATGGTAGCACTTCATGGTACACTGGTTTAACCAATAAATACAAGACTAAGTTACAGTGTACTCAAAATGTCATTTTGTTTCTTTTAAATGCACCACCAAGAACTCATATTGGCGCGCATCAATTTGAACTGGTCAGGAATGTTACCTGTGGAACTGCGTGTTAACCCACTTAAATTAAACCTTGTTCATAACATTGCAAATAATAAACCCCAAAATTATTTTTGGCTTATTTTTAACCAATATGCAATCGACATTCAATCGGAACTTGAGCAACTAGCACATCTCTCCAAATACCTTTTGTAAAGTGCGATGGTAAATCCTCATTCTGTTATATTAGTATAGTATTACAGAATATACTACCAGGTCATGTTCAAACTCAAAAGGGCAAACCCCAATTAAAAACACAAGTTAAATCATTTTTATTCATTTAATTTTCTTCTGTCTTTCCTCCTTCTATTCCTTTATTTATATATATATATATATATATATATATATATATATATATATATATATATATATATATATATATATATATACACACACACACACACACACACACACACACACACATTCAGTAATATTTATCTTTTTAAAAATATTTATGGTTGTTTTTCACTTGTTATTGTAACTTCTCACTGATATATTATCAATAGAAATACGTGCTAGTTGCTTTATTGTGTTTTTCTTTTACTGTTATGGTACAGTGCCATTTAAAAATAAATAAAATAAACTGTGGATGCACCCAGAGTTGAAATAGCAACACTGCATTAATGCCTTACAATCTATGATTAATGTCATATCTTACCGTGCAGCGCACGTCATCAGCGTCAACATGCAGCCCAGCAAACAAAATAATCCAACCTTCAAAACAACAATATGCCGTTCATCTTCTCATCATATGCAAATTACACGTTGTTATGTCGCCAGGTAATCTAGTAACCATTCAGATCTTTTGGGGAGGTGTTTTTGTTTGTTTTTTACTTTTCCACAACCTGGGCGCCAAAGTTGATTCAACCAAAAGAGGTTAACCGCTTTGATTCAACCCAACTTAATATTAAAGCCAATTTAGCTTCATGCTCATGCAATATCTCCCTAAAAAACGCTGCCTATATACAACACTACTTCTTAAATCTTATGTTGGTGGCTGCACACATTAGAAAAACATCGCGAATAAGATCCACTCTTACATTTTCTACCTTTCGAAGGACCGACAGCATCCGGTTTCGGGGTGGTGGGTTGTTTTTTTGTTTTTTCTAAGGAAACGCCTTAAATCTCGTGATTGATCCCAGCTTAGCGAATCGTAATAGTCGCAAGTTCGGTTTTCGCTTCTCTTTAGCCAATCAAAACACTTTGTGTCCATTTCTGTCTTTTCACGTTTGGTACAGAAGGAAGTCGGACGGACGAAGGTAGTACTGTGCTTCACGCTTGTGCGCTCGTAATGTTTTTGTTTTTTTTTAACTCTAAATACATTGCTTTAAGGCACACTATGACTATAAATATGTTTGTTGCTGTGGAATCATGATTTATTTTATGTGTGGTGCGAGTTTAACAGTCAACTAATTTGGCTAGCTCGCCTTGTGTTCAGTGAACAACATGGCGAAACTTGTTAGCCATTAGCTCGGGCGGTGTGGTTGGTCTTTGTACTTACGGCAGAGGTGGCAACAGCATGCGTTAACGCTCCTACAAAGGTTGTGCACGTGTCTGTTTAGTAAGATATCAGGATAGGTATCTAGCTAACGTTTCATTACAAATTGAAATATGTCCTATTTTAGCAACGTTTGTTCCTGAAGCGTTTCCTCGGCGCCAAGTAGCTGCTCCTGCTACTAGCATAGACCTAAGTTCGCTTCTGTTGTGTAGCTTTCGGTTTTGTCTTTTGTAGTCCACCGTTTGCCGCGCTCAGTCTCAATAATTGCCAGTTATATTCATCGTGTTTTTTTTTTTGTTTTTTTTTTTTTTGGATGACTAGGTTAATTTAACCTGAGTATTTTATCAGGTGCATAATCTCATTAAATCATTAAAAGTTAAAGCCGTGGTCTGCACTTAATGCAATCACACTAGCGGTATTTTTTATTATTAATGTGCAATGCGCATGCAGCCTATTTAGCTGATCGGAAGCGTTCACCCGTTGTAACACCAACATAAATAACAAATTTAGGGATAAATTGTGCTGTCTATGTCCCCACCTCACTGATACCACATTGTAGCTTACGTTTGGTCATTGCCTTTTTAAAGAAACATTAGATCCGCCTATCAACACGCCCTTATTTTTAATCATAAATACCACTGAGTACTGGTTGCCTGACAGCATTCTCCTTTTTCCTCCCGGGTTTTGAACAGCAGAGTTTCTGTGTGGTCACCTGCCCACAGTTTTAGTAGTTTGTGTATTCCTCCTTTTTACAATGCTTACAGGTTTCTACAGATCACAGCGGCCGGGTTTCTGCTTTTGTACTCTTGCTGCTGCCCATTCCCAGGACCTGGGTGCACACGGTTTGTCTAACACTCTTCGAAGACCATGGATTCAGAAATTGAACAGCAGGAAGATGCCTCGTTCAGCAACGCAGAGAGCAATGGTAATGGATTTTGTATATTTAAATTTTTATGGTGGTTATGCAGTTTAAATGCATTAGTTCAGTGATAGACTTACTATGTTGACATTGTAAAATGAAGGACTAAATGGTATTTCATAACAATGATCCCAGTAGCAGTAGTCATAATTGTAAAATATTTTTCCAGCTAGTCTTTCAGATGTGCAGATATTCTCCTGTTCAATATGGTTTCTGGTATGTTTTTCCTCACAAAAGCAAAGATGTGCAGATTTGTCTTAAGACAAAAAAGCAGTCTTGTGTTTCAGTGTAATTTAAAAAATTACTTTATATATTTTTTCCACTAGAAGATTGTGTATTCAGGCGTGTCATTGCATGCTTTTATCTCCATATGCCAGGTAAGCGCCCAGCTGAAGATGCAGATGAACAGAAATCATTTAAACGCTCCAGGAACTCTGATGAGGTGGTTGAGCTTCGTATTCTCCTGCAGAGCAAGGTTACTGTTTTAAGTCTTCTGCACATACCTTTCGCAAGATGTTTTCCTATACCTTTTAAACATTATTTAGGACCTTTTTATTATTTATTACTGCCTTCATCATATTGCCTTTTGAATAAATAAATTACAACCTTTTGTGAGTATATTTCAGTCACTGTTTAAATTATTTTACTATTGTCTTGCAGCACATCTGGTAATTAGTGTCAAGTTAATGTGTGTTGTTTGGTTGGTTGGTTTTGTTTAAATATACGAGTATGGATTCAATTATTGTAATTCTTCACTCTCAGAATGCAGGAGCAGTAATTGGGAAAGGTGGCAAAAATATCAAAGCCCTTCGTTCAGATGTAAGTACATCTGTTATTTATTTATTTTTTTTTACACTCAAACTTATTTTTTATTCAGTTTTGCTTTCCTTTTCTTCCTCCTGAGTGTGTAGTATTAAAATTATTTTCAAAGGGAAAACTTTTTTTTTTAATTAGGGTTTTGACTGGCTGATGCCCGTGTTGATATTAATGTTAATAACATCTTCTCACAAGTGCTGTTGATTTAGTTATAATCTTTTTAGAAGAATGTCATGCTTTGGCCTTAGGGACAAATGTCCACCTCAAATTTTTGTTTGCAAGCATTGTAACAATTTTGTCATAGTAATACAGCCTCTTGTTAATTTGGATATGTTGGTGCTATATTGAGGTCTGTAACGTTGCAGTACTTTTTGGCAAGTTTTTAAGTAACCTGGCCAATTTTTCCAATTAATTTACAGTTATCTTATTTTTGTAGCCCAATTCAATTTGTTCACCTCTTTCATTGTCTCTGGTCTATATCCCCACATTTGAAGTACTCATATTCTTAATATGCCATTATCCATTTTCCAATGTCTCCCTTCTCCTCTTCTCTCTTTGACAAACCAAAATCTCTGAGAGAATCAAATTATCACATTTGACCAGTGTAGAGCCTGTATATTAAAATGTATTCCTCTTCCCTCTCCCTTGTTTATTTTATTGTTAACTTTTTGCCCACTTCCTCCTCTGTTGCCCATGTTCTGGATGGCCCCTCCTGCGCCCGCCCACCTGACACCCTGGTTGGCCCTGCCCATAATCGTGCCCTGTCCCTAAATGGGCGCCTTACTTGATTGACATCTGTGTGCTCGAATGGCCCTGGCCCCTGCCCATGCTACGCCCAGTTCAATGCCAGTGTGTCAGTCCCAGACAGCAGTGGGCCTGAGCGGTATGTCCCTAAGCTCCTCCCTCTCACTGCCTGACTACAGGTCAAACAAGAAGATAAATAATAGTCATCCTGCCTCTGTCAAGTCACTGTTTTTTTTAATATACCTGTTCTCTCAGTACTTTAGCTTCAAAGTGCCTAAATGCGCTCATGTCCAAATTTGCCTGGTGAACTTGTAAAATTCATGTGAGCATCTTTTATGTGCCACTTTAAAGTCAGGACAGTGTTTAAATTTAGGCTGTTATAAATTATTCCACAATTTGCAACTGTGTTTTCAAATCTATGCAATGATCTCTTACAGTCGACATGTATGAAATATGTTGTTTTATTTTCTGTTTTCAAAGATGATTAGCTAACTTGATCTTTTGCATTTTCACCACTCCACCCCCACTCTGTGTATATACTGGTGATTTTTGTTCTGTCTTCCTTAGTTTCATCATCATTTTCACATGCTTCTTGCTCCGTTCCTTCCTTTTGTGCCCTTATAATATTGCTAGACTGAGATTTCCTATTCATTTTGAAATGCAAAAGGCCTGCTAGAATTCAAGTGTTTGAGTTTTCCTTTCCTCTTTCCTGCTTCATCCAAATAGTCACCTTATGTGGAATCCTGGAGAATATACAAGATCTGTCTCTCTCATCTTTGCATTTCTTGGTTTCATGTTTGTTGCTTTTCCTATTCCCTTTTTAAGTATCTGTTTCCAGTGGTGACAAACTTGCTTTTTCCATGGTATAATCTCTTAACTTACTTTTTCTCAGATGTCTGCCATTTGTGTCCCATGTGTATACATTGTGCCTAATTTGTCGTAATGGTTTAAATTAGTTTTTATTAAATGTCACCTGGTGGGTGTAAACAACATTTTTTTGTTTTCTTGAGTAAAGTAAAATTAAGCAATTCACAATTCCTTGTTCAAGCCAAATTTTTAAGAATGGTATGGTTTGAGAAGGATTTAAATAACTGAAAGATTATTCTTTCTCTGCATTCATTGATCTTGTCAATTGGTATTGGGCAGCTTATTTGGAGGCGAGCCTACTCAAAATCACTGTGGTATACATCCACCCGATTAGACCTTCGAGTGCTCTTTGGTAACCTTGGTACTTATTTCTGCCAGATCTTGTCAGACTTTACCTTCCCTGTCTTTCCCCTTCGGCGGTCACTAAATGCAGTCGCTTTCTTTGGGTTCCTTTTTGTTTTGTTTTTTCTTCCTTTCTTTGAGCAAAGTAACTTTTCGTAGAATTGGTCATACTTATTATTAATCGTATATGTCAGGTTTCAGAATTATAGGAACTTTATTGTTAGCTTTTGTTAGTCACCAGATAGGGGTCAAATAAATGGGGTTTGATTGTTCTATTTTGCTAAGACTTTGTTTAAGGGATGTGATGAATTCTCTGATCTGAAATGCTATTCCCTTCCTCTTCGAATGCCTATGTTTGCAAATCCACCCACCAATTCTTTGGTGGCTCTTCATGGCTGTGCTCTCTGCATTGTCATTGGTGGATATCATATAAAGCATCCTAAGCATCAGTGCTGACATTGAGACAGTTGGTGATATCCTGCTGAAGATCATCCCAACTCTGGAAGAGGTTAGTACTGTTGAGCTATTTATTTTATATCTGCTTTGTCTTATTGTATATCGAAAATTTTCATATCAAAGTCAGTTGAACTCTGTTCTCCCTATCGCATGTCGGCGCATCCAGTCCACCGAACGGGGTGTACTGTTTTATTATTGTCTTGCTTTCCTGTGTTTTACAGTCAGTAAAACTTTGTGATTTACACAGCCAGCGTTAAAAATATATCAAATAAGTGTAAACCAGATGGGACAGACTAAGTAACAAATAATAAATGCATACCTTGCAACGCAACCACATCCTACTCATTTGACTTCTCCTGGAGTGGTGCGCAGCAACCAGGAAGGATATCGTTCTGTTGCCCAGAGTGTTTCTCAACTCAAACTTTATTTATAGAGCACATTTATAATAACCGGGGTTGACCAACATACTGTACACATTAAAAACAAGATAATCAAATGCAGCAGTTGTAATAAATAATACTGAAATACTTAAAACAGTGCTAGAAAAATAGAATGAAATTCAAATTAAATTAAAATTTTGCCATGAGCCCAATTAAACTTGATTAAAAACCAGGGAGAAGAGATGTGTCTGTAGGGAAGATTTAAAAACGTCGATTGATGCCGCAGAGCCAATGTGCCAGAACTGGTTGTTCCAGAGCCTAGGGGCTGCTGCCACAAAGGCTCTGTCACCTTTTAGTTTTTAACCTTACATTTTGGGTGACCAGTAGCCATTGATTTATGGGTCTCAATGCTCTGGTAGGGGCACAGACACGGAGGAGCTCAGTCAGGTACTGGGGGCTAGGCCATTGGAGCTTAAAAAACCAGTAATTTTTAAAATCTAAAAACAGGCAGGAGCCAGTGTAGTGAAGCTAGGACAAGGGATATGTGGTCATGCTTGTGTTTTCCAGTAAGGAGATGGGTAGCTGCATTTTGCATCCGCTGCAGGCTGTGCAGGAGTCACTCGTCTAGGCCAAAATACAGAGAGTGACAGTAATCCAGTCGTGTGTTAATAAAAGCATGGATTACACAGGCTCAAGATCTTTACATGGCAGGTACCCTTTTATTTTTGACAAAATCCTCAAATGGGGGGAAAAAAATGCTGTTTTTCACAACTGAACTAACCTGGCAATCAAATTTCAGCTTGTCATCAAATATTAAACCAAGGTTTTCACTGATAATCAGATGTTTTGTGTAAGGGGGCACAAAAAGACAGCAGAAAAGTCTGATGGGCCAGATCCAAACATTATAATTTCCATACTTGTTTTCATTCAAATTCAGAAAGTTTGTGGTCAGCCAGGACTTAACATCATTTAGACAATCAAGGAATGTCTGTACAGTCATTGGATGTTAGCTTCAATGGTTTCTAGCTTCACACTGCTTCCTATGCTCAGATATTTCCAAGTTCCACAATTTTGACATGGCGGTCATTAAAAGTCTGATTGCTGTTGTCATGTATGCGTTTCTTGATTCTTTCATTTGTCCAAAAACAGTCAATAGGCTGGTAAGCATATACATCACAAACAGCTAGTGGTGCTGACTGCTTCAAAGTCCTGTGTCCACAGCAGTCTCTTTAAGATTGCTAACCCACCACCGCGTTCTCCAAGCCTTCACAGCCGTAGTCTTGCAAAACCAGATAAACCTGTGCAGCTTTTTTGTAGACGCATAGAAATGCACACTATAGAATGGGATCTGAAATTTGGCTCGCACTAAAAAAAAATCTATATTTAGTGTGTCCACTTAACATCTGAAAACCGAAGGATTAACAGCATTAATTGTTACATTGGTAATGCAATATTTTTATTACCATTTAAGTTTAATCTGAAAGTCTGTACATCTTAATTGCTTTATTTCAACTCTGTTTTGAAATACAGTGACGTCTTTGTCCAACAACTGATGGATCTTGTCGTAATATCACTAATTTTTATGTAACATGTTTTGCCTATTACTACCAACGACATTAACGTGAAGTTGTAAGCCATTTGTGGTATGTGGTAAAATGCCCTTGATCTGGTCATATTGAGCAAGACTGTCAAAAGCTTGTCATTACTGATAATATTTATTGTGACTGTTTTATCGCCCAGCCCTACAAATGAGATTTACACTTGTAATATGTGTGGTTCTGTTTTCTTAATGTGATATTTTGTTAGTCTTAATTATTTTTTTGTACTACCTTTTCAGTACCAACAGTACAATGGTGTAGATTTTGATTGTGAACTCCGCCTGCTGATCCACCAGAGCCTGGCTGGCTCAATTATTGGGGTGAAAGGAGCTAAAATCAAGGAACTCAGAGAAGTATGTGTAAACCAATGATTGGAATCAGTTCACTGGTAAAACAAAGTCAGGCCAGTTGTATCTGTACTTGTATGTCTTCAGTTACTGTTAGGTTTTCGACTGTAACAAAAATGCATGTAAAATGAGTTAAATTTCTATGCCTGTTTCTTTGTTGATGTTCAGTACTTATTGAATTACTACACCTAGTACCTATGTTGAAATGGACTTTAATAATCTTAAAACAGTTAAGACTGTATTCTGGCTAAAACACTTCATGGAAACATTTTCTGATTACCTTAACCTGAAAAGTTCATAATCAGAGTAACGATTAATCTGAAGATGTGGTGACTATTCCAATGTTAGTCTTGTTATTGAAGTGCATTGCAGACATGTCAATACTTTAATTGACTATGACCTCCTATTGGCATTTTTTTAAGCATTTTGCGACATAAGACATGGGTGTAATATGACTGTGAATCATTAATGACACTTCTTTCAGCTGCTCCCATTAGGCTTTGCCACAGCAGATCAGTTGTTTCCATCTCACCCTGTCCTTTGTATCTTCCTCTGTCACACAACCACCTGCATGTCCTCCCTTAGTACATCCATAAATGTCCTCTTTCGCCTCCCTCGTACCGCCTAGTGCCTCCATCCTCAGCATCTTTCTCTCTATATACCCTGGGTCCTTCCTGTGCACATGTCCAAACCATCTCAATCTCGCATCTCTGACTTTGGCCCAGTCTCAATTCTCTTTTGTGCTCCTTACCCATGTCCCACCCCTACCGCTATGCCTACCCCTTTAAAACAAGGGGTAAGGCAAAGGGGTATGCCTCTAGCCCTATGAATTGAGACTCCCCTCCGCCTTAGGGGGAAAAAAAACAAACTGTGCCCATTTCATGAGTTTGACGCCATCATGTTGCATTGCTTAAAGTGCCGTCTTAACTGTTTGTCAACATGGCCACATCTGAAATACTTTTCCAGTTTTCCAAAACTGTTTCCCCTCCATCCAGTGCCTGTTTCACCCGTTCATTGAATTTCACACAACAGTCTTCCTCCTTCAGATTCCACCATCTTTTACTTTGAGCTCTAACTGTTCTTTTTCACCTCTAAATTTGTCCTACAAACCACCACCGATGCTGTCTAGCTACACTCTCCTGCCACCACTATACAGTCTACAATTTCTTTTAGCTTGCATCTCCTACAAAGAATGTAGTCCACCTGTGTGCACCTTCCTCCACTCTTATGTCACCCTGTGTTCCTTTTTCTTAAAATAGTTGTTCACCACAACCATTTCCATCCTTGATTTTGCAAAAAAAAAAAAACTACCATCTGCCCTTCCACATTCCTGTATTTGATAGCATATCTGCCTATTACTTACGCGTCACCTTTGTTCCCTTCACCAACATGCCCATTAAAGTCCACTCCTATCACCACTCTTTCATGCTTGGACACACTCTCCACCACCTCATCTAAGTCACTCCAGAAATCTTATTCCTCCTCTTATCTCACAACCTACCTGTGGGGCATATGCACTGATGATATCCATCATCACCCCTACATTTTCCAACATAGATTTATATAGTACCAAATCACAACAAGCTGCTTCAAGGCATGTCACACACATAAGATATAACCTTACCAACCCCTGGAGCCTTTACCAACCACTAGAGCAAGCACACAGGCAACAGTGGTAAGGAAAACTCCCTCTGATGATTAGTGAAGCATATAACAGAATATTTACAGAGGAATCTTTCAAATGATGCAACAAGCACCAAATTTGGTGCAAATACTCCTTAGACATTACTCTTTTGTAAAAGCTTTTTCAATAGGCAGCCAGGTAGGGGTCAATTGAAGAATTACACAGGGGTCAAAATTTGCAAATGCTCCAATCATGTTGAAAACTATACTGCATTATTTGTCTGATCACAGAGATTCCAAAAGGGTATAGTTTGGACTATCTGTGACTGAATGTTATGCAGTTATGGGGTAAAAACAGTAAGAATGGTGACAGAGGTCAATTTCAGTTTGTACAGTAGTCAAAAGTTAAAGTTGCTCCAATTTTGGTAAAAAGTGGTGCAAATTATTGGTTGTGCTAGTAGGATTAATAAATGGAATAGTTTTGACTGTGTTGAATGCTTGGTCTCCAAAGTAACAGTCAAATAAGGTCAACGTCCATTGGATTCTATGACGTGTGACATATGTTGCCCCATAACATAACTCAGCATGACACATGTGCAAACTATTCCATTTAAAAGGACAGGAAGCACAGTTCCATGGTGTGCCAGTATGCTAGCCATACGAAAGGGAGAATAAATGCAGCTTAGGTCTAGACTTGAATGTATCAACAGAATTTGTTTTATCTTCATAGGGCTGGGGTGGGCAATTGTGCCAGGAAGGGCCAAGACATTTCAGGTTTTTTCTTGCTACCATTCACCTCAGCAGGTGATTTCATTGATAATCAGGTGTTTATGTTCAGGGAATAAGCTCATCGGCAAACCCATCTGCTAAGGTTGGAAGGAAAACCTGCACTGTCTTGGCCGTCATTGCCCACCTGTGCCATATGGAGATAATTCCACAAAACTTCAAACTCATCACCCTGTCAGACACCTGCTTAACCTCCAACATACTCTTCCTTTAAAATGACCACAACACCATTTCTCATCATATCCACACCATGATACAACTTGAACCCACCACCTGTGCTCCTGGCCTTACTTCCCTTCCATCTGGTCTGTTGCACAAACAATATGTCTACCTTTATCCTCGCCATCATGTCAGCCAGCTCTCTCCCTTTACCAGTCTTACTGTCAACATTCAAAGTCTCAACTCTCGCTTCCACCCTTCTAGTTTTCCTCTTCTGCTTTCTCTGGACACATTCTCCTCCTTCTTCACCCAGCAGTAGCCCAATTTCCACACACACCCTGTTGGGCACTGGTGGTGGTCGTTGTTAACCTGGGCCATGACCGATCCGGTATGGAAATTTGATTTGTATTCTGCATCTTTGCTTTTGGCTTGTTTTACGTTGGATGCCCTTCCTGACACAACCCTACTCATTTATCCGGGCTTGGGACCAGCACTGTACTGACTGCATTTTGTCAAATCTCAGCCACATGGGTGGCTGAGATTTGACAAAATTTAAGGTTAACACCCTGATTCCTTCTACCCTCCACCTTTATTGGCTGTATCAAGGAAGTAGTCATTTTCCATGCTTGTTCATTATTACTTGTCTGTGTGTTTTCAGAATACCAAAACCAGCATCAAGCTGTTTCAGGAGTGTTGTCCTCAGTCAACTGACCGGGTGGTGTTGGTTGGGGGTAAGACTGAAAGGGTGGTGGAGTGTATCAAGACGATGCTGGAGCTTATCGCTGATGTAAGAAACATTTTTTGTTTTACATAGTGTGATAATTGTTTAAGGTGGATAATTCTGATTTAATTTGTACCTTATAAATTTGATCATGTTCACGTTTATTGAAGGGAAAAAAAAAAAGCTTAAAAATTCTTGGTCACTTGCAAAGGTGTGTTTATTTATCGTTTTTGTTTTTAGGCTCCAGTAAAGGGTCGTTCACAGCCCTATGACCCTAACTTCTATGACGAAACATATGAATATGGTGGCTTCACAATGATGTTTGAGGACAGAGGGGGTGGCCGCAGGCTTATGAGTGGGTTCTCCCCGCATGGCAGCAGGTCTAGTCGGGGAGACCGTGGGTATGACAGAATTCCTTCCAGCAGAGGAGGACGTGGGCCCATGCCTCATCGTCGAGATTACGACATAAGTCCTCGCCGAGGACCTCCTTCACTCCCTCAAAGTAGGGTGAGCAGGGGGAGTGGCCATGGAGGAAACATGTCCTTGGCACCCCCACGCAGACGGTAAGGGATTTTTACACATAATGTAGTATAGGATTTGGCACTATATATTCTGAAAATTTTCAGCACCCAGAGACTTCCAAACACCCATTAAAGTTTAGATTTCTTGGACTTCTCAGCTTCTTGAGTCTTACTTTTTTTAGTCTTTGTATGGAAAGCACTTTCTCTTCAGTCCAGTATTCTTCCTATAGTCATGTCATACTGTGCACCCCTAAACAAACAGTGATATTAAAGCTTTGATTAAATTGGTTTACTTCATTTCATCAAGTGTATGTTCTTATTTCTATTTTTCTGTCTTTCTATTTCATTTCCATTTTAATTTTAGAATGGATGATCGTTACTATAGCTCCTACCGGAGCTCAGATGAAAGATCAAAGTAAGTTTCTGACCCAAATCCTATGCTACCCCAAGATGGCTTTATCACTTATTGTTAGAGATGTCCCTATCAATTTTTTTTGGGTCCCTGATTGAAGGCATTATTAATTATGCCATTTTTGTCCTGTTAATTTACTGTCTTAATGTATTTAGAAATTGTTTAGGTTCTTGTTATATACACTATTATTATTATTACTACTACTACTACTTCTGTTTTGTCCTTTGGTTTTTAAATGGACTTCAATGAAAATAAGGCTTTTCACTTTCTTGTCATTCGTGTATTTTTAACGTATTTACAATTATATTATGTACTTACATTGAACTTACTAAATAAAAGCAGGTGCTTTTATTTTATGTCTTACACATGCACAAACAGAGACATTGTCCTGTTTTAAACATGATTTATTCCTGACCCAGCTTGAAACCTGTGGCATATGTAACAGAAATGCACCCAATATGTTTGAATTTTTACCTCCCATATTATTAACGTGATCCACCTGGTTGAGAAGTACTGTAGGGGAGACGCTGAATTAAATAATTTCTTTATATTGGAATAATATTTGAATAGTTACTACCACTCATAAAATGTCTATTACTGAAGAACAAATGACCACAGTTCATTTTTGAAAATGGCATGCATCCTTCTATGTTCTATCCTTAGTATATGGCATCACTGAATGCAGTTTTGTGTGCGTGTGTATGCGCACATGTGCCTGTCTGCCTTCATTTAAGCTTGGGTTGTGGGGTAGAAAATCAGCAATATTTGCCTCTGATCATCGTTGCCACCACCTGTCACTCCTCTCACCATAACACTGTCGGAGCTGTTCCTGTTACTGCGTTGGAAGATGGCTGAGAGGAAATGTGTTTATCTTGCTCAGCGTGTGTGCAATTTGACCTAGACTAGAAAATTTATTTGGGATGTTGTCACGCATTTTCTATTTCTTTCCATTCCTCCACCCACACCCCATCTCTTTCTTGCTGTCTCTCTTGCACGCTTTCATCACCAGTGAAAGAAGAAGCAGACTGGATCGCTATAGTGATAACATGGTTAGTGACCCCTTGCCCCCCCCCCCCCCCCCCCCCCCCAACGTCTCACTTGGTGTCATGCATCTTCACACTACTATATAATTTTATCCAAGCACTAGAAAATGTACACCAATTGTCAGTTGTGCTGCGATGAGTACAATGGTAACAATTCATCTTAGGCCAGGTCATATACCCAAAGAAGATTTGCAGTGTTGTAAATCACCCTACCATTATAACCACCACCTCATAATGATAGGCTAATTGCCCTCTTGCTTTGTACATTTTTATGACTAACTTGTTTTTCCTGTAGAGAGACAGACTGTTTTGGGGTGGTGAGGGTGGGAATGACCGTGTTTGGTTGCTATGCAATAAAAATGCTTTGTTGACAGACTGGAAGCTCTCTGTCTCTCTCTGTCTCCCCCTTCCTGAGAGTTGGCAGGATACTGCCTGCCGTTGCTGAGCAACAGCTTTGTGAATTGCCTGTTGCCCTGGTGACGGCAGCAGGTGAAAATAGGGGCTGATGGAGATGCAAGGAGAGACAGGAAGGGGGGATGGAGAGAGGGAAAGAGGAGGAGTCTAGTTTATGGATGAAATCTGGGTGGCTTTAGATGATATAATCCATGGATGAGGCTGTTGCATTATCTTTACATTCATGCTTGCTACTTTTGAAATATGTTTAACAAAAAATAAAAGAAATTTCTGCATTGTTTGTAGCGTAACAGGCTTTGTGTTCTCTCTTCCCCCTCGCCTTACAGAGTGGAGGTGGTTATGGTAAGTGCCAATGATTGTCTTTTGTGTAGCATTAAATGGCTTTCAGTTTCAACATTTTTATACAGCTTTCTGTGTATCAGAGTTCATAGAACTCTTTTCATTATTGTCTAAAATGGTAAAATGTACTTTAGCAAATAAGCCTGTGATATTCCGATTCAGTTTATTGAATTACTGCCGTAAAGACGTACTGTGACAAAATGCTGTTTAAGGGAAAAGGTCTGTTTGCATCAAATGGTTCTAATGTTTCTGCTAGTTTTGCAGTTGCTGTCTTCAGAAGATCAAATGTGTTAGAAATTATATCTTGAAAGAAGCTTGAAAATTTGTAAACAAATATTGAATTGATGTGTTCAGTGTCCCTTCTTCTTTACTTCTTCAGACAACAGTTCATCCTGGGACAGCTACCAGTCAAGTAAGTGTCTACAATTTGTGGTCAGTGTGATTTACAAAAATTAGTTGACACATTTTCCTCAGACACCATACTTGCAGTAGTCCTGAATCATTGGATGCAAGATGGTTTCTGTGCCCCCCTTCATGTTCACAAGACATTTCGTCATGTTTCTCTGTTTTGCATTCTTTTCCCTCTTTTTCAACTCTGCCTGCACCTTCTCACCAGGTGGCCGTGGCTCTTACAGTGATCTAGGTGGTCCTGTCATCACAACACAAGTGACGATCCCAAAAGATGTAAGTAAATGAAACCACAGTACCGCAAATGGAAGATGAGCTAAATTGATATGAAACATAAATAACATTGTCACCAGAGTCAAATTTGTGTTCATTTGGTTTGTAGTTCCTCACAGCTTGGACATTTCTATCTTGCATGTCATGTTGGTAATAGACAAAGTGATTAATTGTGTGTGTCCATGTCCCTTTGGTTCTACCACAAGTGTAGGCAGGTCTTATGTAATTGAAACACCTGTTAACCCCCGAAACATGAATCAGTTGCAAATCGTGAATTAACCACAAATCGTTAATTGCAAAACGTGGTGTGTGTGCGTGTGTTTTCAGTTTAAGTAGTTTATGGATTTCAGTTTACGGATCAATTACTGCAGGAAAACTTCATTGCAAACCCTATCACCACAAAAATTACTTTATTTTTTTTTACCGGGGGCATGCACTCTACAGCCAGTGAGGTGGGGAGGTGATCCAGGTGAGCTTTTGCTTCTGCTGTCAAGCACCCCGTCTCACTGGGTGTGTCCCGTTTGCATTTTGTAGATGGTCCCTACGCTTCTGTTTCTCTGCCGTCTGCTCCTACAGATCAGTGTTATTTTTCCAGCTCAGGGGAAAGCTCATATGGATAAAAGTAAGGTTGTAGCTCGTTGTCTACCTTCCTGAGGTTAGAAACTAGTGTTTGTTTTTCTAAAACGTTCTGTTAAGATTGAGTTGTTTACCGGAGGGGGAGGTTTCTGTCCTCTGAGTTTGACAGGTGGACTGTCCCAGTCAAACTCCCAACCTGACACTGTCCCCGGAGCGGGACACACCCAGCGGGTCTGGGCGATGGACACCAGAAGCCCGCTCGGATCACCTCCTCAGGCTGTAGTGATCCCCACCAAATTATTTTTATTTATTTATTTATTTGTGTGTGTGTGTGTGTGGTGATAGGGTTTGTGGTCAAGATTTCCTGCAGTAATTAATCTATAAACTGAAATCCATAAACTGCTTAAACTGAAAAAACATATGTATCATGAATGATATTCACGTTTTGTGAGACTTGCGTTCACATCTTGGGAGATATTTTTCAGTATTCAGGTTTTGCAATTGACATTTTGTGGATAATTCATGATGTGCAACTGATTGATGTTTTGGGGGTTAATAACACCTGATATAATTGAAGTAGAGATACACAATTTATTGTTTATGTATGTATATCACAATATGCTTATGGCTTTTTCAGGACAGATACAGGTTATTGATGTAGAAGACTAATCACCGATATTTGCTTACAGTACAAGAGTGTCAAAAAGGCATAGAAATTTAGAATAAGACAAAACTTTCTTGAAAGTTACAACATATGATTAATTCACAGAACCTTTCACCATAACGTTAATATGTTATACATAATGTTTAGTTATTCCTCAGCCTCCTTTAGCAGTAATGGTACTTGTAATAAGTGTAGCTTATTCGTAGCTTTGGAGGCCAGGCTGGGCGAATTGGAGACTCGGCTCCGCACCGTGGAAAATTCTACAGCTAGCCAGGCCCCTGTAGTCGGTGCGGACCAAGGTAGCTTAGCCGCCGTTAGTTTCCCTCTGGCAGATCCCGAGCAGCTGGGAAAGCAGGCCGACTGGGTGACTGTGAGGAGGAAGCGTAGCCCTAAACAGAAGCCCCGTGTACACCGCCAACCCGTTCACATTTCTAACCGTTTTTCCTCACTCGACGACGCACCCGCCGAGGATCAAACTCTGGTTATTGGTGACTCTGTTTTGAGAAATGTGAAGTTAGCGACACCAGCAACCCTAGTCAGTTGTCTTCCGGGGGCCAGAGCAGGCGACATTGAAGGAAATTTGAAACTGCTGGCTAAGGCTAAGCGTAAATTTGGTAAAATTGTAATTCACGTCGGCAGTAATGACACCCGGTTACGCCAATCGGAGGTCACTAAAATTAACATTGAATCGGTGTGTAACGTTGCAAAAACAATGTCGGACTCTGTAGTTTTCTCTGGGCCCCTCCCCAATCGGACCGGGAGTGACATGTTTAGCCGCATGTTCTCCTTGAATTGCTGGCTGTCTGAGTGGTGTCCAAAAAAATGAGGTGGGCTTCATAGATAATTGGCAAAGCTTCTGGGGAAAACCTGGTCTTGTTAGGAGAGACGGCATCCATCCCACTTTGGATGGAGCAGCTCTCATTTCTAGAAATCTGGCCAATTTTCTTAAATCCTCCAAACCGTGACTATCCAGGTTTGGGACCAGGAAGCAGAGTTGTAGTCTTACACACCTCTCTGCAGCTTCTCTCCCCCCTGCCATCCCCTCATTACCCCATCCCCGTAGAGACGGTGCCTGCTCCCAGACCACCAATAACCAGCAAAAATCTATTTAAGCATAAAAATTCAAAAAGAAAAAATAATATAGCACCTTCAACTGCACCACAGACTAAAACAGTTAATGTGGTCTATTAAACATTAGGTCTCTCTCTTCTAAGTCCCTGTTAGTAAATGATATAATAATTGATCAACATATTGATTTATTCTGCCTTACAGAAACCTGGTTACAGCAGGATGAATTAGTTTAAATGAGTCAACTCCCCCGAGTCACACTAACTGCCAGAATGCTCGTAGCACGGGCCGAGGCAGAGGATTAGGAGCAATCTTCCATTCCAGCTTATTAATTAATCAAAAACCCAGACAGAGCTTTAATTCATTTGAAAGCTTGACTCTTAGTCTTGTCCATCCAAATTGGAAGTCCCAAAAAC
The DNA here is from genome assembly GCF_902500255.1 of Thalassophryne amazonica. Taxonomy (NCBI): domain Eukaryota; kingdom Metazoa; phylum Chordata; class Actinopteri; order Batrachoidiformes; family Batrachoididae; genus Thalassophryne; species Thalassophryne amazonica. The sequence goes on from NC_047107.1 coordinate 64,825,276, forward strand.
CAGTTTTATTTGTTATTATTTATCGTCCACCTGGTCGTTACTGTGAGTTTCTCTGTGAATTTTCAGACCTTTTGTCTGACTTAGTGCTTAGCTCAGATAAGATAATTATAGTGGGCGATTTTAACATCCACACAGATGCTGAGAATGACAGCCTCAACACTGCATTTAATCTATTATTAGACTCAATTGGCTTTGCTCAAAATGTAAATGAGTCCACCCACCACTTTAATCATATCTTAGATCTTGTTCTGACTTATGGTATGGAAATTGAAGACTTAACAGTATTCCCTGAAAACTCCCTTCTGTCTGATCATTTCTTAATACATTTACATTTACTCTGATGGACTACCCAGCAGTGGGGAATAAGTTTCATTACACTAGAAGTCTTTCAGAAAGCGCTGTAACTAGGTTTAAGGATATGATTCCTTCGTTATGTTCTCTAATGTCATATACCAACACAGTGCAGAGTAGCTACCTAAACTCTGTAAGTGAGATAGCGTATCTCGTCAATAGTTTTACATCCTCTTTGAAGACAACTTTGGATGCTGTAGCTCCTCTGAAAAAGAGAGCTTTAAATCAGAAGTGTCTGACTCCGTGGTATAACTCACAAACTCGCAGCTTAAAGCAGATAACCCGTAAGTTGGAGAGGAAATGGCGTCTCACTAATTTAGAAGATCTTCACTTAGCCTGGAAAAAGAGTCTGTTGCTCTATTAAAAAAAAGCCCTCCGTAAAGCTAGGACATCTTACTACTCATCACTAATTGAAGAAAATAAGAACCCCAGGTTTCTTTTCAGCACTGTAGCCAGGCTGACAAAGAGTCAGAGCTCTATTGAGCTGAGTATTCCTTTAACTTTAACTAGTAATGACTTCATGACTTTCTTTGCTAATAAAATTTTAACTATTAGAGAAAAAATTACTCATAACCATCCCAAAGACGTATCGTTATCTTTGGCTCCTTTCAGTGATGCCGGTATTTGGTTAGACTTTCTCTCAGATTGTTCTGCCTGAGTTATTTTCATTAGTTACTTCATCCAAACCATCAACATGTCTATTAGACCCCATTCCTACCAGGCTGCTCAAGGAAGCCCTACCATTATTTAATGCTTCGATCTTAAATATGATCAATCTATCTTTATTAGTTGGCTATGTACCACAGGCTTTTAAGGTGGCAGTAATTAAACCATTACTTAAAAAGCCATTGACCCAGCTATCTTAGCTAATTATAGGCCAACCTTCCTTTTCTCTCAAAAATTCTTGAAAGGGTAGTTGTAAAACAGCTAACTGATCATCTGCAGAGGAATGGTCTATTTGAAGAGTTTCAGTCAGGTTTTAGAATTCATCATAGTACAGAAACTGCATTAGTGAAGGTTACAAATGATCTTCTTATGGCCTCAGACAGTGGACTCATCTCTGTGCTTGTTCTGTTAGACCTCAGTGCTGCTTTTGATACTGTTGACCATTAAAATTTTATTACAGAGATTAGAGCATACCATAGGTATTAAAGGCACTGCGCTGCAGTGGTTTGAATCATATTTGTCTAATAGATTACAATTTGTTCATGTAAATGGGGAATCTTCTTCACAGACTAAAGTTAATTGAGTTCCACAAGGTTCTGTGCTAGGACCAATTTTATTCACTTTATACATGCTTCCCTTAGGCAGTATTATTAGACGGTATTGCTTAAATTTTCATTGTTACGCAGATGATACCCAGCTTTATCTATCCATGAAGCCAGAGGACCACAGCCAATTGCTAAACTGCAGGATTGTCTTACAGACATAAAGACATGGATGACCTCTAATTTCCTGCTTTTAAACTCAGATAAACTGAAGTTATTGTACTTGGCCCCACAAATCTTAGAAACATGGTGTCTAAACCAGATCCTTACTCTGGATGGCATTACCCTGACCTCTAGTAATACTGTGAGAAATCTTGGAATAATTTTTGATCAGGATCGTCATTCAAAACGCATATTAAACAAATATGTAGGACTGCTTTTTTGCATTGTACGCAATATCTCTTAAAATTAGAAAGTCTTGTCTGAGTGTGATGCTGAAAAACTAATTCATGCATTTTTTCCTCTAGGCTGGACTATTGTAATTCATTATTATCCGGTTGTCCTAAAAAGTTCCTAAAAAAGCCTTCAGTTAATTCAAAAGGCGGCAGCTAGAGTACTAACAGGGGGACTAGCAGAGAGAGCATATCTCACCATATTGGCCTCTCTTCATTGGCTTCCTGTTAATTCTAGAATAGAATTAAAATTCTTCTTCTTAACTTATAAGGGTTTGAATAATCAGGTCCCATCTTATCTTAGGGACCTCGTAGTACCATATCACCCCAATAGAGCGCTTCGCTCTCAGACTGCAGGCTTACTTGTAGTTCCTAGGGTTGTATAGAGTAGAATGTGAGTATGAGCCTTCAGCTTTCAGGCTCCTCTCCTGTGGGAACCAGCTCCAATTCAGATCAGGGAGCAGACACCCTCTCTACTTTTAAGATTAGGCTTAAAACTTTCCTTTTTGCTAAAGCTTATACTTTAGGCTGGATCAGGTGACCCTGAACCCTCCCTTAGTTATGCTGCTATAGACGGTAGACTGCTGGGGTTCCCAGATGCACTGTTTCTTTCTCTTTTTGCTCTGTATGCACCACTCTGCATTTAATCACTAGTGATCGATCTCTGCTCCCCTCCACAGCATATCTTTTTCCTGGTTCTCTCCCTCAGCCCCAACCAGTCCCAGCAGAAGACTGCCCCTCCCTGAGCCTGGTTCTGCTGGAGGTTTCTTCCTGTTAAAAGGGAGTTTTTCCTTCCCACTGTAGCCAAGTGCTTGCTCACAGGGGGTCGTTTTGACCGTTGGGGTTTTACATAATTATTGTATGGCCTTGCCTTACAATATAAAGCGCCTTGGGGCAACTGTTTGTTGTGATTTGGCGCTATATATAAAAAAAATGATTATTTTTTTATTATTTATTTATTTTTAATCTATAGTAAGGGCCAGAATTTGTACCAGTTTAAGTTAAATATGTATGATTTATTTTATGTTTCATGTTATGCATGGGTCAGAATGAATGTTTAAAAGGTTACAAGCACATTAATATAGACCAGTTTCCATTCCCGGGCATCTTTAACCACGATTCCTAGCATGTCACCATATCGTCTCCAGAAAATATGAACAAAGAGCAAGCACCAGTTGGTGGCAAAGCTCCAGTTAGTGCTGAAGTGAGACAGTGATGACTTCATGCTTAGAGTTCAGGTGTACAAACTGTGACAATGCAGACAATAGGTCAAACATTTTGACATCCCGAGATTCATTGCACATCAAGGAGAAAAGACCAAGGAGCTTTTAAGCGAACAATGCAGGCTGCGGTTAGCTCTGATCAACAGAGCAAATTTCAACTCTGACCCAAGCAAGCAGCATTACAAAGTGTGCTCTTGAGTATTTCATTTTGGGTATGTATTTTCAGCTGCTAATTATGAAATGATGAAAGAAAGATGACGATTGCAAGCCCTAAAAATGGTTAAGTTTAGCCGTTTGATCTACCGTTTACCATTGCGTTTGAGGACCCTGATTGTGATGTGTTTTTTTTTTTTTTTTTATATATCTATATAAACTTCGTACCTGTGATTAGCAGGTGGGTGGAGGGGGAAAAGAGGAAAAAAAAAATAATATAATGTCAGTGTAAGTTACCGCTGATCTCCAGTCACCAGCTTCTACTTCGTAAGGATCGATGCCATTAATCACCTTCTTAGTGTGGGGAGCAAATGTAGCTTCATCTGGGGGCATTTTTATAAGACATTTTGAACTTTCCCGCTTCGGCTTTTATCTACAGCAGTCTGCCAGACAAGATGGCGTCATTCAGGGCATCATAAGTGAAAATGACAAACGGAATGGGGTCTGTTGATGGACATGGCATAGGGCCCCATCTTCAAAACTTAGATACAGATGCTTTAATCTTGTAAGGCTACCTCAGGTGTGGTATTTTGTAAACCTTTTATCAATAGACTGTTTTGAATTGGATCACGTCTCTTTTGTCATTCACACTGGATGATGTTACTGTGTCTGCAGTTCCTTAAGTGTTTTGGGTGAGTGTGTCGTCGTCCCCCTCCCCATGTTCACATTCATTCCAGATCACCTTCTACAGAAGGTATGCATGTGATGTAGTCAAACCCAAAAGCCAGGAGTATACCAGCATGCTGGATGGTAAACAACGTGACAGCAGTTGTGTTCGCTTGTCCATAAATTACGTTGTCAGCTCTCAAAAGGTGGAGGTGGATGGGGACAATCCACATTGTGAGAACACGAATCAAACAATTTTAGACTCAAAACGGGGAAAAAAAACACCATGAATCAAACAGTTTTAGACTGTTTTCAGCCTGTCGGAACTCTGTGAAGCTGTTCAATTGACGCCCGTAAAGCCGAACCAGCGTTTTGCAAATTAATGTCAGTAAACGCACAAACTTCTACATTTGTGACAAAACAGTGGCAATCATTAAAGCAAGTTACTTTGGTATGAGAAGTATTTAACATATATTTTTAACTGCGTGTCTCATTAAGCAGGAGGAACAACATAATCTAACCTGCGCACTGTGGATACAGGTGATTTTTTTCCTTGCCACCATTCAAAAAAACAAAAACAAAATGGTGCACAAAGCAATTCACCTTTCATGTGATCATCTCAGACGCATCTTATGATGATCTTGTTCACAGACCCTGCAACAAAGTATTTGTATTCCTGATGGAATAGTTGTAGATGTCTGGGTACTGAATATCAGGGACATATTCGCATGCCATCATCTCCAAAAACATCCACAAAAAATATGCGGAGTTCTGCCTAGACAATGGAGTAAGGGTGCCATGCTGTTATACGGTCATCACAGCGCTATTATACTTTGGCATTATCTCGCGATTTTGATTTGACAATTTATTCATCAACGTTCGTCAATTGATTGATATTTAGTAAGTTCAATGTAAGTACATAATGTAATTGTAAATACATGGATGACACGAGAAAGTGAAAACGCACGCCACCTCGAGTGATAATAGCCAACAGAACCACTATACTAAAAATTTCTGGGGACAACTCTGATACGGGTCCTGAAGGCAAGTCCACACACTGTTCGTCATATAACTGTCCTTTCCTGACTTTGCCACAAAAAAGGATTTTGCTATTAATTTGCGGAATTTTGGAAAGTTCGGCTGCTGTAAACGATTGCTTTTTTTTTTTCCAGCCATTTACCACCCAGCATGAAGGTATACATTCTCAAGGCAGTTTGATGACGTCAGTGCATACCCTCTATATTTTTTTGTCAATATTCGGCTTGTTTGATTTTGCGCAAATTTCATCATCTCATAAACATCCACTGTAACCACTGTACAGGGTTTAAAATCATTGTAGTCCGTGTGTAGTAGTTTGGCAAACATCTCATCTGCGACATGGTACACTCATATTAAACAGCAGCATTTGTAATTATCTTTGCCTGTAGCTGTAAACGCAAATGCACAGATCCCTCGGGTGGACTGAACACGGAGAGGGTGGCTCACAAATGTGGTTGGTACGCTTTGAGTTAATATTTCTGAAGAAAGGCTGCAGTGACTGCACCTGTATCATAGCCAAAGTAGCACATTTTAAAATGAAATTTTTGTCGGGTTTTAAAAAACAGATAATCATAACATTTTGAATGTCTGCACCTATATTCGACCAGGCCAATAATCGGTTGACCCCCGCTTCTGCACAGTGTTCATATAGAAGTATACATGATCCCAAATTATACATTTATTTTTGGCTAGGTTTTCCTTGTTCACGTGTCAAAATAACTGGCCACTTTTAACTGCTGCACTGATTTGGTGCTGGATACACACCACACTATAAAGTCACAAGTGACAGTGTTGTCAAACCAGAAAAGCTTGCCTGGAACAGACCATTCTGGTTCTGTTGTAATGACTGCACATGTGAGACCTGGATATAACATCACAGAGTGCACAGAACTGTATGTTAGGTCTGCACCGACATGGACATTACTTGTGAGAAATCACGTTAGATTTCCGTAGAGCTTCAGGTTTCTTTGAATGGCTCATTTGAAGCAAGAACTGCAGAGCTCTTTGTGTATGCAGCATTTGGATTTGATCTGTGGGAGAAAAACCTTGACTCTATAATCATAAATCAATTTTCCAAGTGCTGTATATTCAGGAGCAATCAAGTTCACAAACTGCATTTATCATTGTATTTATTCTACCTACCAAAAATGAATATTATTCTTGACTGTATTTGACAGTTGGCCTGCTTTACTTTATTTTTTCTACTTTTTGTTTTATAAGTTTTCATTTTCCTACTCTTAGGCATGCCTAGAACAAGTTTATTTTTCTATTCTGTGCACTCTTAACAGCTCGCTGGGTCTATCATTGGCAAGGGAGGCCAGAGGATCAAACAGATCCGCCACGAGTCAGGAGCATCCATCAAAATTGATGAGCCTCTCGAAGGTTCTGATGACCGTATCATCACCATAACCGGCACTCAGGATCAGATCCAAAACGCCCAGTACCTTCTACAGAATAGGCAAGTACTGAACCTGTCTGAGTGTAGCTCATTGACCTTTGTCTTATTACATGTCAAAATCCTTTGATTTATGAAACAGCCTTGATTTGTTTAATCATTGATCTGATCAAGTGCTGCTCCTGTGAATTAGATAACGTTTGGTTCATACCGAATTCCAGATTTCTCACATGTTGAAAGTATAACATGCTTAACTCTGAACAACACTTGTAGATTATGGGTGTAAGTGATTTTCATGGCATTGCTTCATTAATGAATTTAACATAGTTATTTGTAGGTTATGCCTTTCTTTTTCTGACTTTCTCTTCACTAACCTGTTTCCCTTGCCTCCACCCCCCACCCCCTTTGCAACCTGCAACTAGTTTAATCATTCCTCTTACATGAAATGGCTGTGAATGCGTATTTATCATGTAACATGTTTGAAATTGATTTGTTGAAATGGTCAGTGTGAGTGACATGTAAAGTGATTCTACCATTTTAATATGATGGTTGAGAAAATGGGGAGGGGAAAAAAGTCTGCCATCCTAGCTGTTTCACTGTGAAGCAGGGAGTGGATTGATTCTTTCCCTGCCTGCTGCTGTGTGGAAGACTAGTGATTTTGTTGTTTTTAGTTAGATCATGTGACAACAAATCACAGTCTACCAAATAGCACAGGCTCCTCCTCTTCTGTCTCCCTTGGCAACCAGTAGGCACATATGTGTGTACAACTTCCCTATTGATGCTGTCCAAGCTTTGCTAATGCAAAAGTAGATCTGTCTTAACTAACCAAGCTTTCCTTTTCGTTCCTGTCCACCCTCAGCGTGTTGCGCCTATTTGGCCACTAGGATCTCTCCTTCAATCAGATTCCTCTCGTGCCCTCCTCTGTCTTTCCTGTCGGTGTCGATTTGCATTGTATCCTTCCTCCTCTGCCACCTTAACCCCTGAGACATGTCCTCCTACAGTTCAGGACCTTTGTCATTGACTTGTGAGTGGTCTTTTTAAGTTTTGTGTATTTTGTTTTTCCACTCTATACATTTCAGTGTGAAGCAGTACTCTGGTCAACTCCTGTAGGCCCAGGACTCTTGGTGAAGCACATCCAGATTGTCCTCTCCACTCTTCTGAGCATTCTGGATTATGGGTGTTTTTATTTTATTTTTTTTAATGAAATGTCCAACATTCCTGTGAATAAAAGAAAAATGTTTTATGCTCTGCATTTAAGTGTAGTCCATTGCTTATCTGACACTTTTTTTTTTTCTAAAACAGCATTCTTAAGTCTCTTGACTTTCTTTGTTGTGATTTGTAGGTGAACGTGTCCTCTGTAAGACACCACGTACAGTGTGCTTTCTGTTGTCTGTATTACGGCTTTTGGCCTTGCACCCCATTACCACTGTGTGTAACATGCAAAATGTAAGCTACCGTACTTTTCTTTTATCATTGAACATTTAATGGCTTTCTTTTTGGGGGGGGATATAAGAAATTCTAAAAATGGCTTGGGGTGTTTTTAATTTGGGATGCTCAGTAACACCATAGTGTGATTTGTAAGAATTTTTGTTGTAGTTATTAAATACATCTGACATAAAACGTGTAGCTGGAAATTGGTCATTTTATGGGTGGTTTGAGTTCTTTAAAATGATCTATTTTGCAATTTGCTAAGCTCATGTTGTAGATGTCACATTGTCACACGAATAAAGATGCCATTTTTTAAAAGACATCTTTTGAGTTGTTAATGAATATTCTGGTTATATCACAATTATAAAAAACAAATCCAAGTTTGCTCATTGCAAACCAGCAATTAAAGGTATTTGTCCTAAAACTTGGACTGGGTTATAACTATCAATGTGACATTTCACTTCAAACATCTTATATGCCCCCTTAGCAAGCTAATATGTCTACAGCTTGTCACCAAAAATACCCAGTGGAAACTGAGGTAATGTCATCCAAAAAAAAAAAAAACTTTTCATGTCTCTGGGGAAGGGGAGTGAGGGTGCCCTTTTGATGTAGTTTTAAATGGAGTTGCTGTTTCTTGTCACATCAACCTCAGGGCCAAGGCTAACTCTCAGCTCTAGGAGTTCAGTCAGTTCTGGACATGTTGCTGGATTTGAACCACTAGACCATTATCTCCCCCAATTATTTTCCATGTATTCTTCTGTCATTGCAGTTAAACCTATCAAAATAGTCTGCAACATCTGTTTATAATTCAGTGAAAGCAGCTCCTAATGCTACCAAAAGCAATAGAACAGGAAAATCTCTTGTAGGAAAGCAGCGCTACAGGATTATTACAATGTTGGTCTGAAATTTCATTAAGACTGGCATAAGAAAGTCTAAGTCTGTCGTTTTAAACTGTGGGAACTGTTATGAAGTCAGCAGCAATGTTCTTTCACATTCCATAAGGACTTACTCAAACTTGAAATCTAATTTGAAGATAAAATCTCTTCCCCTACGACAGCGTTTAAGGGCCACATCGTTTTTTTTTTTTTTTAATCGAGAATAGTAATTTTACGAGAAAAAACTCGTAATATTACGAGACGTAGAGACGTCATTTTATGAGAGGAAAAACTGCAAAGAATTGTCACGGAGGCTGTTTTGTGTGCTGTCAATGTTTCGTTTCCGGAATCAAGCTTTTTTTTTTTTCTCTCACGATTGCGAGTTTTTCTCGTAAAATTACGACTTTATTGTAGTATTACGAGTTTATAATTTGGGATGATCAATTATTCTGGAAGGCTTAAAATTACGACTTTATTCTTGTAATATTACGACTGTATTCTCGAAGTCTTTAAAAAACTCAGTCTGGCCCTAAAACGCCGTCGTAAATGAGTCTAGATATTTAAGAATATATATTTTTTTATTTCAGGGAATCATGCGAGTGTTTGCGCTGATTCACGTTACTTCAGGCTCACTACGCGGTTCCCGCCTTAAATGCGGTGTGTGTCAGTGTAAAGGCCCCATCATATTTGGTGTAAATAAATAAAATTACTGAGACTGATTCGCCATCGAAAAATGATCGTATCAGTCGTGTTGTGTGTAGTGTTTTGTTTTTTCCCATAAGGAGCTTCATACAGATCAGTCTTCCTTTACATGTTTTATTTCCGGTTTGTTTGCATTCTGTGGTGTGATTGGTTAATCTCTTTGTGACGAGCCTGCAATGGGTGCTGTGATTGGCTGCAAAATGAAAGTCGACGGTTCATGCGCAGACGAGCGCAGGTTTCCTGGTTTTGGTGGGTAAGTGCAGTCAGAACACTTTATTGTGGTCACTTCCCTTAGCAAAAAGTAGTATACTTAGTTCATTTTATTAAGTATGCTTCAGTATAAGTATAGCAAGTATACTACAGACCGTGTACTGTTAGTATACTAGAAAGTACACAAATTTAATACTTTTTCGGAATAAATTGGAACATTTCAAGTTTCTAAAAGTATATTTTAAAGTTCGTTTTAAGTTTGCAAAAGTACACTTTAAAGTATACAACAAGTACACTCATCTATATACTATTAATGTACTTGATATATCCCTCTGCCATTGTACTAGTTGTATACTTTGAGTCCCTATTTTTAGTTTATTATCGTATACTTAAGTATTATACGCATTGGTTATTTCACTATTTTACTTTTTATACTTTAATTTTGCTTTGCATATTACTTGTAGCTTACTATTTATATACTGAAAATATACCCCTTAAAGTATTCTTAAAGTTTACGCATACTGTACGAGGGCTGTCAATAAAGTATAGGTCCTTTTTATTTTTTTCAAAAACTATATGGATTTCATTCATATGTTTTTACGTCAGACATGCTTGAACCCTCGTGCGCATGCGTGAGTTTTTCCACGCCTGTCGGTGACGTCATTCGCCTGGGAGCACTCCTTGTGGGAGGAGTCGTCCAGCCCCTCGTCGGAATTCCTTTGTCTGAGAAGTTGCTGAGAGACTGGCGCTTTGTTTGATCAAAATTTTTTCTAAACCTGTGAGACACATCGAAGTGGACATGGTTCGAAAAATTAAGCTGGTTTTCAGTGAAAATTTTAACGGCTGATGAGAGATTTTGAGGTGATACTGTCACTTTAAGGACTTCCCACGGTGCGAGACGTCGCACAGCGCTCTCAGGCGCCGTCGTCGGCCTGTTTCAAGCTGAAAAACCTCCACATTTCAGGCTCTATTGATCCAGGACGTCGTGAGAGAACAGAGAAGTTTCAGAAGAAGTCGGTTTCAGCATTTTATCCGGATATTCCACTGTTAAAGGAGATTTTTTTAATGAAAGACGTGAGGACGGGTCCGCGCGTCGGGACGCAGCCGACGCGGTGCGGCGGCACAGGAAAAACACCTCTGTGTTGATAACCATTTGTAAAATCCAGGCGGCTTTTGATGGCTTTCAGTGGAGTGAGTATATGAGCAATTATTTAACAGCTGGACATGTTCCAACTTGTCCTTAAGGCTTCCAATGGAGGTGTTTTTCCTGTGGCGGAGCGTCGCGGTGGCTGCGAGCCGACGCTGCAATCCGTCCGCACGTCTTTCAATAAAAAAACTCCTTTAACAGTGGAATATCCAGATAAAATGCTGAAACCAACTTCTTCTGAAACTTCTCTGTTCTCTCACGACGTCCTGGATCAATAGAGCCTGAAACATGGAGGTTTTCAGCTTGAAACAGGCCGACGATGGCGCTTGAGAGCACTGCGCGACGTCTCGCACCGTGGGAAGTCCTTAAAGCGACAGTATCACCTCAAAATATCTCATCAGCCGTTAAAATTTTCACCGAAAACCAGCTTAATTTTTCGAACCGTGTCCACTTCGATGTGTCTCACAGGTTTAGAAAAAATTTTGATCAAACAAAGCGCCAGTCTCAGCAACTTCTCAGACAAAGGAATTCCGACGAGGGGCTGGACGACTCCTCCCACAAGGAGCGCTCACAGGCGAATGACGTCACCGACAAGCGTGGAAAAACTCACGCATGCGCACGAGGGTTCAAGCATGTCTGACGTAAAAACATATGAATGAAATCCATATAGTTTTTGAAAAAAATAAAAAGGACCTATACTTTATTGACAGACCTCTTATGTACACGAGTGTGATGCATAAAAAAAAATCACAAGACAGAATGTTGAAAACAAGTTTGATATATTTTCAAACATTTCAAAAACAAAGACCTATGAAATCAAGTCTTTCCTTTGTGGAGAAAAAGGAAAATGTGCATGTAAAATGTAAACATAATGGTCTCTCCAAGATCAAGTCCTTATTTGTAAAAATGTAAACATAGCGTCTTCAACTGAGAACTAAACTCCTTCCTTGTCAAAAAAGGTAAAAGAAAAGTGCGAACCTTTGGAACCAAAAATAAATAACTACATAGAAAAAAAAAATCTGTACTTTTATGACTTCTTTTCAGTTACTTGAGTCAATGGCTTGACTTAGTATATCTTGCTCCAAGTGCATAATAAGTGTTAGTACTTTGTGGCAGAAAGATGTAAAAAGTATACTAAAGTATAAGTCTTAGTATTAATGTACTTACTAGACTTAGACTTTTGTTTATACTTTTCAGTATAAGACAAGTATACTTCACTATACTATTTTTAAGTTTATAAAATATAGTTTATAAAAAGTCACTTTCAAGTATACTTCCTCAGTTTTAGTAAAAATAAGTATCTCATAGTACACTTGAATAAACGTCTTTTTGCAAAGGGTTGTACCCTCAGTTTGTATGCGCGATATAAGCTGACTAAATGACTCGTGCACTAATTATTTTCTTAAAATATTCGTCTGAAATTGTCCTTAGAGTGAAGAAGTGCTAAAATGAATTTCATACGTGGACCTGGTTTGTGCAGCCAAAAATATAGATGATGTGGGTGAATAAGAGAGTCCTTTCCAGCCAGCATGTCGGGAAACAATGCATGCTATCATTTAATAACTAACACATTTAAAGAACTATGAATACAGCCACATGGGGTGTGCAGCCAATACATTCTGCGTGCCGGTCCCAAGCCCGGATAAATGAGGGTTGCGGTCAGGAAGGGCATCCGGTTAAACAAGCCAACCCCCAACTATGCAGACAAAAAATCGAATTTCCATACCAGAGGCTGGGTATGATGGACAGGAGAAAGGTAGACATATGGTGTGCAAGAGACCAAGTGGAAGGGAAGTAAGAGCAGGAGCATCGGCGGTGGGTACACGTTGTTGTACCATGGTGAGGAGAGGAAGAAATGGTGTTGGAAGTCATTGTAAAGGAAGAGTATGTTAAGTGTGTTGGAGGTTAAGCGAGTGTCTGACAGGGTGATGAGTGTGAAGTTGGAAATTGAAGGGGTGATGATGAATATCATCAGTGCATATGCCCCACAGGTAGGTTGTGAGATGGAGAAAGAAGATTTCTGGAGTGTGTTAGATGAGGTGGTGGAGAGTGTGCCCAAGCATGAAGAGTGGTGATAGGAGCAGACTTCAATGGGCATGTTGGTGAAGGGAACAGAGGTGATGAGGAAGTAATGGGTAGATATGGTATCAAGGATAGGAATGGGGAAGGACAGGATGGTAGTTGATTTTGCAAAAAGGATGGAAATGGCTGTGGTGAATACCTACTTTAAGAAAAGGGAGGAGGAAGGTGCACAGAGGTGGACTACATCTTATAGGAGAATGTATATAAAATAAATCAGAGACTGTAAGGTGGTGGCAGGAGAGAGAGTGTCGTTAGTCAGCATAGGATGGTTGTTGTAGGATGACTTTAGAGGTAAAGAAGAAGAAGAGAGTGAGAGTTCAACAAAGGATCAGATGGTGGAAGCTGAAGGAGGAAGACTGTTGTGTGAAATTTAGTGAGCAGGTGAGAAGCACTGGTTGGCGGGGAAACAATTTTGGACAACTGGAAAAGTACTGCAGATGTGGTGAGGGATGTTGTGAAAGTGTAGGAACACGGACCCACAACAGGGGGCGCAAATGAACAGACAATGGAGGAAGTCAAATAACAACACTTTACTGTTGTGAAGAAGCACAACCAATACGGCGAATTACAATTGTAGACAAGTAGTCAATTTACAAAAAATGTGTCACGTGGGCAGGCTCGAAGATAAGAGACGTCCGTCCAAAGCAGAACCGGGAACCACACGATTTCTCCGCCACCGAACCCGGGAATACTGGAGGTGGCCACTGCCTCCGCTTGTCGGATCTGGTACTGCTGGCGAGGAACAAAACAGTTAGATGTGGGTGCGTGTGCACCAGCAACACGTATGTGGGAAAACCACCTCCACCTCTCGTCGGAAAAAGAAACGAATATCTGCTGTCCAACACACACAAGCAACAGATATTCCTGTCAGGAAGGTCAACACAGTCAGCTGAGAACGTACCTCCTTGGTAGAGCGATATCTCGGCAAAGAGGTGGAGATGTCGTCCTGCTGATATACCACTGCTGATCCCCCCTAATGACAGGGCAGCTGTCCCTCCTAATGATGGGACGGACCCTCTCCTGATGGCTCCCTTGACGACTCTGCTGATGACGTGAATGACTCATTACCATGAACAAAGACTGAAACTGCTTTGACCTGAGTACCCCATTGTAAACAGGGGATAAAGCGTGTCTCAGACCCCCTCCCCGGTTAAGGCTGGGTTTCAAACGTTTCACAAAGAATGCCTCCTTGACCCCTCTCTCAAACCATTTCTTCTCTCTGGCTAATATTTTAACTTCCTTGTCCTCAAACGTGTGGTTAGTGTCTTTAAGGTGGAGATGAACTGCAGACTGAGGTCCACTGGCGCCCTCTCTGCGGTGCTGGTATAGCCTTTTGTGTAAAGATTGCTTAGTCTCACCTATGTAGTGTTCGTTACAGTTATCCTGACATCTGATAGAATACACTACATTGCTCTGTTTGTAACTAGGGAGCCTGTCCTTAGGGTGAACGAATTTCTGTCTCAAGGTGTTAACCGGTTTAAAGTAAACTGGGTTTTGTGCTGTCTGAAGATCCTCTGTAGTTTTTCCCCTACTCCTGATAAATAAGGAGAGAAACTCCTTTTCTTCTTGTCTCCGTCTCCTGTCTGTCTGATCTCTTTGTTCTCTGGGACTTCTGCACTTTGTCCAGGGACCATCGTGGGTTGTGGTCGCTTTAGGGTTCAGCCGAGGGATTCCGCCTCTGGTAACATCTTTACATTTTACATCAGAGTCCACTCAATATGGCTGCTAGTTGTTGAATGTTATCATCCCCATTGGCCGCATGACAAATTGGCATGCAATTATTATATTTATTTAGTTATTTATTTTTGCGAATTTCATTGACGGGATACAGCTGGTGTAAGAACCAGCTCGTCCGCTAAAGTTTACAGAGCCGGGACCAGTGTCACAGACTGAATGGTCTCCCCTACAGATCGGTCCCCTACCTTCACTGTGCATGCATCATTTCAGCATGTCAGCAGCGATTCACCGATTATCGCCTCATTTCTTCTTAAAACTGCACTCCGGTCATCTATTTCAGCGACAGATATCTGACTCGTTTGTATAACAATCGTTTCCCAATTCAGTATTTTTTCATAATAAAAGACAGGGGACCGATCAGACCACAATACCAGTGCATCTGAGTCTGACTCTCTGAATCTGACTTTACACCCAAATCGATCAAAGGGAATAATGTGATTATTAACCATCAGGTGACAAAGTAAAACCTCTTAAATCATTCTAAAGTCAGTTTTGAGCAGAATTGAGGTGATAATCTGTTAATCGCTGGTATCACTGCAAAATGATGCATGCACAGTGAAGGCAGGGGGACCATTCAGTCTGTATGGGTGATCATTCAGTCTGCGACACCAGAACTTGTTGTTTGTTGTCATTGACAGCCACACACAGAAGGATGATGCCATTTATCATGATACAGATAGCTGATAAGGCAAAGAAGCTAAAGTCATGATATGGGGTGATCGTTCCCCATACCAGTGTGTACAAGCCAGTATGCATCTGGTATGCTGGGTAATGGAAGTAGCTTGGATGCTAAATTCAACATTTGCAAGGTGAGGTTTTCCTCATGCACTTCGTCTTCTTCTTCTTGGTAGTTCTGGCCACTTGGTCCGGCCCACCTCCTAGAGGAATAGTTGGATGACATCCCTATTTTTTTATTCTTAGGCCGCCGGTCTATCGCAGGGCCAGCACATATAAATAAACACATTCACATTAACAAAATACGATCAATTTACAGTCACTAATTCACCAAACGTGCATGTCTTTTGAAGTGAAAGGAAAGCAGAGCGCCTGGAGGACAGGGTCAGAAGTGAATGCTGGACCTTCTTGCTCTGAGGCAACATTTCCTGCGAATCAAGCTGTTTATGTGCTTTAATTCCAAAGTTGTTAGTGTGAGTTGTTGTGTCTTTAAGGAGCGTGCCTCTCTTGGTCAGTCTCCATCTGACCATGTCAAAAGCATTCCTGTCCCTGTGAGATCAGATTTTAAGGTTCTGCTACTAATCTGCAAAATTGTTCACGGCCTGGCACCTCCCTACTTAGCTGACCTAATTAAACCCTACATACCGGCCCAGGCTCTGCATTCTCAGGGTACAGGACTACTGTGTGGCCCTAGGGTGAATAAAAAGTCTGCATGTCACAGAGCTTTCGCTTATCATGCCCCTGTTCTGTAGAATGATCTCCCTGCATCAATAAATTTTCTAGATTCTCTAGAGACTTTCAAGTCCAGACTTAAGACGCAGTTATTTTCCCTTCATTGGATAGCATACTGGCATAGGTATGTTTACTGTGCTTTTTACCCTTTTAAATTAATTCTTTAGGAAACGGACCGTGTCACAACCTCAACTTTATCTAAAGTCTGGGTCTTTTAGTGAAGCTTAGGGCTAGTGGCCGGCGATCACCGTAGGATTTTTTCTGTTTCTTGTTCCTTAATGCTGACAAATTATACTGTATTTGTTGTCTTTCTGATGCCTGATTCTGTTTTTTTTCTCTCTATTTGAGGTGCGGCTCTATCCAGAGATGGGTGGTGTCTACTTCTGCAACCCTCCCGTCCTGTGCACTGGCAAAATTTCCTGTATATTCATTTTTGTAAATTGTTTTGTCAGTTGTGTCTCTAGCATGGCCCAGGCAGAAGGTCACCCCTTTGAATCTGCTCTGATTGAGGTTTCTTCCTCAAATCATCAGAGGGAGTTTTTCCTTACCACTGTCACCTGTGTATGTTCTCTGGGGGTTGGTAAGATTAGACTTCACTTGTGTGAAGCGCCTTGAGGCAACTTTGTTGTGATTTGGCACTATATAAATGAAAATAAATTGAAATTGTAAAAATAGTACAGTGGGTGTGTCTTATATTAAATGGAGTGCATATATGGGCTTCCTTGACATTTGACACAGAAATCTAAAAGACGCCTAAATTTAGTTATGGCTTAGTTTAGTTACAACATGAAAAATCATAGAATTGTGGAACTTGTAGTATGAACATGAAATCCTTTGAACTATGGATTAAAACCTGATTTTGCACAATATGATGACACCATAAAGAAAAGGTCAGTTTAAATGTGTGAGGCTTTCTTCAGTGAATTTTGAAAAACATGTATAAATGACAAAAGGGAAAGGGAAGTTTGGGGTCCCCCGCTGGAGCCTTTGTCCCCGCAGGCCCGATCCCGGATAAGTGGGTTGAAGATGTATGTATGTACGTATGTATGTATGAGCTATTATTTGTTGCAGTATAATTTCTGAGCAAGGTAACTGGAATTGAAGTTTGAATGAAACTGGAACTGATCTTTTTAAATCCTTTAAAATTAGACAAGTAATTGGAATAGACCTTGTAACAGTTTACAGTACTAAAAGCAGAACTGAACTGCTTTTTGAAAGCCTCCTTGTCATTCAAAATACCAAGGGCCGCATACAAACCCTGCAATTTTCCTGCACTTGTCAATGAAACTTAAAAGGGTTATATTATTGAGATTTTCTGTTAATCGTCAACGGCTCACAAATCTGTATATGTAGGAGCTCTTCCACTATCAGCAATGCTTAGGCCTGAAACAGCTTGATTTTGACTTCTGTCAAGTATGTTTGTTTAACTTTATATATGCTTTTAGTCTACTTTCAGGTGTATTTGTGCTCCAGAGCATTCATGGAGCTAGTGCTGCCTCCCCGTGAGTCTGGTCAGTTTGTTGCAGAGAGGAGTCGGGATGTGTTTGTGGATGATGAAGGCGTGCAGAGGGTAGCGGAGATGCTTTACGCTGTCCGACACAGCGACAGTCTGACTGCCAGTGGCTGGAAGAAGGCCAATCCATTAGCCCCTGAACCCACCTCTGATCAGGTGAGTCAAAACTACCAACATTTAGAAAATATTAGGCAGCAGGAATTCTGTACTAATCACTGGCTTGAGGGAGCAGCCGCAGACATTCTACAGGATATAAGAATTGAATAAAGAAGGAACCAGTAATTCCTTTGAAAACCTCCAGCAGTCATATGGATGTGAGAGAAATATTTTACATGGATTCAGATTTAATGTCTCAAGATGTCTGCTTTGCCATAAAAATAGCCAACATTGCATGCAGATTTTAAACTCTTAATACAGTACGGATTAAAAATCCAGGCTCCAGTCTCAAACATGCCTTCTGACAAACTGATGTCTAGATTTTATTCTAGATTTTTGTTTCAGTTTAAATATGGCTTTCTTTGTTTCACTCTTCTGTGAAGCAGCCTTTCTGGTACTGTATATAGTATTGACCTCAGTGGTGAACCGTAGAGGCAAATGGGTATACAACCATCTGTGCGTGTTTTTCAGATGGTGTCAGTATGCAGCTGCACAATAGTCCATACCAGATGTGTCTCTTGGTGGCTTCCCTCAACAGTCACTTCGTGCTCTACCGATTTTGAGGATGGTCTCCTCAAGGAGGCTCCACTTACTCTTAATTGTATTTATTTATTGTTCTTTTGCTTGTTGTGCTGTTAAAACCAGTGTTACTGTTTCCTTCTTAGGGCACAGGACAAACATTTTTGCACAGTTGTGTTTCTAACAGTGATGGGCACAGTTCCAATAATCCACTAACCGCTAATTAGCAAAGCTAACTTTTTTGTTAGCGGATTAGCTTTTCAGCTAACTTTGAAAACCATCAGCGGACCAATTAGCTTCCGCTACATTTAGTTCCACTGACTTTTTTTGCTGATAAATTGAGTAAAATTTAATGGACAAAAATGTTTGTAAACCCTAAAATCATGTTAGTCCCTGTCTGCCATGTGTCTGCCACGGTCTGTTCTGTCGAGATGAGCTCCCATAGCGTAAATCAACAGTTAGTGTGTCTGCTTTAAAGACAGCATGTACATGCAAATCTTGACTTTTTTTAAAGTGAAAATTTCAGTTTCAGTTTTCAATTTATTTTCATTTATATAGCGCCAAATCACAACAAAGTTGCCTCAAGTTGCTTCACACAAGTAAGGTCTAACCTTACCAACCCCCAGAGCAAGCTACTTAATGCTGTATTTTTATGTAAAGACAAAACTTACGTGGGTTTTCTTTGGTGGAGAAGCTCAACGCAATGGGTAAGGTGTAAATTTTACCAGTCGCATTAAATGCAACATGGGTGAGCCGTTCCTGTGTTTATAAATATAATACAGAGATAAACTGTGACTGTTAATATTGCAATTTATTGCAGTTGAGTGTGTTTGGGGTTTTATTTTTTTATTTATTTGTTTTTCATGCATTTGTTTTGTTTGTGAACGCAGCTCCATTAACAGTTTATAAATATCTAATGTAGAGATAAACTGTGACTTCTAATACTGAGATTTACTGGTTTTGATAAAGATGATGACAGTGTTTGGAGTTTTTTATTTATTAATTTTTTGTGTGTTCGTTTTGTGTTTGTGATCCTGGAATTTACCCAGCAGCCCCGGTGGCTTATCAGTAGCCGAAAGTGTAATCCGATGTGACCACGACCGAGTCAATACTAAAAGTTAGTGATTAGTGGCAACGTCCACTAAATTTTTTAGCGGTTTAGCGTTAAAAAAGTTAACTTTTAAGTTAGTGGATTAATGGTTATCGAAGCTAACTTTTCGGTTAGCTTTGCCCATCAAAGGTTTTTAACACCTTTTCCATGATATCTTAATAATACGTGTATTCCATCACTGCAGGCCTTGAACTGGGTTTTTGTGGTCAACACCTTGAACTTCTCATTTTGGCCTGGCAAGAAGGGTGAAGAGTGTAAGGTGACCTATAAAGGGACGACGTACACAGGCTACATGACATTGTGTGCTGCCATCACCAGAGCAATGGAGGAAGGTTGGATCCTCTTTTTAATGTTTGTCCTCACATATCACATAATACATTATTTTGGACACCAGAATTGTGTTCCTTGCTGTGCATGGAGTTTCTGTAAAAGCAGTTGAAATAGTGTAATATACAATCTGAACAGTGTAATATGTAGCTGAACTAAAGCTACATTATAAATTGTGTCAGATCTGACCAGATGGTGCAAAATTGGGATTCTGTATCATAAATGTTTAGCATAATGTGTGTACCATTTCAGCTGAACGCCTCGTTTACTGCTGGATTCCACTCAAAATGAAATTACAAGCTGAGTGGTCACACGTACAGAAATATCAAAATTGTCAAAGTGTGTGTCACAGTGACTGTTGATTGGTGTATATGACCTGTACTTCAACTTGGTTCCTTGGGAAATTGCTTGTTGCTCTGCATGCATCCGTGTTTCATTCTTAATTGGTGTGAATATAGCTGTGGCTATGAATCAGGTTTTTTTCATACAGAATAATACTCTCAGCATGGTGGTCTCTGTGGCCTTGCAGTTACACGAGAGTGTGTGAGTCAAGAACAGGTAACTCATTCTGTGAAACTGAGGGGACTCACCATATGAGATCAGAATAAATTCAGTCTTCTGACTTTCTTTTGACAATTGTTCATTGTCAAATGAACAATGGGTGACTCTTGCTTGCCTCTACTGGTGGTTGGCTCTCACTGCAGTATTGTATCACTTCCTGTTCCGGAGCACAGCGGTGTTTTGCTGTATCTGTTAGCTGTTTAATCTGCGCAGTTAGATTGACCTAGATAACGATTTGTTTCACAGTGTAATCTTCATGTGCCTTAACTAAAGCACTCCCTCTGCTGAATCACCTCTAAATTATTTGCACATTATTCACTTTGTGTGTTTTTAGGAATCTGCTAGCTTAGCGCAGCTACTAGCTCTTAGCCGGTTTAGCATGGCAGCTTCTCCTGTCTCTCCCGCACTTTTCTGCTCTGGGTGTGAAATGTTTAGTTATTCCTCGGCCTCCTTTAGCAGTAATGGTACTTGTAATAAGTGTAGCTTATTCGTAGCTTTGGAGGCCAGGCTGGGCGAATTGGAGACTCGGCTCCGCACCGTGGAAAATTCTACAGCTAGCCAGGCCCCTGTAGTCGGTGCGGACCAAGGTAGCTTAGCCGCCGTTAGTTTCCTTCCAGCAAATCCCGAGCAGCCGGGAAAGCAGGCCGACTGGGTGACTGTGAGGAGGAAGCGTAGTCCTAAACAGAAGCCCCGTGTACACCGCCAACCCGTTCACCTTTCTAACCGTTTTTCCCCACTCGGCGACACACCCGCCGAGGATCAAACTCTGGTTATTGGCGACTCTGTTTTGAGAAATGTGAAGTTAGCGACACCAGCAACCATAGTCAATTGTCTTCCGGGGGCCAGAGCAGGCGACATTGAAGGAAATTTGAAACTGCTGGCTAAGGCTAAGCGTAAATTTGGTAAGATTGTAATTCACGTCGGCAGTAATGACACCCGGTTACGCCAATCGGAGGTCACTAAAATTAACATTGAATCGGTGTGTAACTTTGCAAAAACAATGTCGGACTCTGTAGTTTTCTCTGGGCCCTCCCCAATCGGACCGGGAGTGACATGTTTAGCCGCATGTTCTCCTTGAATTGCTGCCTGTCTGAGTGGTGTCCAAAAAATGAGGTGGGCTTCATAGATAATTGGCAAAGCTTCTGGGGAAAACCTGGTCTTGTTAGGAGAGACGGCATCCATCCCACTTTGGATGGACCAGCTCTCATTTCTAGAAATCTGGCCAATTTTATTAAATCCTCCAAACCGTGACTACCCAGGGTTGGGACCAGGAAGCAGAGTTGTAGTCTTACACACCTGTCTGCAGATTCTCTCCCCCTGCCACCCCTCATTACCCCATCCCCGTAGAGACGGTGCCTGCTCCCAGACCACCAATAACCAGCAAAAATCTATTTAAGCATAAAAATTCAAAAGAAAAAATAATATAGCACCTTCAACTGCACCACAGACTAAAACAGTTAAATGTGGTCTTTTAAACATTAGGTCTCTCTCTTCTAAGTCCCTGTTAGTAAATTATATGATAATTGATCAACATATTGATCTATTCTGCCTTACAGAAACCTGGTTACAGCAGGATGAATATGTTAGTTTAAATGAGTCAACACCCCCGAGTCACACTAACTGTCAGAATGCTCGTAGCACGGGCCTCGGCGGAGGATTAGCAGCAATCTTTCATTCCAGTTTATTAATTAATCCAAAACCCAGACAGAGCTTTAATTCATTTGAAAGCTTGACTCTTAGTCTTGTCCATCCAAATTGGAAGTCCCAAAAACCAGTTTTATTTGTTATTATCTATCGTCCACCTGGTCGTTACTGTGAGTTTCTCTGTGAATTTTCAGACCTTTTGTCTGACTTAGTGCTTAGCTCAGATAAGATAATTATAGTGGGCGATTTTAACATCCACACAGACGCTGAGAATGACAGCCTCAACACTGCATTTAATCTATTGTTAGACTCAATTGGCTTTGCTCAAAATGTAAATGAGTCCACCCACCACTTTAATCATATCTTAGATCTTGTTCTGACTTATGGTATGGAAATTGAAGACTTAACAGTATTCCCTGAAAACTCCCTTCTGTCTGATCATTTCTTAATAACATTTACATTTACTCTGATGGACTACCCAGCAGTGGGGAATAAGTTTCATTACAGTAGAAGTCTTTCAGAAAGTGCTGTAACTAGGTTTAAGGATATGATTCCTTCTTTATGTTCTCTAATGCCATATACCAACACAGTGCAGAGTAGCTACCTAAACTCTCTGATTGAGATAGAGTATCTCGTCAATAGTTTTACATCCTCATTGAAGACAACTTTGGATGCTGTAGCTCCTCTGAAAAAGAGAGCCTTAAATCAGAAGTGCCTGACTCTGTGGTATAACTCACAAACTCGCAGCTTAAAGCAGATAACCCGTAAGTTGGAGAGGAAATGGCGTCTCACTAATTTAGAAGATCTTCACTTAGCCTGGAAAAAGAGTCTGTTGCTCTATAAAAAAGCCCTCCGTAAAGCTAGGACATCTTTCTACTCATCACTAATTGAAGAAAATAAGAACAACCCCAGGTTTCTTTTCAGCACTGTAGCCAGGCTGACAAAGAGTCAGAGCTCTATTGAGCCGAGTATTCCTTTAACTTTAACTAGTAATGACTTCATGACTTTCTTTGCTAATAAAATTTTAACTATTAGAGAAAAAATTACTCATAACCACCCCAAAGACATATCGCTATCTTTGGCTGCTTTCAGTGATGCCGGTATTTGGTTAGACTGTTTCTCTCCGATTGTTCTGAGTTATTTTCATTAGTTACTTCCTCCAAACCATCAACATCTCTATTAGACCCCATTCCTACCAGGCTGCTCAAGGAAGCCCTACCATTAATTAATGCTTTGATCTTAAATATGATCAATCTATCTTTATTAGTTGGCTATGTACCACAGGCTTTTAAGGTGGCAGTAATTAAACCATTACTTAAAAAGCCATCACTTGACCCAGTTATCTTAGCTAATTATAGGCCAATCTCCAACCTTCCTTTTCTCTCAAAAATTCTTGAAAGGGTAGTTGTAAAACAGTTAACTGATCATCTGCAGAGGAATGGTCTATTTGAAGAGTTTCAGTCAGGTTTTAGAATTCATCATAGTACAGAAACAGCATTAGTGAAGGTTACAAATGATCTTCTTATGGCCTCAGACAGTGGACTCATCTCTGTGCTTGTTCTGTTAGACCTCAGTGCTGCTTTTGATACTGTTGACCATAAAATTTTATTACAGAGATTAGAGCATGCCATAGGTATTAAAGGCACTGCGCTGCGGTGGTTTGAATCATATTTATCTAATAGATTACAATTTGTTCATGTAAATGGGGAATCTTCTTCACAGACTAAGGTTGATTATGGAGTTCCACAAGGTTCTGTGCTAGGACCAATTTTATTCACTTTATACATGTTTCCCTTAGGCAGTATTATTAGACAGCATTGCTTAAGTTTTCATTGTTACACAGATGATACCCAGCTTTATCTATCCATGAAGCCAGAGGACACACACCAATTAGCTAAACTGCAGGATTGTCTTACAGACATAAAGACATGGATGACCTCTAATTTCCTGCTTTTAAACTCAGATAAAACTGAAGTTATTGTACTTGGCCCCACAAATCTTAGAAACATGGTGTCTAACCAGATCCTTACTCTGGATGGCATTACCCTGACCTCTATTAATATCGTGAGAAATCTTGGAGTCATTTTTGATCAGGATATGTCATTCAATGCGAATATTAAACAAATATGTAGGACTGCTTTTTTGCATTTGCGCAATATCTCTAAAATTAGAAAGGTCTTGTCTCAGAGTGATGCTGAAAAACTAATTCATGCATTTATTTCCTCTAAGCTGGACTATTGTAATTCATTATTATCAGGTTGTCCTAAAAGTTCCCTGAAAAGCCTTCAGGTAATTCAAAATGCTGCAGCTAGAGTACTGACAGGGACTAGAAGGAGAGAGCATATCTCACCCATATTGGCCTCTCTTCATTGGCTTCCTGTTAATTCTAGAATAGAATTTAAAATTCTTCTTCTTATAAGGTTTTGAATAATCAGGTCCCATCTTATCTTAGGGACCTCATAGTACCATATCACCCCAATAGAGCGCTTCGCTCTCAGACTGCAGGCTTACTTGTAGTTCCTAGGGTTTGTAAGAGTAGAATGGGAGGCAGAGCCTTCAGCTTTCAGGCTCCTCTCCTGTGGAACCAGCTCCCAATTCAGATCAGGGAGACAGACACCCTCTCTACTTTTAAGATTAGGCTTAAAACTTTCCTTTTTGCTAAAGCTTATAGTTTAGGGCTGGATCAGGTGACCCTGAACCACCCTGAACCTTAGTTATGCTGCTATAGACTTAGACTGCTGGGGGGTTCCCATGATGCACTGAGTGTTTCTTTCTCTTTTGCTCTGTATGCACCACTCTGCATTTAATCATTAGTGATCGATCTCTGCTCCCCATCCACAGCATGTCTTTTTCCTGGTTCTCTCCCTCAGCCCCAACCAGTCCCAGCAGAAAGACTGCCCCTCCCTGAGGCCTGGTTCTGCTGGAGGTTTCTTCCTGTTAAAAGGGAGTTTTTCGTTCCCACTGTCGCCAAGTGCTTGCTCACAGGGGGTTCATTTTGACCGTTGGGGTTTTTCCGTAATTATTGTATGGCTTTGCCTTACAATATAAAGCGCCTTGGGGCAAACTCTTTGTTGTGATTTGGTGGCCTATATAAATAAAACTGATTTGATTTGATTTGATTGTATAGTCATGTATGTGTGCACACATTCCCACAGATGCCTGACAAAGGAAAACCAACAGTAATAACAACTGGCGTGTTGCCCATGGGGATCCACTTGTTCTAGATTGGGTAGTCTTTTATAAAATTGGTAGCTGACATTTGTCAAGGGTGGTAATAAATTATGCAAGTTTCAATAATAATTTTAACTTAAGTTCAGGAAATTAAAATGGGAAAGCTTTGTGAATAATTGCATTTATTATTTGCCACATTTAGTTGATGTCATGTTTTACAGTGGGCAAGGTGAGATATTTCCTTGTTCAGAGCTTTTCTGGTTACCAGGGACTGATTAATGGAGATATCAACATCACTGTTTTTTTTTTTTAACCGAATGTCCCTAATTTTTCCAAAAATATTAGTCCTGTCAATGTTCCGTTTTTGCAATGTTCATCCTTGACCAAAAAAAAAACATAAGCATACCAAAGGGCAAATGTCATCTGTCTCCAGTTCCTCCGTGATCGAAGGTACATGCACGACTACACGTACTCAGAGGCCACTTCACTTTTTATATATAGATAAGAATGTTTTAGAAATTCATTAGGTCTGTTACGAGTGCAGACAAAGTGTCTCCCACAGACGTGCAACAGCATGAACAGAGGAGACTTTGCTCTGCTAAATTTTCTTTTCTGTGAGAAGTATCCATTCATGTAAAGATTTTAATTAAAACTACTGTGTTCACTTCACTCACTCATTTTCAACCGCTTATTCCGGGATCGGGCAGCAGCTCCAGCAGTGGAGCCCAGATTCCCTTTCCTGGCCACATTGACCACCTCTGACTGGGGGATCCCAAGATGTTCCCAGGCAGTGTGGATATATAATCTTGCCACCTCGTCCTGGGTCTTCCCTGAGGTCTCCTCCCAGATAGACGTGCCTGGAACACATCCCTAGGGAGGCGCCCAGGAGCCATCCTTACCAGATGCCCGATCCACCTCAGCTGGCTCCTTTCAACGTGAAGGAGCATTGGCTCTACTCCGAGCTTCCCCACGGATGACCGAGCTTCTCACCCTGTCTCTAAGGGAGACACCAGCACCCTCCTAATGAAGCCCATTTTGGTTGCTTGTACCCGTGATCTAGTTCTTTTGGTCATGACCCAACCCTCATGACCATAGGTGAGAGTAGGAATGAAGATTGACCAATAGGTCGGGAACTTCACTTTTTGGCTCAGCTCCCTTTTCATCACAACGGTACGGTAGAGCGAATGCAATACCCCCCTCCGCGCTGCACCGATCTCCGGCCAATCTCACTCTCCATTGTCCCCCTCACTCATGAACAAGACCCCGAGGTACTTGAACTCCTTCACTTTGGGGCATTACCTACCTGAAGTAGGCAGTCCATCGGTTTCCTGCTGAGAACCATGGACTCAGATTTAGAGGTGCTGATCCTCATCCCAGCTGCTTCACACTCGGCTGCAAACCAATCCAGTGAGTGTTGCAAGTCACAGCCGTTTGAAGCCAGCAGGACCACATCATCTGCAAAAAGCAGCGATGAGACCCTGAGCCCACCAAACTGGAAGCCTCCTCCCCCGACTCCCACCTACTGTTGTTGGTCTTCATAAATATGCTAAAACTGAACATTTTGTATGGGGGAGTTGTGTCCAGCCAGAAAAAATAACTTGGTCTATACAGATGTCATTTAATTCCCCCACCCCTGAGCCCTTATGAGTTTCTATTGATAGATCAGGAAAGGAATGTCACAGAGACTTGAATTGACAACTTCTGGAAACTATAGAGTGTTTGCTCTCTTTTCCATCACAGTTATAGGTAATCTTTGCCTCATAGCCAATCCTAGAGCCCAGAGAAGGTCACAAGTCTGTCGGTCTCTCTCTCTCTCTCTCTGGCTGGCTGGCTGTCTGTCTGTCTACCTACCACGACAACAGCATTATTCAGAGCACATAGTCTCTCTGTTCAGGAGTCAGAGTGACGGTCAATAGATCCTCATAAATGCAAAAACAAAAAAACCCAAACAAACAAACAAACAATCCTGTCATCTGAAAACTCTTCTTACTTTTTATTTAGTCCTACAGACAACACATGTTGTCAGTAAAAATAAAATAAAGGGAAAAAAGTGGATGTTTTCCTTTTCTAGGATCTGCTATATATTTATTTATTTTCAGAGTTAGAGCCAAGATATTTCTACATGCGGTGTTCTAGACAAATATGTGACACGTATTCTGAAAGTCACGATTGTTGTGAACATTTTGATATATAACACATGGGCATTATACTTAAAAATAGTCCCTTAAAATGGGAATTACTGAAAGTAATACTGAAATACTCTGCTCCCCTCCACAGCATGTCTTTTTCCTGGTTCTCTCCCTCAGCCCCAACCAGTCCCAGCAGAGGACTGCCCCTCCCTGAGCCTGGTTCTGCTGGAGGTTTCTTCCTGTTAAAAGGGAGTTTTTCCTTCCCACTGTAGCCAAGTGCTTGCTCACAGGGGGTCGTTTTGACCGTTGGGGTTTTACATGATTATTGTATGGCCTTACCTTACAATATGAGGCGCCTTGGGGCAACTGTTTGTTGTGATTTGGCGCTATATAAAAAAATTGATTGATTGATTGATTGATTGAAGTATGATTCAAATCTAAAAAAAAACAAAAAAAAAAACATGGAACCCATAGGGTTAATATAGGTACTTGAAGAATGGAACAGAATTCTTCCAAAAGATATTCCCTCATGTTTTGGTGATATAGTGCAGTGCACTGTCCAACACGTCACTCCCTCATGTCTGAAGTTTTCAATTTGGTTGATTTGATGCAGTTGAAGGCCATAGCACGTGAGTCACACTGTTTTCATACTCGTAACACCCTTAAGGATAGAAATGTTTCATCATATTAAAAGGTGATCGCTCAGAACAACTTTGCATTGGTTTGCAGAGACCATTACTCTTACGGGGGACAAGTGGACTCGAACCATGCTAGCACAATGTCCTCACAGTGTAACAGAGCCCCAGATTGCCTTCACAATAGTTCAGCTTCTTCCTTTAACTTGTCACCTGCCTGTAGTAGTGTGATTAAAACCTTGAATGCCTGGTTGAGTTCCTGTATAGATGTCTTCCGGTTTGTTATCTTTCTTTTCTTTTCTTTTTGCTTTATTCCACAGGTCTGGCCATTACTGATCCAAAGTACTTCTCTCAGATAACTGTAGAGGAATTGGGACACATCTTTCGATCAGACAATGAAACGCCTATGCCTATGCTTCAGGAGCGCCACCAGGTTGTAGAGTTTTGTTCCACTTCTAGCAAGAAGTTACAAAGTCCACAGATGAATTTGTATTAGTAATTTATTTATAGGACAGGTAGAATTAAAAGCAAGTCACTCAGTGGGATAAGAGTTGGGATACCAAGATGTAGAACTGGGTTTGATTCCTGGTCACAGCAATCAAACCACAGCAGGCCTTTCTAGGTCAGCTTGTTTTATAAAAAATCAGATAAGATCTAACCTGTTTCACTCATTTTCCTTTTTTCCTGAATCCCATACCAAACTACAACCCCAAATCAGAAAAAGTTGAGACCATATGGAAAATACAAATTTTTAAAAA
Organism: Thalassophryne amazonica; assembly: GCF_902500255.1. NCBI lineage: Eukaryota > Metazoa > Chordata > Actinopteri > Batrachoidiformes > Batrachoididae > Thalassophryne > Thalassophryne amazonica. The sequence continues at coordinate 64,853,875 of NC_047107.1, forward strand.
GGTAATGGCCTTTTACATCTGCTTTGGCTTCTATTTCATTGCAGACTCTATAAATTAAAGATATTTAAAGTTTTTTTGTGGTTAAATTAATTTCATTTGTTTGCATTGTGGAGGCAAAAATGAATTTAAGTCAAAGTGTCTGAGGCTAGTCTGAGGCAAAGTTAAAAATCAGAACAGCAGGATTTCGAATAAGTGTGTGTGCAGAGAGCAGGTCGTGCGAGAGCTCTTTGTACACCAGCTAAGGAGGGGTGGCATAGTGAGCAAGCACATACATATGAATACAGTTTGCCAGTAAACGAAACTTATTCAATTTTCCCATTAAAAACTCTCGCTGAACAATGAATGTTATCACAGTTTCTGCTGTGCAGGAGATGGGAGGGAAGGTCAGGCAGAAACAGTGTGATTATTAATGCAGCTGCTTAGCTCATTGGGTTACATGGGGCATTCAGTACAGAGTTAGATGCAAAAGTTTTAGGCAGGCTATGTGTAAGACATTAAATTAATAATTTTGACACTATAGCATCCATTCCTGTATTTCAACCCTGCAATACATTCTAAAACAAAGTAGGAATGGGGGCTGTTTATTCTAATTATAAGGATTAAATTATCACTTTTACAGGCAGTTTTCTTGTGACATGAACATTTGTAAGCCACTGAATATGTCTTGGACTTCATTTACATAAATCATTAATAAATACAAACAGCATGGTCCTGCATGGTAAATCTGTGTAGAATCTGCAGTTCTCAAAAACTGAGTGACCATACTGAAAGGAAAGTAGTGAGGGAAGCCACCAAGACAACCAGACAACTCTGAAGGACCTATAGGCTTCTGTGGTTGTGGAAACTGTGGATAATGCAGCTGAATTAAATTAAAAATTTTAATTAATGGGGTTAATAATCAAAGGTTAACTAGACCTTTGTGGGGTGGGGGTGGGGGGATTCCCCTTACATATTGCAGCGGTCTGAAGCTGTCAGCCATAAATGATCCTTAAATCAGGAGAACCTCTTTGAAAACAATCATAGAATTGTGGGACTGGAGATGCTGAACATTAAATATACAAATGAAAACGTAAAAAGTGATTTGGCAGAATATGACCCCTTTAATATTTATCTTATTGTATCGAAGAATACTTTATTTTCAGAGCTCCTCACTCACTCACTTACTTATGATCAGCTGCTTATCCGGGATCAACTGCTCCAGCCACGGACCCCAAACTTCCCTTTCATGCATGCAAATCTGCTCATTGAATTTTAAATTGAGTCAAAAACAGGATGAATTAAGAATTTTTACACAGTTTAAAATAAGTAAGAGTTTTGTGTGGCTCTTTACTTAACATTCAAAGCCGAATCAGCGTTTCACTGCTTCAGTTTACACCATAACCCACATTTGAGACATGTATCAATGACACTCATTAAAGCAGGTTAGTTTTGAATGAAAAGTGGACCTACAGGAAACAGTAACAAGGCTATATTTATTTCTGATGTCACAGAACAACATAAAGTTAATCCTTGTGCTGTGGATGTGCAAAACCGTGCACGTGTTCATATGCATGCACATCACGGGTGCTGGGCAGGACTGACAAAATTATTCAAAGCAGAAAGTATCCAGATACCAGTAACACTCTGTAGTGATGGTCAAGTGACTTAAAGTGGTGGGCTAGTGAGCGCCTTGCATGGCAGCACTCTGACATCGGTGAATGTAAGGAATCACTGTAAAGCAGTTTGACTATAAAAGTCCTATATGCAGTCCATTTAGCAACCAAGCAAGTGATGTTAACACCGATCAAAGTGCAGTTAATTTAGATTTAAAAAAATTGAAGTGTTATACATAATTTAACATGCTATTTTGACAGCCTAGTGTGTGTGTGTGTGTGTGTGTTTAATCTGAACATGATGTGTGTCCGTTTTTGGTTTAATTTCTCCACAAATTATAAAAAGCAATTCTCTTGACATTATTACTGAGAATTTGTTGTTAATATGTCTAACACTTTACCTCGCACATGTTGGCTGTTAACTGAATGTACTCCATCTAACTATGAAGGTGCTGACTGAAGGTGGGCGTGTGCTGCTGGAACACGGGGGAAGCTTCCGGAGTTTTATCAGCCAAGCTGGGAACAATGCCCAGAAGATGGTGGAACTCATCGTGGAAAAGATTCCTTCTTACAGGGATGAAGCTACATATGAGGTCAGAGTGATAATGTGTTGTTTCCACAACAGCTTGTTCCAAATTATTTTCAGAAACTGTAAAGCTCAGTATGTAATGTAATTTATTTCTGGGTCAAACATGATGAACATGTGCTCACTGATTTAAAAAATAATTTGATCAATATACTGTACAAATATGATTACATTTTGAATTTTTAATATAGAGGTTAAAATTGTAAATACTGGTTTAAACAATATTTGAACATGTATAGGTTTGTGAATGTGGCTGCATGAATGCATCAATTGTTGGATAGATGAATGCATGAGAACTTTGAACAGAATCTCTTAAAATGTGATGTGAGACTTTGATTTCCTGGCCAAAGAAAGAGTAGGTACTTTACATCCGTTCTCTCCACGTCAATGTTTTACAGCCACTGAAAGGGCACATTTTTAAATATACACAGATTTTATCTTTGTATGAGAACATTTATACCAGTATTTATGACCACTTAGGCAATAAAAAAAAACAAACTCCCAGACTACCTAACTCCCAAAATATCCAAAAGTAATAGGCCTGCTTACCACTCCAACAATAATCAGTCCCTTCAGCTGCTCCCTTGTTTTTACTCGGGTTGATTTGGCACAGTTTTTACACCGGGTGCCCTTCCTGACACAACTCCACGTTACATGGAGAAATGTGGTAGGGGTGAGGCTTGAACCTGGAACCTACCGCACTGAAACAAAGTGCACTAACCACTTGGCCACCACCCCTGCCCTTGCTACTCCAACAGTACATTACAAATTATAATCTAGTATTGACAGCTTTACAAAAGGCTTTGTTTATGCAGTCAGATACAGCACATCTGGATAGTATTCACTTTTTCCACATTTTTTACATTACAGCCTTATTCCAAAATGGTTGATATTCATTTTTTCCTAAGATTATACACACAATACCCCATAATAACAATGTGAAAAAAAGTTGGGGTGTTTTTTTTTAGATTTTTGAAAATGTATTAAAAATAAAATAAAAAATAAGTAACTAATGCAACTAAATTAGTAACTAACTAATTGTAAAAAACTAATATAAAACTAAGAATTTGCATCACTTTTTACTAAAACTGAAGCAACTTTAACTTTTGACTCCTGTACAATCTGAAACTGACTTTTGTCACCATTCTTGGTGTTTTTTACCCCATAACTTCATAACATTCAGTCACAAATATTCCAAACTATACCTTTTTGGAATCTTTATGCTCCAATAAATAATGTGGTATAGTTTTCAATATGATTAGACATCTTTAAATTTTGACACCTGTGTAATTCCTCAATTAACCACTATGTGGCTGCCTATTGAAAATGCAAGTGGCCAATCAGTTTTTTAAAAGGGTAATGCCTAAGGTGTATTTGTGCAGAATTTGGTGCTTCTATCACCATTTGAAGGATTGTTTCAGTTATCTGATGCACTAATGTTAAACCTTTTTGAGAAGGAAGTTAAAATTTGGTGCTTGCATCACAATTTGAAGGATTCCTGTATATTTTATGTGCTGCACTACATCACATTATATATTGCATGTCGTGTAAGCTTTTATATTTGTGTCTTTTTTCTCCACCTTTTTTCAGCTGCTCTGGTTGCTTGGGGTTACCACAGCAGATATTATTGCTGTTGTTGTGTGTTAACATTTGAATCGAGCTACGTTTTAGATTTTTTTTTCTCTCAAAATCATCCACCACCCTTCAGTCACTTTGTACCCTCCACAGCGGGCCACCCAGTTTGAGAACGATTAGCTATTCTGTACAAAGGAACAGATTGTTACTTTTTTTTTTCCACACGTTTGTTTCAGGGTCAGCGAATCTCATTCTATAAGCGAGCACAGATCCTGGTGGCAGATTTCTGGGGCATGATGGAGGCCAGAGGAGAGGGTGACATCCTGAACATGGACTGGCTCACCATGTTTGCAGACTATAGGGTACCTCAGGCTCTTGTGTACCTCAAGGTTCTTTGCTATTCGGATGTACTGATGCAGTCACTGAAGGATGGTGAGACAGGATTGTGTGCATATGATTATGTTGTAAAAAGGCATGTGGTTGGAAGAAAAAAAGCTGGCTTTACAGCACGCACATCTCTGCTTTTTTAAAAATTTCCTTTTTTCTCAGGGGAGGTGTTGAGCTCAGGGGACAGGAGAGAGGTTGAGATCAGAGGTTGTTCAGTTTGGTCGGTGGAGCTGATTAAATCTCGCCTTTGCAAGCTGGTGCAGGAGAGAGACGGACAAACCTGCAACATCAACTCTGCAGTCATTGACTTTTATCTGTGGCCTTACGCCAAACAGCACCATAAAGAGATGGCTCACATTCCCATACACCACACACGCTCTGTTTACTACTGACCAGCTGCATGCACATGCTGGTGGATTTACTTTTCTTTATAAGTGAATACTGGTGTTGAAACATATTGTCAACAGTTTTGCTACATCACCATTTAGTGCTCCTTGAGTGCAAAGTAAAGTTAGCCCGAACTATTTGAGCCAAATATATGAATTGCAGGAGGCAGACGGAGAAAAAAAAAAAAATAAAAAAAATAAAAATAAATAAATATATATATATATATATATATATATATACACACTGAACAAAAATACAATGCAACGCTTTTGTGTTTGCTCCCATTTTTCATGAGCTGAACTCAAATATCAAAACATTTTCTATATGCACAAAAGACCTATTTCTCTCAAATACTGTTCACAAATCTGTCGAAAACTGTGTCAGAGGTGAAATTGAAGGTCATGCGACTGCACCGAGTCTTTGTAAATATCCCAGAAATGTGACAAATCAGCCAAATGAACTGGTTATTTAATTGTATAAAGTCATGATTTTTAGACTAATTATAACTACAGTTGTTACTTATAACTGCCATGATTAGTGAACGCATACATCAACCCTGCACCAAAATTCAGAAACATTGCTTTAAAAAGTAATCATGGAAATGAAATGAAGATTTATGATGTTGTTGTTAGGATTATTATTCTGTTTACGTTTGTTTCAAGTTGTACCCCCCCCCCCCACTCCCAAGTTTGTTACCTTTACCACAACTGTTAAATTTTTTCACAACAGTAAGTTGTGCTTGCCAAGAGAAATTGCTGTCCTCCTGTCCGTTTGTCCTTACAGCAAAACCTTCCACATCCTAAAGCTCAAGAACTATAAAACTCTCAAAATTGAACGTTTTTACATTAATAGTGGGATGTCAACTAAAATAAGTAAATCATGAATTTCTGGCATTTATAAATGCCCTTTTTTAACTGAATTTGGATTTCAAGTCAGAAATGTACTGGAAGCCCTGAAATGTTCAGAATGGCCACTAGATGGCAACAAAGGCTCAAATGTGCGTCAAAGCTACTTTATAGTTGTGTCCCTTGATTTTATGGGCAATTTACTTGTGAAATGTCGAACCTGACAAGTGTTAAGCGTTTTAAAAGTAATCAGCGGGTGTAGAAAACGAATGAATATAAGCCTCTGACTAAATGGTTGCCCGGGCTCCAGGTGGCGCTGTGGGCACAGCTCGGTACTCCCTGACAGCTCTTGTTACCTTTCTGATTTCCTCGACCCTCGCAGCGGTTTCCCAGGCAACCCATGAAACAACATACAAGAACGTGCCAGCTACCTAAAGCTTGACCTTTTAGTCATGTTAAAAAAGACATAACTCGCCGTAGAGGAACATTACCATCAATAAGTAAGCGTCATGAGCGAAGTGAGTGTCCGGGTGGCGGTCCGTATCCGGCCCTTGCTCCGCAGAGAAGTGCTCCACAACCACCAGGTGTGTGTGCAGGTTGTGCCGAACACCACGCAGGTGATGCTTGGCACGCTTGATTCAAACCGAATCTTCAGCTTTGACCACGCGTTTGGACCGACAGCTAGCCAGGATGAGGTTTATGTGTCCTGCGTCCAGCCACTGGTGGAGGCTTTGCTCGACGGCTACAATGCAACGGTGTTATGTTACGGCCAAACTGGCTCAGGCAAGACGTACACACTGGAAGGAGGAAACCTCGGTGAGTCTGCTACTGATGGTTGGCAATCGTTAAAACGGCATCATTTATATCGGTGTGTGTGTGTGAGAGAGAGAGCGAGAATGCATAATGCACATAATGTGTGTAGTTGGACAATGACAAGTTGGTCACACCAGTTGCTAGTTACTTATTCAGACTTTTTTGTATGAATGACATCCAACGGATCCACAGAGATGCATAATAATGGAGGAAATCGGTCTGAAATTGCGAATCTGTTCAGTCCAGACACTTACTCGGCCGAAAAAAAAATGTTTTTTGGTCAGAATAGCATTCATTTTGTCCAAGGAGATGATTAATATATAACATTTTGACTGAAAAAAATGGGTTACAACTGCAAATCGTGCTGAAATTACGAATATCTGTCCAAACACTTATTCAGTTAACAGTTACTGACAATTAGATTTTTTTTTTTTTTTTTTGAGTGACATCCAGTGGATCCACAGAGATGCATAATATAGGAAATCGGTCTGAAATTACAAATATTTGAATATCTGCCCAGTTCAGTCCAGACACTTATTCGGCTGAAACGAAAAAATGTTTATTTTTATTTTTTTAATTTTATTTTTCACAAGTGTGCAGTGGTACAAGTCGTCATTCCCTCAGGACCACAGTGCAGCATAATGGTGGTCTTTATGTACACAATTACTGGGGTAATTTGTCACCTTCCTAAAATAATGGCCTAAGTCATATTTCCCAAAACATGACTTAGGCCATTATTTTAAGAAGGTGACGATATTAATTACACAAGTACTTAAAAAAAAGCTGACTTTAAAAGTGGTAATTTAATCGTTACATCTCTGAAAATAGATAGACCCTGTTTCTCCACAATCTCTTGTTAGATGAGACCGGAGGAATTATCTGTCGTGCAGCCCAGGATGTGTTCTTGTTGCTAAAGGAGAAGAGGATCACAGATGATGGTCTGGAGTCATCCATAAGAATTTCTTATCTGGAGCTTTACAAAGAAGAGCTACGAGACCTGTTAGAGCTCCATACCACTAAGAAAGAACTTTTTATTAGAGAAGATGACAGAGGAAACACAGGTATTTATTATTCATTAAGGATTTTTAGCCCTCAGTCATCCAAGGACAGAGTGATATAGAAAATTTGCCTGTCTCTTTCTGCTTCTGTTGTCTGGCGCTCAGAGTTACGGTTGGAGTGAGCTGTGTACATGTGCTACCTTTGAGGTACTGCGATCCTCAGCACCCCACCTGGGCAGTTTTAGCATTAGCAAAACAAACAGACCCCTCAAACCAATAATTTAATTAATGTTCCTTCCAATATACTCTGTTATGCTGTCCACTGACAGCATGATGAATGTTGCCACCTTCATTAATGATAATCCACACCTCATAGTGTCACTCACTGACATACTCTGCCTTGATGTAACAGCGTGATGCTGGAAAGTCTTGTTATGGTGGAAATTGGCAGTGGTCACATCTGAAAATCTTTCAAGCAATTTTTAAAGCAGAAATCTGCAGTACCAATTGTTCCTCATCACATCAAACTGTTTGTTGATTGGATTTGTACGACGGCGTATTAGGGCCATTCAAACACAGGAAAAAAAAAGATGATTAAATTTTTGAGTTTAAAGTCACAAATATAAGAGAATAAACATGCAAATTTACGAGAAATAACACGCAAATTTACGAGATTAAAAACATGCAAATCTGCAAGAAAAAAGTAGCAAATTTGCCACAATTAAACACGCAAATTTTCAAGATTATAAACGTGCAAATATGTGAGAAAAAAGCAAATTTGCAAGAAAAATGTAGCAAATTTGTCAGATTAAACATGCACCAGCCAAATCAACATAGCTAACATCCAGGCTAGCTGTTACCTGCATTTGCATTAACTGCAAGCACAAGCATTATAGCATTATTTCTTTTATCTCTCAGACATTAAATATTGAAACCGCTGCCCATGTATTAATTCTTTTTGACTGTAAAAACGTACATGATGAAGCCATTGTCCCATCTCATTCCATCGCTAGAAGGCGCCAATAGGCTCCATTTACATGTGCATTTATCTACCTGTAGTTTTACGTGTTCTAATCTTGCGTTGTCTTTTTCTCGCAAATATACATGTTTATAATCCTGCAAATTTGCATGTTTAAATCTCGCAAATTTGCGTGTTATTTCTCATAAATTTGCATGTTTATTCTCGTATATTTCTGAGTTTAAACTCAAAAATGTAATCTCGATATTTTTTTTTCCGTCTTTCAATGGCCCTAATGTGCTGTTGTACGAGGTCTGTTAGAAAAGTATTGGACCTCTTTATTTTTTTCAAAAACCATATGGATTTGAATCACGTGTGATTGCATCAGCCAAGCTTGAACCTTCGTACGCATGCATGAGTTTTTTCACGCCTGTCGGTTGCGTCATTCACCTGTTAGCAGGCTTTGAGTGAGCACTGGTCCACCCCTCTTGTCGTTAAGGAAATGGCGGAATGATTTGGAGCTTTGCTGCATAAATTTTTTTCCTGAAACTGTGAGAGACCTCCAGGTGGACACCATTCGGAAAATTAATATGGCTTTCAGGGACGATTTTATGGGGATTACACAGATTAAGGAGTGCTCCAGCCGGTTTAAAGACCGCCCACAGCGTCTGAGAGTGCGGCGCGCTCCGAGCGCCGATCGACAGGCTGACACCCCGCTGAAACAACCAGATCATTTCCAACATGAAGGCTTTGTTGATCCGGGACGTCGTCTGACTTTCACAAAAAGGCAGAAGGCGTGGACATCAGCACTTTTTCGGCACATTCCACTGTTACGGGAGTTTTTTTCATGGAAAAAGAAGCGGATGAATGCGCCACCCTACTGTTCATGGCGCGGGACAAAACCACATCCCTATTGGTCTTTCAGGTGGCTTTCAGACGACTTCCGGTTGCTTTTCAGTCGTGTGAATATCCGAGAAATTGAGCATGAGCTGGACATGCCCCAACATGTCCCATGAGGCTTCATTACGGCGTTGCTTTGCGCCATGCTGCTCCGCCGCGACGCCCGGGATTCCTCCGCTCTCCTTTCCATGACAAAAACTCCTGTAACAGTGGAATGTGCCATTCATTTCTAAAGTGGATGCTGTCTTGATCCGGTATGTCGTCTGACTAGCACAGGAATTGCGGAAGACATGGACATCAGCACTTTTTCGGCACATTGAGACAGATGTGCGGAGGAATCCTGCGCGTCGCGGTGGAGCCGCATGGCGCAAAGCAACGCCATGATGAAGCCTCACAGGACATGTTGGGGCATGTCTAGCTCATGCTCAACTTCTCGGATATTCACACGACTGAAAAGCAACCGGAAGCCGTCTGAAAGCCACCTGAAAGCCGTCCTGAGAGACCAACACGGAGGTGGTTTTGTCCCGCGCCATGAACAGCACGGTGGCGCATTCATCCGCTTCTTTTTCCATGAAAAAAACTCCTGTAACAGTGGAATGTGCCGAAAAAGTGCTGATGTCCACACCTTCTGCCTTTTTGTGAAAGTCAGACGACGTCCCGGATCAACAAAGCCTTCACGTTGGAAATGATCTGGTTGTTTCAGCCGGATGGAGCACTCCTTAATCTGTGTAATCCCCATAAAATCGTCCCTGAAAGCCATATTAATTTTCCGAATGGTGTCCACCTGGAGGTCTCTCACAGTTTCAGGAAAAAATTGATGCAGCAAAGCTCCAAATCATTCCGCCATTTCCTTAACGACGAGAGGGGTGGACCAGTGATCACTCAAAGCCTGCTCACAGGGGAATGAGCAACCAACAGGCATGAAAAAACTCACGCATGCGCACGAAGGTTCAAGCTTCGCTGATGCAATCGCACGTGATTCAAATCCATATGGTTTTTGAAAAAATAAAAAGGTCCAATACTTTTCTAACAGACCTCGTATATTTGTTCCTGTCGGCTTCTTGTGGTGTAATACTAAGCGATTAGCCTAATTAGTTAACTAAATCTGCACTGTGTCTGTGCCATAAATGTCTGCATATAGTGTGACCAGTGGTGGGCACGGATAACCAAAAAATGAATTTCGATAACAGATAATCAGATAACTGCAAAGTTATCTTTGATAAGTCACAGATAACCAATAAATTCCAGTATTGTCTCTGGTACATTTGCAACTACTAACAAACTGAATTTAAGTTTTAACACCACGATCGCTTCTGGTAGCATCAAAAGCGACAACAGACCCAAACAATGAGCCCGCACTTCTGTCTTTGAACATCTTGCCCCCTGCTGGAAGCTCTTGTCTACCACATGGCTTCCAGCACAGACGCAAGCTAAGAGGAACCACAAAGCCCAACTCTCTACCCAATCACAACACTCCGGTCAGGCGGAGGTCTTGGAAAATAAAGCCATGCTGACTTATGGTTTGGTGCATAAATAAAATGAATACTGATAGAATTAATCATTAATGTCAATTCTGTCATTTGTACAAAGTTAAAATATATATCTTTTAATGTTGAATAATGCACTAATTCTGAAGTTTTTTTAAAAAACACATCGCAAAGGATTCTGGGTAGAATGTGCCTCTTCTGCTAAACACTGATTGGTTGAGTCATTCATTATGTAAACCAACACATTAATGTGACGTGTGTTTGTGTTTACAGATAAATGTGCTTTTGTAAAATATTCCATTTTTTTATTTGTAAAAACAGGCATTTTTACGGAGCCCTGGAAGTGTCATCGCAAAATGTTTTGCATGTGGAGAGAATGTGCGCACGTTTTATGATGTTGTGCGCACGTTTTATGATATTGTAAAACGTGCACTCAATATTGTCTTGACACATAAATGTTGTTCTCCTCATAAACCAGTTCTCCTTTGCCTGCAGAGGATAGAGTGGTTTCTTCTTAAAGCAGCTCTTCTCTGTTTTGCAGAGGGTAGAACTACACATCAGCTATGAAACATTTAACAGGTGCTCAACTGATTTTAAGTTTTATAAATATTTGTAGCTGTTCAGCTTTATTTACCACATTATTGGTCTAAAAATTATTGGACAAAAATTTATCGCAAGATAATTAGACCGATAATGGTTTTAAAGTTATCTAAAAAGATTATCCGATAATGAAAACATTATCTTCGATAATTATCGTATTATCGGAACTGTGCCCACCACTGAGTGTGACAAACATTCTTTATTAGCAAACCTGACTTTTGGGTTGTCGGTTAATGCTGAAATTGCCCAGCTCCCGTGTTGTACGTCTGGGTATCTCCAGGTTGATGCACAACATGCAATAATTGTAACCATGGTAAGGTCTATTTCTACATTTTTGCCAGCAAATAGTGTAATGCTAACTCAAATGTTTGAAGAATGTTCAGTCTCAGTGACGGTAGAATCTTATTGCTTTTGTGGCCAAAAGGTCAAAGTCCAGTTTGTGACCATGCATTGGTGATGGTGTCACATGTTGCTGCATCCTTGGATCCATGGATGTGGAACCCCCTTGAAAAGGTGAAGGTCAATAGAATCCCTCCACCCCCACCGAACCCATAAAATTGTGAGAGCAATGCTTCTGCTATGAATCTGTAATTGTTCACAAATACTGTGTGTATAATATGCAGACTGACTTTGGGAACAGAATGTCAAAGGTCAAGGACACCAGAAGTATTTATTTATTTGTTTTAACTCAGACATTGGTTGCAAACGCTGACTGTTGGCAAGCTTACTATGCACACTGAAAAATGTGGAGTGAAATTTACTTTAAAAAAGAAAAAAGTTTGGCAACACACAGTGTCAAAACAAATATAACTGAGTATATTATTTTGTAAGCAAATGTTACACAATTGTTATTACTAAATGCTGTTTCAAAGTGCTATCAAATCTGGTAAAATGTAATTTGGACACAACAGAAAACCAAAGCACACCCTTAAACTAATGGGTAACTGACTCTCCCATCTGAGCCAGTCAACTGAAGTCAGTAAGGACATGATGAACATGTGTTCTCAACTCAACCTTTATTTCTAAAGCACATTTAAAATGACAGCAGTCAACCAAAGTGCTGTACATAATTAAAAATGGGCACCAAGTTGCCCCCAATCGTAAATAAATGAATTAAAAATAACAATAAAATTACAACAGGCAATAAAACAAATAAAAGACAAAGTAAAATGAGTAAAAAGCAGTAGGAAATAATTTAATTTATTTTATTTACTTAACGCCAAATCACAAAAGAGCTGCCTCAGGCGCAACGCATAGGTAGGGTTTAACCTTACTGACCCCTAGAGCAAGCACACAGGCAATAGTGGTAAAGAAAAACTCCCTCTGATATTTAGGAAGAAACCTCAAGCAGACCATACTCAAAGGGGTGACCCTCTGCTTGGGCCATGCTACCGAAAGACTACAAATAAGGTATAATTTGTCAGCATTAAGCAACAGGAAAAACAGAAGAAATACTAAGGTTTAACAGAGATGTAATCACTCATTTAGGAAACGCCAGAGAAAAATAGGTTTTTAAAGAGGCTTTAAAAGTCTCTATGGACAGGGATGATCTAATATTAAAGGGGAGACTATTCCATCACCTGGCAACATGTACAAAAGGAAAAGAATAGGACGTAGAATGGAGTCTTGAGGGACTCCACATGTCAATGGGGCCACATCTGAAGAAAAATGGCCCAGCTGCACAGAAAAGCTCCGCTCTGAGGTAAGAACGAAACCAGGTGAGAGCACAGCCTGTAGTGCCCACACACTGCTCGAGACGACGCAGCAGAATCACGTGGTCCACTCACACTTGTGCACTCGGGGGAAGGTAATTTACCTGCTGAACATGGAAACGTCAGAGTGAACAGCACAGGTAGATGATCAGAAATACAGAGTTGCACAGATTTCCATATTAGTGACAGATAAACCATAAGACAACATGAGATCTAAAATATGCCTGTTTTCTTGAGTCGTGCCACATACCCACTGGGTAAAATTTAAAGGATGCAATTAGGTTTAAAAAGTGTGAATCTCTCTTAGTAAAACTGGAGTATTACTCCCAACTCCTGTTTCCTCAAGTAAATTCACAATGTAAATGTGACTCAGTCGTATTCAACTAGCTAGGTTGGCTGCATTTTTTGTTCCTCCCATTTCTTTTATTATTGTTACTACCAGTCTAATACTTCTGTTAGTTTTTCAGTGTAACTGCTGTGAATTGTAACTCATTATTTTACTCCTGTGTAAGTCTTGGGAGTGGTTAGCATTTTTGTTAGTGGTTAGCTCGGCTTGGCTACACTCTTGAATTTTCTGGTGCACAAAGTACACTACTTTACACTTTACACAAATCCTGTGCAATGCTGGCAGATAGGGTGGCTCTTTCAGAGAACCATGTCAGTAAGCTAGAACAGCTTCTTTGCTCAGTAGAGTTAGATGTTACAGGCACTCCAGACGAGGTTAGTGTTGGGCCGGCAAGCATGCCCTCTAGCATTAGTCTAGAAATACCAGCTGTGGATGACGGCTTTCGGACCATGGTTAGGTGGAGGAAGTCACCAGGTTTGGTGCCCAGTTGTGGTACCCAATCACACTCGCCACTGTGAACCGGTTTTCTCCCTTGGATATGCCTGTTGTGAGTTCATTGAGCCCACGGGTGACTTCCACTCCTATCTCCAGGCCGAAACACCGGGCTTTAGTGATAGGGGATTCTATCACCCGCAGAGTCAGGTTACAGATACCGGCTGACATTAAATGTATTCCTTGGGCCAGAGCTCCCAACATTGCCTCCCATGTTAGGGTGCTGATCCTGCAGAAGAGTAAACAGACAAAGGAACATGACACTAGATATTCACATAGTTATTCACATTGGCGCCAATGATATCAGGATGAAGCACTCTGAGGTCACAAAAATGGACACAGAGAGGACTTGTGACCTTGCCAGAAAGATGTGTCAGCATCAATTAATAGTCTCTGGTCCTCTCCCTTTCCGTTGTAATGGTAAGGCCTTTAGCAGGCTGACATCTTAAATAGGTGGCTGGCACAGTTTTAGACAGCAAGGCTTTAGTTTTATTGATAACTGGCCTTCATTTTGGGGCCGCCGTGGCTTGTTGATGCTGGACAGCCTTCACCCTACTGTGGAAGGCGCCGCCATCTTGTCTGTGAACATAGACAGAGCTCTACAGGGAGGGTAGCATTAGGACTTTACAGCAGGCCACGGAGCAGGTGATTGGAGACCCTGCAAGGCATATGATAAATGTGAGTGTGGAGTCCATTAGCTTAGCGGGGAAATTAGTGCAGAAAATCCACTATGGTGATAGTGCAGTTTATGTGGCAAGAAGGGAAATTCATCCAGTTGAGACTCTGGCCTGTTTCTGCAGATCTGTCCATAAAAATCATAGTGATATGCTTTGCAAATTTAATACCCATTACTACATTGGATGATGTTGAAATTGTGGATGGCCCACTGGCTGTTCCAGCAATATCAAATATTTTGTGTCTGCTACCTACAACCCATGTGGAATGTCTCAAATTGAAACCTACTTCCAGGCACTTTATATATGCTACTCTGGAACCACCCCTAAATCCAAACAGTCCAACTGTCAACCCCACTGAAGTCCTTAATCTGGGTCTCATTAACATAAGATCACTGTTAATCATTGCTGATTAATGACCTAATTATGGATCATCACTTAGATATGATTGGGTTATGTGAAACTTGGCTTAAACCTACAGCTGTCTTCCCCTTAAATGAGGCCTGCCCACCGGTGTACACATTTAGGCACGTTCCTTGTGATGTGAAGCAAGGCGGGGGTGTTACTCTTATTTATAAATCTAGGTTTCGTTTATTAACTTTTGGGGGTCACAAATATAATTTGTTTGAACAGCTCATTCTCTGCTCTGCCCACGATGCTACATATTACCAAGGTCAGAAGGATAAAAATCAGCCGTATTACTTTGTCACTGTATATAGGCCCCCTGGCCCATATAATTCTTAGATGAATTTGGTGAGTTCATCTTTAACTTGTCAACTAGTGCAGATAACATTCTGATTATTGGTGACTTCAACATTCATATAAATAGATCTTCTGATCCCCTCTGTAAATCATTTATGGAAATTGTGGATGCATTAGGATTCCAGCAATGCATATTTGTGGAAATACCCTGGATTTGGTTCTCACACGTGCTGTTGCTGTCGCAAATATTGACATCATCCCTCTTACGTCGGTGGTCTCTGATCACTCACTTAATAGGTTTACAGTTTCGCTGCCATTTAGTGGAACAAAACCTTATCACTGCAGCTACGCATCAACTCCTCAACTACAACTGAACTCAAAGCTGGATTGCCTGATATCTTAGCTTACATTTGGAAAATGCCCTGTCAGTAGACAGTCGTGTTTAAAACTAAACTCAGCACTCAAAACTACACTCGACATGACTGCCCCACCTATATTAAAACCACGCCGCCGCCGCCCCCCCCCCCCCCCCCAAAAAAAAAAACGCAGTCACCTTGGTTCAGTGATTACTTGCGTGCCTTTAAGCATGATGCCATCTTAGACTGTAAGCATGCACTACTGGCTACAAAGCGGGCCATTTACTCTGCTTAACAAAAACAAGCCTTACTCAAAGTTCTTGTTTGACACAGTGTAACACTTATTCATGGATAACCACCTGTAAGTTGCTCTCCTTTTACAGCACAAGATTTCTTGGATTATTTAGAGAAGAAAATAGACATGAGGTTAAACATATCCCAGTATGCCTTAATCCAGCCACTACATCCTGCTATTGAGGTGGGTGCCATTACTGAGGTACTACCTAGATTTACAGAATTTGATAGTATCTCACTAGGTGTGCTGATGAAACTCGTAACGTCTACAGAAAGCACAACCTGCTTTTTTATCCTATACCAACAAAACTGTTTAAGGACCTGTGGCCCACTCTTGGGCTGACTGCTGGAAATTATTAATCTCTCATTAACCTTTGGATCTGTTCCTAAATGTTTCAAATCTGCAGTGATTAAACCATTACTTAAGAAATCTAATCTTGATCCAAGTATATTGAAAAACTATAGGCTGATATCAAATCCATCATTTTGCTCTAAAATTCTGGAAAAGGTTGTTTCACAGCAGCTCATGGACTGTCTTAACTGAGAATAATCTTTTTGAGTCCCTGCAGTCTGGTTTTACAGACTGTAATTCCACAGAGACAGCTCTCACTGAAGTGGTGAATGATCTTCTGCTTGCAGTGGATTTGGACACCACTACGGTTCTGGTGCTGTTAGATCTTAGTGCTATGTTTGATACCGTGGATCATCATATTCTAATCAAAAGGCTGGAGAATCATTTTAGGTTTAATAGGAATGCCCTTGCATGGTTGACATTATACGTGAGCAGTCATTCTCACTGTGTTTTGTACAATAACACTACCTCTAACCTTAGTGACATGAAATTTGGGGTTCCACGGGGGTCCATCTTAGGCCCCCTGCTTTCTCTTTATATAGCACCCCTTGGGCACATATTGCGGCGTTTTGGGATTACCTTTCATTGCTGTGCTGATGATGCTCAGTTATACATGCCGATAACTGCTGGTAATCTCGTCCACATAAAATCCTTAGAAGATTGCCTTGCATCAGTGAAAAGCTGGATGTCTAGCAACTTCTGTTATGTGTCGACGCAGATTGAGGAGCGAACCTGCGTCAGACAGGACCCAGCACTAAAAATAACCAAGAAGCGGTTCCATCAACAAAAAACAATTTATTTTTCACCTGCGCCTAAATAAATCATACAAAAAAAACCCCAACCCAATGTCCTTCAGGAGGAGTGACTGCTGGCACGCTCTCCAGTGTTCACGGGGAGAGAAGTCCGACGCTCCTGGACTCACTACCAACAAACAGACACCCCCCAGGTGGACACGACAAACTGATTCTCTGTTGAAGCACAGAAGATGTGAGGCACGTTAGCTATTATAGCAATTTCTTTCACAGAACACATGCTATCAGCAACACATCAAGGTTTATACTTTTTATCTTTATGCACATGAGCAGCTTCTCACAATAAGTGGAGGATCACTTATCCTGCACGCCACAACAGTGAGAAGCAAGCCACACCATTCTCATCACAATTTCACGTATACTATGTAGCAAAACCTCAAGTTATTATCTACAATTAATCCAACAGTTAATTACCTTTACTGTGTGCTGACAGCATGTGTCCTCACCCTTCCTTGCTTCACAGGCTTATTGTGTCAAACCCAGGTGCGGTCCTCAGCGTCTCACAAACGAACATCACAAGGTCGAGTTCCCGGCAGTTCTGCTTGGCTCACACCTGCCTTAAAAGCAGAACGCCATCCAATTATCTGCTACAGCTGAAAGTCTTTAGGGCTGCACGTGAGCACCAGTCCCAGGTGCCTCACATGATATTGACGAGGGTGAGGATTCTTCAGCCAGCACCTTCTTTTCCACAGACAAATCAGCTTCCATGCCACCTGAGGAGCAAAGAAAAGAAAACAACACCAAAACCTCCAGCCACACCCCCCGACACACAACAGTACCCCCCCCATCAACGGGAAGCCCCCCGGCGACCGACCAGACCAGGACCGAGAACAGCACCTCCCTCCGGGGTCCATCACAGACAGCAGGACAGGCACCGCAGCTGGAAGGCCGGCTGGAGACAACAAAAGCCCCAAAACAAACCCCAACAATCCAATACACAATGAAAAACACAAAACCCACCCAACAACCTCCCCAGGGGACCGTCCCATCAAACCCCGGGAAGAAAAAGAAAAACATCCCCAAACACCAAAACCCAACATAGTCCCTCAAACACAATATAAACAAAAAAACACGAAAGAAAAATAACAAACAACCCTCCCAGAATGACCTGCAAAGACCAACCCCCCCCAGAAGGCCTTCATCGCCTGTTCCAGGAGGAACAGCCAGAACCAAGATCCCACACAGGTCCCCAGGTGTACACAGAGAAAAACGGCGCCCCCCAGGGGACCGTACCATCAACCCCAGGAGGCGCCCCCCCCACAACCCCGGAACCCCAGACCCAGGCACACTCGGCCAGTTAGCCCCAAGCCAATTCCCCCCCAGAGGACCGTCCCATCAACCCTGGAGGCGGAACCCGGAAGGAAACATAACAAACAAAAATCAACCCCCGGAGGACTACTAAAAACAACCCCGGGGGATGGTAAAACGACCCTAAACCCCGTCTCCCTCCCCGGCACCCCGAAAGACCCTAGGCCCCACCCAGAGCCCGTCGGTAGCTCAATAGCAGCGAACCGCTCACAATACTAAGCCGGAGAAGGGAACAGGAAAAAACTAGCCCGGCTCCAACCCCAAGGCGCAGCGGAGAACCGGAAAAACGTCCGGTGCCTCAACTCGACCATACCCCAGCCCCTCGGGAGGGGTGGAACCACCGAAATGGCAAACGGCAACAGATCGGGCCACCCCTCCGACTGAGGTAAGTCCCCGCAGCACCATACCCCGGCAACACCAATGACAGACGGTACAAAGGCACACCGAGGCTGGAGTGGAACCGGGCCCTAACCAAAACAAAAAAACGCCTCTAACACCCCCCCCCCCCCTAGGTGCAGAGGTCTTCTGAGAATACTCAGTGACCAACCTGCACCACCCCACCACCCACAAGACAAACGGTCTTGGGGCAAGTGAGGCTGGGGTTAGGAATGTAGAGAAATAAAAAACAACAAAAGAAAACGACCCAACAAACCCAAACAGAAAATACCTAAAAACACATAAAAAAGCAATAAGGACAAGAGTCCAGGCGGACATCCAACCGCCCAACAGCCACTCCTCCCCCTCCAGACAAAACTACAAACCACCAACCAAAAATAAAAACGAGAAAGAAAAAAAAAAACAATTACCCGTGGTAGGTTTTTTTTTTTTTATATGTGTATTATATCGCCGGTCCCAGAACACTTGGAGTCACGTCACCGTTATTCTTTTCGACGTCTAAATCGTCGGGGCAATACAGAAATCTCTGCTCGACCGAGCTGCATGGACTCGTCGACAGGAGGAGCCAGAGGTCCCGTCGGAGGAGCCTCAGTGGGGCGAAGAAGAGGCGGCCCAGACCTGTGTCGGGGAAAGCCCCGAGACGGAAAACCCCGCTCTAATGGGCGTCCTCTCTCGCGTCCACGCTCCCTCATCCGATCATCTAGACGAATTACCAACGATATTAGCTCATCTAAATCGCCGGGTTCATCACGGACCGCCAGCTCGTCCTTTAATGACTCATTTAACCCGTCCACAAACACGCCCCGCAAAGCTGCGGCATTCCAACCTGACCGAGCAGAAAAAATCCGAAAGTCCACGGAATACTCCGCCGCACTCCACCTCCCCTGCCTAAAATTCAGTGACCGTGGAGCAACGGTATTCGTTTTCATCGGATAACCAAAAACCAGTCGGAACATCGCTGATGCCACAGCTGACGCAGCAGGAAGCGAAACAACTTGCGCCGCAAGCTCCGTAACACGGGCGTCTGTTTGTTTAAATTGACTCGCGAGATGCTGCAATTGCTCCCATATTTTCTCCAAGTGTTCTTGGACTTTCTTGGCAAAAGGAACCGCCTCTGCCACTGGGTCCATTATGGAATGGCCGGGAACTACTGTTATGTGTCGACGCAGATTGAGGAGCGAACCTGCGTCAGACAGGACCCAGCACTAAAAATAACCAAGAAGCGGTTCCATCAACAAAAAACAATTTATTTTTCACCTGCGCCTAAATAAATCATACAAAAAAAACCCCAACCCAATGTCCTTCAGGAGGAGTGACTGCTGGCACGCTCTCCAGTGTTCACGGGGAGAGAAGTCCGACGCTCCTGGACTCACTACCAACAAACAGACACCCCCCAGGTGGACACGACAAACTGATTCTCTGTTGAAGCACAGAAGATGTGAGGCACGTTAGCTATTATAGCAATTTCTTTCACAGAACACATGCTATCAGCAACACATCAAGGTTTATACTTTTTATCTTTATGCACATGAGCAGCTTCTCACAATAAGTGGAGGATCACTTATCCTGCACGCCACAACAGTGAGAAGCAAGCCACACCATTCTCATCACAATTTCATGTATACTATGTAGCAAAACCTCAAGTTATTATCTACAATTAATCCAACAGTTAATTACCTTTACTGTGTGCTGACAGCATGTGTCCTCACCCTTCCTTGCTTCACAGGCTTATTGTGTCAAACCCAGGTGCGGTCCTCAGCGTCTCACAAACGAACATCACAAGGTCGAGTTCCCGGCAGTTCTGCTTGGCTCACACCTGCCTTAAAAGCAGAACACCATCCAATTATCTGCTACAGCTGAAAGTCTTTAGGGCTGCACGTGAGCACCAGTCCCAGGTGCCTCACATGATATTGACGAGGGTGAGGATTCTTCAGCCAGCACCTTCTTTTCCACAGACAAATCAGCTTCCATGCCACCTGAGGAGCAAAGAAAAGAAAACAACACCAAAACCTCCAGCCACACCCCCCGACACACAACAACTTCCTACTTTTAAATAAGACTGAAATGATGGTTCTTGGTCCAGTGAAACATCAGCATCAATTTAACCAGCTAACGCTTAGCCTAGGCTCGTGTGTCATACATCACACTGACAAAGTGAGGAACCTTGGGGTAATTTTTGATCCTCCGTTGTCCTTTGACCTCTACATTAGAGATATTAGGACGACTGCTTTTTTCCACCTGTGAAATATAGCAAAGATTTATCTCATCCTGTCTATGGCTGATGGTGAGACCCTGATTCATGCATTTGTTTCTTCTAGACTGGACTACTGCAATGTTCTATTTTCTGGTTTACCGCAGTCCAGCATTAGGGGTCTCCAATTGGTTCAAAATGCTGCTGCCAGACTTTTGACAGGAAGCAGAAAGTTTGACCACATTACACCCATTTTGGTGTCTCTTTACTGGCTTCCTGTTACTGTGAATTTTAAGGTTCTGCTACTAACCTATGAAATTGTTCATGGACTAGCACCTTCCTACTTAGCTGACCTGTTTAAACCCTATGGACCGGCCCAGGCTTTGCGTTCTCAGCGTGCAGGACTACTTTGTGTCCGTAGGGTGAATAAAAAGTCTGTGGGTCACAGTGCTTTCTCTTATTGTGCACCTGCTTTGTGGAATGATCTCCTTGCATCAATAAAACAGTCAGATTCTCTGGAGTAGGGCTGAAACGATTAGTCGAGTAACTCGAATAATTCAATTACAAAAAATATTTGAGGCAAATCCTATGTCTCAAAGCTGCATTTAACTTTGTAGTACATATACCAGGCATGTGTGTGGCGCTGTAACGTCCCCAGAAAAACAAAAAACAGAAAACTAGAGCATGCGCACAGGCTGTGTAACAGCTAATCAATTTAGCACTAAAAGCTACAGCTTTCCAATGCGACTCAGAGTAAAATAAAGCCTTTTAAGAGAAAGAGCGTCCATGCTGATCATCTGAAATAGACTTACTGCGTATTTAAAGCAAAGCAGTGTGTTTGTCTATTTTTAAAAAATACACGATCCGCTGGATGTGGTGACTGACCCAGTGGCCGGCTGCTGTCTCTTTCTGCCCGGTGTGAGGGGCTCTCAGCAGACATCCACTCTTTCTTGAGTGTTTTGCTGAGACTCGCACTGAGTGTTTCACTTCTTAATTTTTGCTTTTTCGGGCAACACACAATGCTTCACAAACATGGTAACTTAAATAAAAAAAAAAAAACGGTGACTGCGAGCCTTGCATGTTCAACCTCCAGCTGAAATGCATCTGCTGGATCGCGAAAAAGAGGGATTAAAAAAATTCGCGCAGGGACCCAGTCTACCAACCTTTTAAAAAAAAAAAAAATCAAATTTACAAGTTGGGGGAAAAACAGAGCATAAAGCCACATCCCGTCGCTATTTCAGCAAAATGTCAAGACTTTGGCGCAGCAACATTGTGCCATTGCTTAGGGAGAGTCCTGGACTATTGATGTTTTAAAAACACAAAAGTATTTTTTTATCCGATTACTCGATTAATTGCCAGAGTACTCGACAGAATACTCCATTACTAAAATAACACTATGTAACAAATTTTTATTTTAGTTTTGTTCCTGGATACACAGTGTGTTTTCCTAACCTGTTATGCCTTAAATAAATAGAAAATAGCTGTTATTCCACAGAAACTTTGCTTCTGTGATCAGGACAGTGATATTTTGAAATTTGTCTGTTTTCAAGAATATTCTCGATTCGCCTTCACTACTACTGAGTAGTCTTCTAGAATATTCTTTAACTGCTAGAACTGTCCAGAATTTTCTAGAAGTTTCCAGAATTATCTAGAAATTTCAAGAAACTTTTAGAACTTTCTAGAATGTTAAAAAAAAAATAAAATCAAAGTTTGTGCTGAATGTAGTCATTTTTCCATAGACTTTAGACATAAGCAGTTGAAATATAACACTTAGAAGCCAGGAACAAAAATTGTGTTACATAGTGTAATCGATAACTGCAGCCCTACTCTAGAGACTTTCAAGTCCAGACTTAAGACGCACTTATTTTCCCTTTCGTATGGCTAGCATACTGACATAGTATGTTACTGTGCTTTTTACTCTTTTAAATTCATTTTATTAGGAAACAAAGTCAACCGCGGCCTCAAGTTTTTCTAAAGTCTGGGTCTTTTAGTGAAGCTTGGGGCTAGTGGCCAGTGATCCACTTAGTATTTCTTGTGTTTTTCTTGTTGCTTAATGCTGACAAATTATGCTGTATTTGTTGTCTTTCTGATGCCTGATTCTGTTTTTTCTCTCTGTTTGAGGTGTGGCTCCATCCAGAGATGGGAGTGGTGTCTTCTTCTGCAAGGCTCCTGTCCTGTGCACCACTGTAACAATATTCCCCCCCAAGGATATCTTCCCAATTTCAGTTTATTTTCATTTATATAAGGCCAAATCACAACAGAGTTGCCTCAAGGCGCTTCACACAAGTAAGGTCTAACCTTACTAACACCCAGAGCAATAGTAGTAAGGAAAAACTCCCTCTGAGAAAGAAACCTCAAGCAGACCAGACTCAAAGGAGTGACCCTCTGCTTGGGCCATGCTACAGACATAAATTACAGAACAATTCACAAAGCGAATATACAGGAAATGCTGTTGGTGCACAGGACAGGAGGGTCTCCAGCACAAATACCACACCCATCTCTTAAACAGAGAGAAGAAACTGAATCAAGCATCAGAAAGACAAGAAATACAGTATAATTTGTCAGCATTAAATAACAAGAAGGCACGATAAGAGAAAGCTCTGTGACCTGCAGACGTCTTATTCACCCTGGGACACAAAGTAGTCCTGCACCCTGAGAATGCAAAGCCCAGGCCGGTATGTAAGGTTGAATTAGGTCAGCTAGGTAGGGATGTGCCACTCCGTGAACAATTTTATAGACTAGTAGCAGAACCTTAAAATCTGATCTCACTGGGACAGGAAGCCAGTGAAGAGATACCAAAATGGTTGTGATGTGGTCGAACTTTCTGCTTCATGTCAAAAGTCTGGCAGCAGACCATGTTTATTTAGAAAGCACATTACTACAACCAAAACTGACACTAAAACATACAGTTAAAACATTAAGACATATTTAAACAAGTTAATAAATAAATATAGTGCACGCGCACACAAACACATACATACAGACACAATAGTATGCAAAGAAACATATGTTTAAGAAACATAATGAAAATGAAGGGCCTATAATGTCTGCCACCTTTCTCAAATCTCTGTTGTACAAACTAGGTCATAAATATAAAGAGTGACAGATAGAAATCAACAGAATAATATAAACATAGCATGATCTTGACAAATATGATTGTATGAAAAAGTGTGATTCTCAAAGGATTTGTAGGTCGGCAGGGAAAAGAATAAAGGTTTCGTCAAATCATTTTTATCCACTAAATATGACAGCAAAGTGGTTTCAAATTTTAGTAGCATGAAGAATGTGTCAAACTTTAGAGTCCCAACTGGTGTTGAACTACATGGCAAGTGACCCCACAATAACTGAAGATCAAATGTATTCAAAAGAACAAAGTTCCTGGAACAGACCCTTCTCTACCCTGCAAACTCAGTTTACTTATCGTTATACTGACAGTATGATAATAAGCAAACAATACAGTTGTTAGTTTTTCAACACCCATGATAGCAATAGTTTGCCTTAATGAACATTTTATTTAATATTAAAGTTTTATCTATTTGTAATCACATAACTATATTCTGCTAGTACTAATGTAATCATAAAATATTATTAATTTTGGTGTATTAGACAACATGTTTTACTGTAATCTGAAGTTTTACCTAATTTACGTGACATTTGATGTCAAGCGAAACCCTGAAGGTCAATCGTTTGTCCCAGGTAATGGCTTATAAGTAAGGCCTATCACTATATGCATGCCAAATTTGGAGGCAAAATTTCAAAAATTGCAACCAGGAAAGTTTAGTTGAATTTAGTGTTTGACCTTCCTGTGACCTTGATTTTTTTTTTTTTTTTTTTGTGTATTGAAAGGTACCTTACGAGGGCTGCTGTATGTGAAGTTGCAAGAGTACTCTGCAATGTAAACTGTGCTGCACAGTGAGTTAAAGGTGAAAATGCAATGATTACAAACAAACCAACATACATACTCCATTTTGGCAAGATATTGGAGCGGGGGGAGATATCCTAGGATATCGTTCCTCTGGGGGGAAGTTATCCGGGGGGAATTTCCTGTATGTTCGTTTTTGTCAGTTTGTGTCAGTAACATGGCCCAAGCAGAGGGTCACCTCCTTGAGTCTGTTCTGCTTGAGGTTTCTTCCTCATATCATCAGAGGGAGTTTTTCCTTAACACTGTCACCTGTGTCCTTACTCTGGGGTTGGTAAGGTTAGACCTTACTTGTGTGAAGCACCTTGAGGAAACTTTGTTTTGATTTGGCACTATATAAATGAAATTCATTGAAAAATTAATTGAATTCACCTGAAGAGTCCATAGTTCAGTTCCTGTTTGTGTACACAAAATGTACTTGATCAATAAAATAGGTGAAAAAAGTAAATGTGAGTTAATCTACAGTGTCTGGAGACTCTTCTAATATGAGAATCCACTATGTAACGACTTTCTTTTATTAGAGTTAGAAAATTTTATTGCGGAGTTGGAAAACAAAGAGGAAATACTGTTTAACTGACTTAGAATTTCTGTATGGAAATTTGTACCAAGCTTCTTTTTTTCTGCTGTGGTGTATGTAATGCCCCCTGATCCACAGAAGAACCTTCTTGAGTTTTACCAGAGGCCATCAGAATATGGCCATCAGATATTGCGAAGGCTTTGCGTCTGTCTGTCTGTCTGTTTGTCCATCTGTCTGTGCTCAGCATAAGTCCAGTCCTATTACTGCCAGGATTTTCAAATTCACAGGGTTAGGGTTAGACCAGACCAGAACATTCTTGGGACACAGACCTTCAAAGGGGGAGAGTGGTGACAGGCAATCAGAGTAGAGAGGCACTGTGATGTTACTGGCAGGTCTTTTTCTGACTGCTAAATCAAAATAGTAGAATCTGCTCCCAAACCACTTTGTTTCTGGGTAAGTCTGACATCTTGTCCTAAGAGAACACCATATGTGCCCTAGCAAACTGCTTGTGGGAATGTCATGCCCTAGACGTTTGACCATCACAGGCTGTGGCTGAATCATAAACTTGTTTAAACATCGAGCTTCTTTGCTGACTCATCAGACCAAAGAAATACAGTTTGGTACACAAACTGGCTCTAAAATGTTGTCCATCCCCCGCCCCCTCCCCCCTCCAAAAATGGCATTGGTAAGTGTTGATGTCTACCTCAGTCATTTGTGTGTATTTCATGGGGTTTGCATTAACTCCTGAGGTTCTTTAAAAAAGAAAAAAGAAAAGCTGTGATGCACCCATTGTCCTTTATTCCCCTTGTAATGTAAGAGTTTTAAATGAACTGCGATTATTTCAGAGATTATGATAACATATTGCTAAATAAAATGTGATACTCTTCATACACCGATGCACTGTAAAAATGTGTGAAAGTAAACATTGTCTAATTTTGTGTTATGTTTCCAGTGGTGGTAGGAGCCCAAGAGATGGCTGTCACCTCAGCCGAGGAGCTACTTCACATCATAGAATCAGGCAATGCCTTGCGCCACACAAGTGCCACGGAGATGAATGAACACTCCAGTCGTTCTCATCTCATCCTTACCATTCAGCTCATCCAGTGTTGCCTTGACAAAAGCACCTCTTTAATCACAAACTGTTCTGCCAAACTCTGTTTGGTTGACCTTGCAGGTTCAGAACGCGCTGGGAAAATGGCCGCTACTGGAACACAGCTAAAAGAGGCAGTGTGTGTTAACACAGGCTTGCTTGCCTTGAATAATGTTATCCGTGCCCTCTCTGACTCACGTCGAACTTGTCGCATTGGTGCACATGTACCATACCGTGATGCTAAAATTACCCGCCTGCTCCGTGATTCTTTGGGAGGTAATGCCCATACTGTGATGATGGTATGTGTAAGCCCCTCCCAACACAGTGTTGCTGAGACTCTGAGTGTTTTACAGTATGCTGCCAGGGCATGTCGTATTCAAAACCATCCCAAAGTAACATGCTCTCAGACAGAGGCTACGTCATGTCCGACAACATGGCATTCAGGTGAGGCTCATCTCAGGGAGCTGCTGTTAGAAATACAGACTCTCCAAGAGCTGCTGAAAGAAAAAGAAAGAGAGTTAGAAAGAGAGAAAAAATGGAGAGGAGATGGAGAAAAGGGGGACAGGTTGTTTCACACAGATCACAACATCAGCCAAGATGAATCATCGCAATACCGCCTTTTGGCACAGGAAGCTGCATTCCTGCTTGAAGATGTCTGTGGACCCTCTCCAAGTCAGTCTTTCAGGGAGCGACTGCAAGTTTGGAAGGAAAGACTAATAGCTGTCAATCACTCACTCAAAACTAACCTTGATGTTGGGTCAGAGGAAGCGGGAGAGCATTCCCACCATGATGTCATATTCCAGCTCCGACAGGAACTCGCAAAATGCCAGGTAAAAATGACAAATGGACAGGAATTAGTCTATATTGTAAGAAATTAGTCACAAACAAAAAGATGATGTTTCTATTAAGTATGTAAAACACAATCAACAGTGAGGGTACACTGTTTATAATTAATATAGCTTGCTGTACATCCAGTAATTCAAGTAGTATGTTAACGCTTCTTTTTGGCTGCTCATATTAGAGGTTGATGCAGCAGCTCATTAGATCTCACCATCTTCTTTTGTCAAACAAACCACCTGCGTGTCCTCCCTCAACACATCCATAAACTTCCTATTTGGCTTTACTTATCCTGTGTTAACCCCCAAAACATGAATCAGCTGCAAAATCATGAATTACCTGCAAACTGTGAATACTGAAAAGATATCTCCCGAAACATGAACACATCTCGCAAAATGTGAATTTCTTCACGATTTGGTGTATGTGCTTGACTGAAGAGCCAGTGATGTGAAGCTACTATCTGTGGGATTATGACTGCGTGCCTCTCAGTTTCATTGCACCATGGGGCTTTGCACCACCCCTTGACTCATGTGCGTTAGACTCTTTCACATTCCTATTAGTGGGTGTACAATCGAACACTTGGTGAATTCTTCATGATTATAGGAAGAGTCAACATCAAAGGATAAAAAATTATGTCGCTTTGAATGCTTGGCTGCCGCAAGCCAGTTATCCCTGTGTTAACTTTTCTGACACCTCCTGCTTAACCCGTTTATGCCCCGATTTGTTTTTTATAAGTGGAAAAAGTTGCATTCGTACCTTTGAGATTTTTCATTGTAAGTAGAAAATGACAGTGATACACTTCGGCAACAATTGTTGCCAATGGGGCAAAACGGGTTAAAACCCAAAAAGTCAGAAGGATCGTGAGGCCCCACTTTCATGGTCTGTATTCATACTGGAAATAAAGATCAAGCGAGCTTTTGCCCTTCTGTTCCACAGGAGGTTTCTGTCCTCCCTGAGTTTTCCTGAGGACACCTGCATTACCGTTTGACAGGTGTACTGCCCAATCAAACCCCCCACCCGACACAGTCCCCGGAGCAGGTCACGCCCAATGGGGCCAGGCGCTTGACACCAGAAGCAAGAGCCCGCTTGGGGCTCACTTTACCGGATGTAGTGAACACCCCCACCCACCCTCAAAATGTTTTTGTGGAGACAGGGTTTGCTATCAAGATTTCCTGAAGTAATTGATCCGTAAACTTAAATAGAAAGAAAATATTTGTCATGAATGATAATACACGTTTTACGATTTACACTTTGCAAGACCTGCGTTCACATTTGTGGGATATTTTATTCACGGTTAGCAGCAAAATGATTAACAATTCACAGATATTCATGGTCAGATTCATGTTTTGAGGGTCAACATCCTGTCCTCCCTGGCAGCTCCATCTTCAGCATCCTTCTCCCAATATGTCCCATGTGCCTTCTCTGTATATGTTCAGACCATCTCAGTCTCACCTCTCGAACTTTGTCTCTTCCTCTGATAGGCTCATTCCTAATCCTGTCCATCCTTGTCATAAACAAAGAAAATAAGAGCATTTTCAGCTCTGCCTCCTCTGTTTTTGTTAGTGCCACTGCCTCTAAGCCGTATAACATAGCTGGTCTCACTACTTTTTTGTAAACTTTGATTTAACTCTTACAGAGACTCTTCTATTACAAATCACTCCTGCCACCTTTCTCCACATGATCTACCTCCACCCTGCCTGCACTCTCTTCTTCATCTCTCTACCACACTCTCCATTGCTCAGAACAGTTGACTCCAAGTATTTAAACCTATGTACCTTCACTACTGCTACTCCTTGCAATCTCACTCTTCCACTGCCTCTCATGCACACACGTGTACTGTCTTGCTTCAGCTGCCTTTAATTTCCCTTTTCAACAGTGTATCTCCATCTCTCCAGGCTAGTCCCAACCCACTGTTTACTCTTACTGTGTATCATAATGTCATCTGCAAACATCATAGTCCATGGAGACTCGTGTCTGATTTTGTCTGTTTACCTGTCCATCACCATTGTAAACTACAACCCCTGGCAAAAATTATGGAATCACCGGCCTCGGAGGATGTTCATTCAGTTGTTTAATTTTGTAGAAAAAAAGCAGATCACAGACATGACACAAAACTAAAGTCATTTCAAATGGCAACTTTCTGGCTTTAAGAAACACTATCAAGAAAAACAATTGTGGCAGTCAGTAACGGTTACTTTTTAGACCAAGCAGAGGGAAAAAAATATGGACTCACTCAATTCTGAGGAATAAATTATGGAATCACCCTGTAAATTTTCATCCCCCAAACTAACACCTGCATCAAATCAGATCTGCTCGTTAGTCTGCATCTAAAAAGGAGTGATCACACCTTGGAGAGCTGTTGCACCAAGTGGACTGACATGAATCATGGCTCCAACACGAGAGATGTCAATTGAAACAAAGGAGAGGGTTATCAAACTCTTAAAAGAGGATAAATCATCACGCAATGTTGCAAAAGATGTTGGTTGTTCACAGTCAGCTGTGTCTAAACTCTGGAACAAATACAAACAACATGGGAAGGTTGTTAAAGGCAAACATACTGGTAGACCAAGGAAGACATCAAAGCGTCAAGACAGAAAACTTAAAGCAGTATGTCTCGAAAATGCACAACAAAACAAATGAGGAACGAATGGGAGGAAACTGGAGTCAACGTCTGTGACCGAACTGTAAGAAACCGCCTAAAGGAAATTGGATTTACATACAGAAAAGCTAAACGAAAGCCATCATTAACACCTAAACAGAAAAAAACAAGGTTACAATGGGCTAAGGAAAAGCAATCGTGGACTGTGGATGACTGGATGAAAGTCATATTCAGTGATGAATCTCGAATCTGCATTGGGCAAGGTGATGATGCTGGAACTTTTGTTTGGTGCCGTTCCAATGAGATTTATAAAGATGACTGCCTGAAGAGAACATGTAAATTTCCACAGTCATTGATGATATGGGGCTGCATGTCAGGTAAAGGCACTGGGGAGATGGCTGCAAAGCTGATCTGGCAACAGCAATCAGAGAAAGTTGGAGCCAGATTGATGAAGAGTACTGTTTGTCACTCATTAAGTCCATGCCTCAGAGACTGCAAGCTGTTATAAAAGCCAGAGGTGGTGCAACAAAATACTAGTGATGTGTTGGAGCGTTCTTTTGTTTTTCATGATTCCGTAATTTTTTCCTCAGAATTGAGTGATTCCATATTTTTTTCCCTCTACTTGGTCTAAAAAAGTAACCGTTACTGACTGCCACAATTTTTTTCCTGATTTCTTATAGTGTTTCTTAAAGCCAGAAAGTTGCCATATGAAATGACTTTAGTTTTGTGTCATGTCTGTGATCTGCTTTTCTTTCTACAAAATTAAACAACTGAACGAACATCCTCCGAGGTCGGTGATTCCATAATTTTTTCCAGGGGTTGTAGAAAGGGATCAGAGCTGTTCATTGATGTAATTGATTTCAGTTCACTTTTTTATACAATATGTCACCTCAAGGTGTTAAACATGGCCAAAGTTTGGTGACCCCTGGAGATCACCTGCCCCATAGGTAGTCGGCTCACTGCTAATGAACAAAGTCAAGGACACATGGAGCATTCTGTGAGCAGGATAGGTGATACCTGGTCTTGACTTTATCTACCCCTTGAGCAAGCACATGGGTAACACTGACAAGAAAACTCACTTGGCATTTTTTGAATATTGGAATAAACCTCAAGCAATGGTGTGACCATCTGCTATGTCCATACTAATATAATAGATGCCACGCACAACAATGAATTGAACTCGCAGTGACAGCCATGTTGCAGCTAAATAATCATATACTGTTCAGTGTTCACAAAGACAGATGTTAATCAGAATGGCTAATCCACCTTAATATTATCTTTTACAACAAATCAACAATTATGTTTAGCAGCAGTAAAGTCCTATACTTTACTAACATTCCTCAGGAATTAGTTTGGATGAGACTGAGTAATTCCCCAATGTTAATAATGACTACTAGAAGTGAGAGGGAAGCCAGTGATTCAGTACAACCAAGTACAGTAAAACTTGCATGTAATAGATTCAGGTGGACCAGCGAATTTTGTCTGTTATAATCGAGATCCGTTATATGTATGTAACGTATTAGTTACAGCCAAGAGGCGCAGAACGATTTATGGGGAATCCCCAGCAGCAGTTGGGCAGTGCAGCCTTGTTTAAAGGCTGCAAAACAACATGAATTTTTTTTTTTTTGACATTCTTGCAAATTTATTAAAAATAAAAAACTAAGAAGTCACGTGTTACTTAAGTATTCACACTCTTTGCTCTTGGACTTGGTTAATGCACTTTTGGCAGCAACTACAATCTCAATTGTTCTTGAATATATTGCCACAAGCTTAGCGCACCTATCTTTGGGCAATTTTGCCCATTCCTCTTTGCGGCAGCTCTCAAGCTCCATCAGGTTGGATGGGGAGCGTTCGTGCACAGCCATTTCCAGATCTCCCCAGAGATGTTTAATTGAATTCAGGTCTGGGCTCTGGGCTCTCTTGAATTCAGGTCTGGGCTCTTCAGGTCTGGACCCCTCAAAGACATTCACAGAGTCGTCCTGAATCTACTCCTTTAATATCTTAGCTGTGTGCTTAGGGTGATTGTCCTGCTGAAAGATGAACCATTACCCCAGTCTGAGGTCAAGAGTGCTGTGGAGCAGCTTTTCATCCAGGATGTCTCTGTACATGCATTCATTTTTTCCCTCAATCCTGACTACTCTCACAGTTCCTCCCACTGAAAAACATCCCCACAGTATGATGCTGCCACAACCATGCTTCACTGTTGGGGTGGTGCCTGGTTTCCTCCAAACATGGCCCCTTGCATTCACGCCAAAGAGTTCAGTCTTTGTCTCATCAGACCAGAAAATTTGGTTTCGTATGGTCTGAAAGTCCTTAGGTGCCTTTTGGCAAACTCCAGGTGGGCTGCCATGTGCCTTTTACTAAGGAGTGGCTTCCATCTGGCCATTCTAGCATAGAGGCCTGATTGGTGAATTGCTGCAGAGATGGTTGTCCTTCTGGAAGGTTCTCCTCTCTCCACAGAGGAGTGCTGGAGCTCTGACAGAGTGACCATCTAGTTGTTGGTCACCTCCCTGACTAAGTCAACCCCCCCGACCTATGTAGACAGGTGTTTGTCTTTCCAAATCACGTCCAATCAACTGAATTTACCCCAGGTGGACTACAATTAATCTGTATAAACATCTCAAGGATGATCAGTAGGGTGGCCCTTATTTGGTGACTTTTGAAATGTTTTGCCCTCACTCCTCTAAATGAACCACCATAATGAAAAACTCAACTATATAAAATATTTTTTAGATTTGAGTTTATTTAGGGTGTGCTCAACACAACTGAAAATAAATATACTCCTCGCATAAGACATTATAGACTGTCGTATCTAATAAATGCTCAATACAACTGAAAAATGAATATAATGCTAGCATAAAACATTATAGACTTTATTACATACACACAAAATGCTGTTAAACATGGCAAAAACCAGTGCAATAATATACATGAGATGCTTAGATGGTTTCACTCTCTCCAGCAGGTGGATCTGCACCTGCTGGAGCAACGCTATGATGCCACTTCTGCCAACTCGATCAGCTTTGTGTCGTATGTTTCTTCTATTTTGCCTTGGATTTTGCAACTTCCTGCTTTGCCAGTTTTGTCTACTCCTGCCAAACTTCCATGCCTGCCTTTCTCATGCTTTATTTCCAGATGTTTCTGTCTTCCTCAATGGTGATCATCTTAAGTGCTTCTTGGTGGGTGATACCAAAAAGATCATTAAATGTTTTAATGCACTGTTGTTCTTTCTTCTTTTGCATTTCACTTTCTTGCCCCTTGTTTTTCTTCAAAGCCTCCAATTTTCCTACAAGGTTTCTAGAGCCTTCACTGCATGCTAGAAGGGTCGGATGGGAATCTGGGCTCTTTCCCAAAAGTCTTGCACCTCCTCCACAGTCTGCACTGCTGCTTCGTGTTTCTGAGTACCCTTTTGCCCGATTCTGTACAAGTACACTTTGAGTACATCACCAATAGATGGCAGCTTGCACCCTGTCAGGCAGTCCTTTCTTCCTCGCAAGTATACTTTTATCTTGCTTGCATAAAGTGATCATAGTAATTAGTATAGCATAAATGAAAGAAACTACAACACCCGTCACCAACTAAACCTTGACATACCTGAAAAATAGAAAACTGGAAAATGTTAGTGGATTGAGCATACACTAAATCACTCTCTATTGGAAAATTTCAAAGATAGTAGTTTCTACCAACGGTGAAACTAGAGTGCTTTAAATGAGAGCATGGCAACACGATGAGTCCGGAAAAAAAAAAACACTCACATGACTCCTGGTGCCATCTTGGGTTCAAAATAGTGTTTGCTGTTAATCTGTCTCCATGTAAATCCAGCTATTTTATTTATTATCTGAAAATGCCGGGTTGCTGTGCATTTGAATGTACAAATAGACACAGCAAGGGCTTCAAGATGTACAGATTCCCTTCAGATCTGAACAGAACAAACATTTGAGAAAATAATGTCAGCCGTATGGGATGGAAACCGCTGTTGTCATCAGCGCTTTAAGAGGTAAATTTATTGTTCAGTCACATATATAGTGAAACTCACTGAAACCGTCACCAAAACAGTCATTGTATAAGCCAGATATTTGCAGTCACCAGACAAAAAAGTCCTAAAGTTTTTGTATTGTTTTCCATGTAATAAACACTGTATATAATGGATTTTGTACAACGGATTTTCGCTCACATGGGATAAAATGTCCCGTCCGATCGCAGTGTATGTCCATTAAAAACCCAGAGCAGTCTGCACGTGCACAATAACAGGTACAAATTAGTTCAGCACTCTGGCACTCACCAATTTGAGGAAAGTGGGACCGGAGTCATTTCCATGATTAAACTGTTTATTTTTTTCACACCGTGCTCAGATCTGAGCCGCAGCCTGACTTGCACCTGTTAAATCAGACACAAAAGGCTGTGATTTGACACTTTTCTGCTTTTGCTCCTTTGTTTGCCATCATATTATAATAGTTTTTGTTGTGCACGCGCTGATTGAAAATGGATCAGAAACTTGGAAGCTGAAAATGTCCCAGTTCTTGGGACAATTAGTCAAGAATAAAGCATAATCCAGAGATGGGAACTTTAAAGCTGTCACACACGTTGTTGCATGGCACGGAGTTACAGCTGTGCAGCTGCATGAATCAGGTTGCTTTAAATTAATTAAATAAATCATCAAATTGTAAATTTGATAGTTTAACTATTTATATTTATTTTGATAGCACCTGTACCTGGATGTGTTGCTGTACGTGGTTAAATGATTAAAATTATGAAAAGGTGCATTCAGTAGTTCAGCGCAGTTGGAACCAAAATGGCGCCATGTTCTGAGTTGACGCCACTCTCTCAGTTAAGGCACATTAGGTGAAACAAATGAGGGTGAGGGGTCAACATTTCTCAAAAAAACAAAAAATTGCATCATATAGGGGCCACCTCTTATATGATGCAATTTCCATCCCATTTCCATCAGTGGAAATAGGATGCACTTGAGCTCAATTTTGAGCTTCATGGTAAAGGCTGTGAATACTATACTTATATGCATGTAATTTCTTAGTTTTTGTTTGTTTGTTTTCCTAAATTTGCAAAAATCTAAAAAAAAAAACCCAATCCAAATCTTTTTACATTGTCACTATGGTAGGGTAGCCATATTTTGATCACCAAAAACCAGGACACTCGGCCCGGCAATGAGATACTCAAATGATACTTGAAAATTACTCAAAGATGGAAAAAACAATGAAACCACCATATTTTCAGCACTTTCTTTAAAAAAAAAAAAAAGCCAGGACAGGATGTGAAAAACAACACATCCTGGGAAAACAGGACATTTGGTCACCCTACATTATGGGGTATTGTGTGTAGAATTTTGAGGGAAAAATTCATTTCATCCATTTTGAAATAAGACTGCAGCAAAATGTGGAAAAAGTGCAGCACTGTGAATACTTTCAGGATGCACCATAGTATTAAAATTGGTAAATAGTGTGTCTCTCTCTCTCTGTGCAGAGAATTTTGGAACAGAAGGATGCAGAGCTTAGACAGGTACAAAAAGAATTACAGGAACATCTTCAAGAAAGTAAAGCCTTAGAAGAACAAAAGGAACGCACCCGCATACAGGTAAGGAGAAGTAGTTGTGGATGCAGATAGTGATTTAAAAAGCAGTACTTGTATACAGGGGCAGAGAACACTCCAACACCTTTGTATTAATGGAAATCTACCAATAGAAATAAAGTAAGCAAAATACTTGATTGCAAAAATAGGGGAGGAAATGCTAATACTAGTGTTCTAATTAAAGCTTTAAGTTGCGATCATACTGTATATTGTTAATGCAGGTGTCCAAAGTAATGGATAACAAGATTTTTGAATGAATGTACATAAATATACTCAACAAAAATATAAACGCAACACTTTTGGTTTTGCTCACATTTTGTATGCGATGAACTCAAAGATCTAAAACTTTTTACACATACACAATATCACCATTTCCCTCAAATATTGTTCACAAACCAGTCTAAATCTGTGATAGTGAGCACTTCTCCTTTGCTGAGATAATCCATCCCTCCTCACAGGTGTGCCATATCAAGATGCTGATTAGACACCATGATTAGTGCACAGGTGTGCCTTAGACTGCCCACAATAAAAGGCCATTCTGAAAGGTGCAGTTTTGTTTTATTGGGGGGGATACCAGTCAGTATCTGGTGTGACCACCATTTGCCTCATGCAGTGCAACACATCTCCTTCGCATAGAGTTGATCAGGTTGTCAACCCTTACCAAAAAGTAGTATATGCAAGTATGTTTCAAGTATACTTCTAGTTTACTTTTTATATACTTATCAGTACAATTTTTTGGTAAGGGAATTGTGGTCTGTGGAATGTTGGTCCACTCCTCTTCAATGGCTGTGCGAAGTTGCTGGATATTGGCAGGAACTGGTACACGCTGTCGTATACGCCGGTCCAGAGCATCCCAAACATGCTCAGTGGGTGACATGTCCGGTGAGTATGCCGGCCATGCAAGAACTGGGACATTTTCAGCTTCCAAGAATTGTGTACAGATCCTTACAACATGGGGCCGTGCATTATCCTGCTGCAACATGAGGTGATGTTCTTGGATGTATGGTACAACAATGGGCCTCAGGATCTTGTCACGGTATCTCTGTGCATTCAAAATGCCATCAATAAAATGCACCTGTGTTCTTCGTCCATAACAGACGCCTACCCATACCATAACCCCACCGCCACCATGGGCCACTCGATCCACAACATTGACATCAGAAAACCGCTCACCCACACGACGCCACACACGCTGTCTGCCATCTGCCCTGGACAGTGTGAACCGGGATTCATCTGTGAAGAGAACACCTCTCCAACGTGCCAGACGCCAGCGAATGTGAGCATTTGCCCACTCAAGTCGGTTACGACGACGAACTGGAGTCAGGTCGAGACCCCGATGAGGACGACGAGCATGCAGATGAGCTTCCCTGAGACGGTTTCTGACAGTTTGTGCAGAAATTCTTTGGTTATGCAAACCGATTGTTTCAGCAGCTGTCCGAGTGGCTGGTCTCAGACGATCTTGGAGGTGAACATGCTGGATATGGAGGTCCTGAGCTGGTGTGGTTACACGTGGTCTGCGGTTGTGAGGCTGGTTGGATGTACTGCCAAATTCTCTGAAACGCCTTTGGAGACGGCTTATGGTAGAGAAACGAACATTCAATACACGAGCAACAGCTCTGGTTGACATTCCTGCTGTCAGCATGCCAATTGCACGCTCCCTCAAATCTTGTGACATCTGTGGCATTGTGCTGTGTGATAAAACTGCACCTTTCAGAGTGGCCTTTTATTTTGGGTAGTCTAGGGCACACCTGTGCACTAATCATGGTGTCTAATCAGCATCTTGATATGGCACACCTGTGAGGTGGGATGGATTATCTCAGCAAAGGAGAAGTGCTCACTATCGCAGATTTAGACTGGTTTGTGAACAATATTTGAGGGAAATGGTGATATTGTGTATGTGGAAAAAGTTTTAGATCTTTGAGTTCATCTCATACAAAATGGGAGCAAAACCAAAAGTGTTGCGTTTATATTTTTGTTGAGTGCGCATGCATATTAAAAAAATGATTCATAGATTGTTGCATTGTACTGAATGTGCACCAACAATATTCTAATTAATATTCTTATTCAGTAACAAATTATTATTAGCTCTCACGGGTAAATAAAAACAACCAAGATTATTTACTTTTGTTCTTACTTTTGGTGCACTAACATAATATTTTAGTTAATAATTGTTCATCTGTAAATTGTGGCTTAAATCTATATCAAGGCATTGTTGAGAGCTCCTGAGGCATAGATGTATTAATAAGGGTTGTTATTGGTTGTCTTTCTTTGTGCAAAATAAAGGGCCCCTTCACACATAACACAGTGTTGGGCAAAAGAAGTAGAAACCGGAAGAAAATTCGCGAACACAAAACAAAATGGGGAACCATGAAATGTTCCACCTGCTGTCTGGAGAGACACACGGTCGGACAGGCGGGCACGATACAGTGGTAACGGTTTCATGCACGCGCGTGCACGAACACAGTGCGAGTGTAGCAGGTATGGATATTACTGCCAGAGAAAGAAAGTTTTATTAATTTGGTGTAATGATAATGGACCAGATTCAGAAGATGAAAGATTCGTCTCTGGGAGGTCCGTTGCAGTATAATGAAGCGAGGACACCAGTATTTCATTTTATGTTGCCTATTGCCTTATTATTGTGCAAAAGGTGATATTTACAATATATACAATTCTCCAGAAAATAAGTATCTCAAAGACATTGGAAAATGTCAGGAAAAATATAGAAAAATGACACTCTGGGTTTTACACAGGTTTAACCAAAGTTTATGTTAACAAGTTGTTAAGTCATCAAGTGCACTTGTTCTGTTAATTATTTGTAGTTCACATTAATAGTTCTTCCAAAACACAACAGTCACAACAATCCCACCCAAAAACAATAGCAAAATCACAATCAGCTGTAAGGAATTACATGCCTCGCAATGGGGCACCAAAATAACTGTAATGAAACTACATTAATTTAATTATTTGGAATGAATGGCACCTCACACGGGCACCAATTTAATGTACGTAGTTAAGCCTCACAATGTGTTATTGGCCTCATGGAGAGCACCAAAAATATGTAGTGAAAGTATTGTTAAACTCCCAAATTGAATTAACTTGGCCTAGACCTCATTTAATGGGTCACCAAAATAATTAACAATTTTAGGGTTTAATAATTATTATTTAATTAGAATAATATGTAATTACCTCAGGGCATCACCTATTTAAAGCATAGGTACTTTAATTTAAACAATCATTAATTAATCAGTCTCAAATTAATCAATCGGTCTCAATTTAATTAATCAGTCTTGGGTCTGAAAGTCTGAATTCTAAAATACGAATGACCAAGGGTTTCCTTCTGACATGGGTTAAAGTTCTCTGTCACCACGACGGATTTCCGTCATTTGGAAAATGTAACCACACATACGCGCGCACACATGTAATACGTGTTTTGGGGCCGAAATATGATAGTCTCACTGTCAAAGCAACATCCCATTCTGTGCTAATCAAAGCAGCAGCAATGTCAGCGTGGACTGTGGAGGAAGGGACTGTGTGAACTTTCACTCCTCTCCACTCTGTTTACTGCTTGCCATGAGCCACGGTCCTTCTCCTCCCTGTCCGGGGGGGATTTTTATCAGTCGGACCTGTGGCCCGGAGGACCGACACCCAGCTGCTAACAGACGGTGGCAGCAGCAGAGAACGAGTCACTTGGAAGAAAAGCGCTTAATCAGTGAAGTTCCACAAAAACCACACATGAAGGATATATTTTTTCTTTCCTTTTTTACACGAGGGGCCGTAACTTCAGCTTGTCGGTGAGCCCACGTGACACCGATAACACCGTGCACATTTGAAGGAACGAGTCACGTTTCACATACACTATCTTTAACTTCAGTTGATGAAGTGTCAGATATTAATGATCCAGTCCGGGTCTGAGGGTTGGCTGCCCCTCGGAAAGCCACGTTAATGAGGAACGAATAAAAACTCCGGTGGGACACAGCGGACGATCACACCAAAGTCCTGGTTAGTGACTTTAACCGACAAAAAAGGTGAGTCACGATTGATATCTTTAAATGGCTTTGAAGTTTACTTGCGGTGCACTACGCTTGTTTTATGAGTGAGAGCATTTAACCGTTTAAATGTGAATAAGCCAGTTTCAAGTTTCTCAGTGCGCATGAAAAATTTGACATGCTCTTTTAAAGAGGACCCCCAGAATAAATACTGTGTTTTTACTTGACAGTTTGAGTGACTTTTAGGTTTCAGAGGGCTTCATACCCATTAAAATTCACCAGAATACACAAAATTTGTCTTGCTCTCTTAAAAAAAATTCTGGGGGAGATCCCCCAGACCCCCATAATCAATACTGTGTTTTTATTTCACAGTTTGAAGTGACTTTTGTTTCAGAAGGCTTCATACCCATTAAAATTAACCAGAATACAAAAAATTTGACTTGCTCTTTTAAAAAATTTCTGGGGGAGATCCCCCAGACCCCCCATAATCAATACTGTTTTTATTTCACAGTTTGAAGTGACTTTTGTTTGAGGGCTTCATACCCATTACAATTCACCAGATTACACAAAATTTGACTTACTCATTTAAAACATTTCTGGGGGAGATCCCCCAGGCCCCCCATAATCAATATTGTGTTTTTAACTTCAGAGTTTGAAGTGAGTTTTGTTTCAGAGGGCTTCATACCCATTAAGATTCACCAGAATACACATTTGACTTGCTCTTTAAAAATGTTCTGGGGGAAGCACCCCCAGACCCCCAGAATCAAGACCCCTCCACCACCACCACCACCCTTTTATGTACCTTTATGTTCAGGTTTTGCATTCTTTTTATGCTTTGTCTCTCTCCTTAGAGGCTATTTAGAATAGATTTGTATACTGTATAATGTGTTTATTGTATTTATTGAGGAAAAAACAGTGTGTGCCCCCACTACGCCACATTTTAGGGAATTACTGGCATTGATTTTTGCCTGGAAAAAATTTCAGTCAGATTAAAATTTATTGCTTTAACCCATGCCTTCTGAACACAAAATGAACCACAGCAGAAATATTTACATTTTATTTACAAGTATACAAGAAATGAACAGTTTACTGGGATTTTTTTGGACAGTAATTAAATAAGTTCATTTAGGGACATAATTTGCTTACTCATGAGACATTGAAAGAAAGTAGTGAGATAAAGCTTAAAGACTTTAAGTGAATAAATCTGATTTGAATTTAGTGATGAAATTTGAAGTCAGTTATTAAGAAAATTATTTAAAAAATATATGAATATGTTTAAAAAGAAAGCCACTTTGCATCCACTGACAACAAAACCCTGTTTATGGAACCTTTAAGTGGGTCACTTAGCTGATCCGTTGAAGAGATGGTT
This sequence comes from Thalassophryne amazonica, assembly GCF_902500255.1. Classification (NCBI taxonomy): domain Eukaryota; kingdom Metazoa; phylum Chordata; class Actinopteri; order Batrachoidiformes; family Batrachoididae; genus Thalassophryne; species Thalassophryne amazonica. The sequence continues at coordinate 64,894,538 of NC_047107.1, forward strand.
CGGATGAACCATCCGTCCATTGTTGATGTGTTAGGCTCTTTGCAGCGTGAGCTCACTTGGGTCGGGGTTAAACCAGCGGTCTCCCCGGCTGCCCTAAGGCTTCAGTGTTGGCTGATTGTACCAACAGGATGGCTACTTGCAGTCGTCAGCTTGCTTGACCCCAGAGGTGGAAGGCATTTGTTGAAAATGGGTTCTGGTAGCTTTTAAAAAGTTTGTTGGACCCAAATTAAAAGTCTTTGTGAATTTAGAAAAAAAAGTTAAAACTTTAAGAGCAGAGTTGTAAAGTACAGAAAAGGAAAGTCGCTTTTCTGTAAATTCGCTATTATTTTGAAAAGTTCAGCTCGGAAGTTCTCTTAGAAATTTGAAAGACTTGACGAACCTTAAAAACGTCAGGCTATTAATTTATCAAAGAATGCAACAACAAATGAATGAATGAAGCCACGTGGTAGCTTAGCTTGGCTAGCATGGGGCCTTGTTGACCCAAAAAAGAAAGTTAAGCATTTTAAGAATAGAGAGCGAGAAGAGAAAAGAGGCAGAAGCGGGCAGGCAGAAGGGAGAAGGGCTCCTTTCTGAAACTTTTAAAGGGGACTTGCATCATTAAACTCCACCCATTTAGGGTGTGTAATTTCACAGAAACCTTCATGTGAAGAGAGGCAGACAAATTGATTCAACTATTTTAACACATTAAATATTTTGGTATACTATTTGTTATAAGACATTTTTAGGATGAATATCACGTTATTAAAGGCTTAGACACATCCTACGCACACGCCACTTGGTTCACAGAATATTCCACTGTTATCAAAACATGGATAAGTCAGAAACATCAAATTTAACACACATCAGTTATAAGGAACACATGTCAATTAAATGGAATAGATGCGAAGCATTTGCTTGAATAAGTACACTGAAAAAAATGCTACTTTGGATCAACTTAAAAAAATTGATGTAATTTGTTACAGCTAATTTTTTTAGTTTCTCACAATGTATATTTATGATTTTGTAAAGTGATTCCAGCAGATTTAAACTGGAAACCACAATTTTCCATTAGACCAATGTAAATAAGTACTTTGAATGAAGTGCGCTGTGTTTCACTTTTTCCAGTGTAACACAGACAACATTAGAAGCTTATATATGCATAACATAAAATACTGGTCTCTTGCATGCCTATTTAAACAAAGGTCTCGTCTTTCTCCACTTAGACCTAGAGGTCATAGCTGGTTGTCAAGGCTCAAAGTTTATGACCACGTCTTATCACGGAAGAGATCTTGTGGCATGTCTTGGGAGTCTCTGGCCTTGGCGTGAGGCCATAAAGTTGGATTCTCCTGGCCTGGGGAAGTTCAGATTCTGACGCGATTATAATGTCATGTAATTCATAGTGACTGAAATTTAACCGATAAGTAAGCACAAATTTAACCGATAAGCAAGCGCTCCTTTGAAAAACTCTGGGTTACAGTTCTGTTGTGATGTGGGCCACAGTGGAAGCCCATGGGGATGTCTCCAAAGCTTATCACCAGATGGAACCAGGAATTTCCCCAGTTAGGAGTGAAACACACAACAGTCTCTGCCCTCAGTTCAAAACCTCAGGTTTTTGTTGAGAAAGCATTCCTGTATTTATTTAATTACGGCGAAGCGAGGCCATGTGCTACACAGCTTTTCTCAAAATCTGCCACTTCGGCAGTAAAGTGCAATTTAAAAGTCCATGAGCACTTAATTTGTGTGTGCAAAGTTTGCAAATTGTTCAAAAGCGCCGCACAGTTTAAGTGCAGATAAAACCGGCGCAAATGAGAGGGGGAGAGGTCGGGTGTTCACCTCCTATCACACAATGGACTGATGTTTTGAAGATGTTGTTAAGGTTGTTGTTAAGGTTTTTTTCTGTTGTTGGTTTGGCCTGGCTTGCCATCATACCAGTACCCAAGGCACCTGGCCTGTATATAAACAGTGGGACCGAATATCAATTAAGCATCCAAACAAGTGAATACTAGCTAGCTTTCTTTATAAATTCACATTCCTGTTCAGTTTACACATTCACAGTATCCCAATAAGTAAATGGGAAACATGACCAAAAGTATGAGTCCAGAATATTCAAAGATAAAGCCGATGTAAACACAGGCTATCAACTTTGGCACAATATTAGCATTGAAATACATTATAGTGAATCGGCGCGGCTAACGCCCAGCTAAGTTAGCAGCTAACCAGACACAGAGCAATAGACTCACCAATTCCGAGAGCACAATCCCTCACACAGCGAGTACCCGATACCCCAAATGGCGGACGTTTCCGAGGTCTTAAAAGGTACCGTATTTTCCGGACTATAAGTCGCACCAGAGTATAAGTCGCACCAGCCACTTTATCCATTATAAAGAAAAATAAACCATAAATAAGTCACACCGGAGTATAAGTCGCACCAGCCACTTTATCATTATAAAGAAAAGTAAACCATAAATAAGTTGCACTGGACTATAAGTCCCATGGACATACAGGTATGTTAACTTAACATGAAAAGTTCAGATGATAATATTGTGACGGCTACCGTTTTCAGATGCATATTTCACCAGTCGTAACTTACAATCTGCAGAGTATGATTTTCTTTTTGGTGGCATTTTTTTGGGCCTTCTCCGTTGTCTTGTTAAGTTATCAGTAACGTTGAAATTTTTATTTTTCTATGGTAGTCAGAAGTCGCAGGAACAGTCACACAAGCCTTGAGTGCCCTCTCGTGAGCTGCATTTTACCTACAGATATGTTTGTATTTTGCGGACCACATTGCGAGCTGAACCATGCAGCACCTACCTGCGCAGCTCATGACCACCCAGCGTTGTCGATCCAGCTCCTTCCAAGTGCAGACGCTAATCCTCCGCCGTCGCTCAGTGCTCCCATGCAGCTCTCAGCGTCAACTCTGCTCACACTGATATCCAAGGGTTGAAGCTGTTTTGTTAGCCGTCCCGGAATAAACACCATGTTCGTCTGCTTCAAACGCTATTCACAATCTTCGACGCCAGCTCCTTCCAAGTGCACACACTAATCCTCCGCCGTCGCTCACCCGGTGCTCCCACGCAGCTCTCAGCGTCAACTTAAACACTCTGCTCACACTGATATCCAAGGGTTGAAGCTGTTTTGTTCACCATGCCGGAATAACAGCAAGCACCGTGTTCGTCAGCTTCACACGCTGTGGGTGAGGTGAGGAATACGCGTCCAACGTTCTGTTCTCTGATTGGTTATCGCGACCAGCGTGACTTATAGGACGGCCGCCATACTACAGTGTCCATGATGCATTGCATTTCCTTTTCTGGTGGCCATTTTAAAACATAGATCAACTCTGTCACGTAAAATTGTTTTGTTACAGTAAATTAATTGAGATCCTACCGGCATATTTTTCATTTATAAGTCGCACCGGAGTATAGGTCGCACCCCCGGCCAAAACATGTAAAAAAGTGCGACTTATAGTCCGGAAAATACGGTATGTAACTTAGTAAAATGGTACAGATTAAATGATTAAAATAGCGTTATAGTACGAGGACTTACCTGTAAGAGCCAGTGCGTTAGCCTCCTCTCCCCACGTCTGCCAAGGGGGAGATACGGAAGGCTTAAATTACACTACACACGCTGCGATTGGCTGAACCGCTATGCATACATGAGCGCGTAGTGACGTCACATAAAAAGATGCATTCAGGGTTGCGAAAAAAGTAGGAATTATTATAATCAGGCATTTATCACAATTTTTATGTGGGTTACATCCTCCCCGCCTTAGATCATGCATGTCCCCGTTGCATGTAAAACCTAGACAACGTGAACGGATGGTGTCGACAGTATTTGTAACATCGAAGGCATCGGATAGACTGTGTAACATGGATTGGACGATGGAAATCAGCAGATTGCCACAAGCTAAGTATTGGAATCTTTGAGGTGGTGCTCTTTGCCTTTGTGAACGTCTCAGTTCAACTATGTCAGTGTCATTTTCAAGTGCCTCAACTGGAATGGATTCTTCAAGAGGAACTTCGATGGAAATAGCAGGATCGTCTGTAACTATTTTTTCAGGTTCAGGTAAATTTTGTGTTTCAGGTTGGTTAAGTTGAACCTCAACAAGTCCTGGCAAGTTCTCTTCCACATCAGATCCAGACGGCTCACTGCTGGACTCTACAACTGAAGGTACAGTGTCGGATAACATGGATCTTAGTTCTCTCTGTTCTTCAGTTTGGGTTGGAGGTTCAGATGGCATGTTTTGGTTCTCCTCCTCAATGGATGGATGTGGAGCAATGTGATCCAAGTAGCGAATGGATGTTTGGAAGAAGCGGCACTTGTCTGGCGACAGCTTCAGCCCATACTCTCTCAACTGGTTGAGGACTCTCAGCAGTCTTTGCTCATGCTCCTCCACTGACTTGGAAAAAATGATTAAGTTATCAAGGAACACCAACACTTCCTTCAGATGGAGGTCCCCCATGCACCTTTCCATCAAGCACTGAAGGTACGGTAGTGACTTGGGATCATGTCTCAACGAGGCATTGGTAAGTATGGCCTGCAACGTCCACTTCTGCTGTGCACCTTGAGCCAACAAGCCCAGGAGGCAGCTCTGTGGTTGGTCTGAGATGGGTCTGTTGGTCTACACTGTGAACAATCTTTGTTTTCTTTGCAGGGAAGTTTGGGCCTTGCATAGCTCCTGTATGTCCCACTACAAGAACTGGATCTAGTTTAAATGTTCAGTAAATATGGAATTGCGTTTCTGCCACTTCTGTTTCTTTTCACTAAATTGTTTGCATTTTTAGTTGACCAGCGCTGGATTTGGACTGTTCTCACACTGTGGTCTGATATGTCTATCTTCTCCATGACGAAAACAGAATCCAGGCTTCGGAATGGAGGGTGGAGCTTTTGGATTCGGAGACATTCTTTGTTTGTGTTGTGGCTTTTGGAACTGGAGTACAGGACTGGCAAGACTGGGAGGTGGTTAGAGCGGCAAGCTGTTTCTGTATTTCAGCCATTTGTTTTGTGAGGGAAGACAGGGCAGCAGAAACTCCTTTCTCCTCTTCAATTGCGAACTGGGCTTGAGCAGTGACTATCTGTTTAGATGTTCCAAGATGTTGCTTCATCCTCAGAGCTTTACTTGCTTCATGATCCTCTTCAGTTCTTAACAGCAGTAGCAGTTCAGCAAATGAAGGTGAGTTTGTCTTTCTCTGCTTAAGCTTGAGCTCAGAGATGAGGTTGTTGTCCTAGCATCCCCTGCATAACTGATGAAGCAGAGTCCTGTTCACCTCACTCTGCTTCACACCTCCCTGCTTAACAGCCAGATTCAGGGCTACTTATAGTTGTTGTGAATAGACAGATGGTTTTTCACCCAAATCTTGCAGTGTGTACATGAACTTCACATAAAGCTCCCCTCTGTCCTGCATGGTCCCGTAAGATGTTGGATATATGTCTCCGCAGGCAGGTCTGGACTGAGGTGCTTTACAATGTCAGCTGCAGGTGGTAAGAGGCTGTCAAGAATATGCCTGGCTCTTTGGAGTTCAAAAATGGCTGGGTCTTTTAAGATGACATCCACGCCGGAGCGCCACGTGTCATAGTCCACCTCATGCTGTGATCAAGGGGCTCTCCCAGAAAACATGCGCAGCCTGCGAGATGAACGGATGTTAAAGGCATCGCTCCTCATAAAATGCTCCACAACATACCTCTGAATTTGCAGTGGGTACAAATCAGCAGAGGAGATGTTTATTGAATGTTCCTCAGTGGTACCTGTAGCAGAACATGTTGCAGGTGGAGGTGTGGAAGGAGAAGCAGTCATGTTGTGAATTTGTGCAGCAGGGCAGCAGCCATTTTGTGTTGTGCTGGAGTGAAGGTGGAAGCCATTTTGTGTTCTATTGAAGTGGAATGTTCATCTTTGGTGTCTTCTGTTATTACAGGGCACAACTTAGTAACAGCTTCATTTATTTGGGTCATCAATACTTGTAAAACTTCAGTAATGTCTTGATCAGACAGTTTTGCTACTTGTTTTAAGTCAGCTAAATGGGACTTAGTCTTTGAGCACCCAATGTTAGTAGCGTAAACTTTTGACAAATTTTGAATGCAATTTTCATTATCAGTAGGCTTAAATGTATATGCAGAATCGGACCAAATAATTCAAAAGCTTAACCAGTTTTAAACTCGACAACCAACATATTGTGAAATTCAGAATCAGGTGAGTTTATTGGAAAAGACAGCTCGATAGCACCATATTGAAGGAGGAAATCTTCAGCTTCATCAACATCATATTTTGGATGCCACTGACCAGCACTGCATTTGGAATTTTTATACCTAGAGACTCCAACAAGTCCATTTTTGGGAAAATTGGTGAGCCTGAATGCAACCACAATTTATTACGCTGCACACAACCTCCTGGCTGGCTTGCCACATTTTCTCTTATGTAATAAGTATGGATAATACTGCCAGAGAAAGAAAGTTTTATTAATTTGGTGTGACAATAATGGACCAGATTCAGAAGATGTAAGATTCATCTCTGGGAAGTGCATTGCAGTATAATGAAGCGAGGACACCAGTGTTTCTTTTTATATGGCTGTTGCCTTGCTATTGTGCAAAAGGTGATATTTACAATATATACCATTCTACAGAAAATAAGTATCTCAAAGACATTGAAAAGTTTCAGGAAAAAAAAATAGAAAAATGAAACCCAGGGTGTTTACACAAGTTTAACCAATGTTTATGTAACCAAGTTGTTAAGTGATCAAGTGCACATCAAGTTCTGATTTGTAGTTCACAATATTTCTTCCAAAACACAACAGTCACAATAATCCAAAATAATAATAATAATAATAGCAAGATCACAATCGGCTTTTCTCAAAATCTGCCACTTCGACAGTAAAGTGCAATTTAAAAGTTCATGAGCACTTAAATTGTGCGTCCAAAGTTTGCAAATTGTTCAAAAGTGCTGCACAGTTTATGTGCAGATAAAACCGGCGCAAATGAGAGGGGGAGAGGTCGGCTGTTTGCCTCCTACCGCACAATGGACTGATGTTTTGAAGATGTTAAGGTTTTTTTTCTGTTGTTGGTTTGGCCTGGCTCGCCCAAGGCACCTGGCCTGTATATGAACAGTGGGACCGAATATCAATTAAGTGTCTAAACAAATGAGTACTAGCTAACGTTTTTTTATAAATTCACATTCCTGTTCAGTGTACACATCCACAATATCCCAATGAGTAAATGGGAAACATGATAAAAAGTATAAGTCCAGAATAGTCAAAGATAAAGCTGATGTAAACACAGGCTATCAACTTTGGCACAATATTAGCATTGAAATACATTAGTGTGAATTGGCGCGGCTAACACCCAGCTAAGTTAGCAGCTAACCAAACACAGAGCAATAGACTCACCAATTCCAAAAGCACAATCCCTCACATAGCAAGTACCCAATGCCCAAATGGCGGACGTTTCTGGGGTCTAAAAAGGTATATATTCAATTATTAAAATAGAGTTTTAAAGTATGAGGACTTACCTGTAGCAGCCAGTGTGTTAGCCTCCTCTCCTCACGTCTGCTGAGGGGGAGATGCGGAAGGTTTAAATTACACCACATGCAGTGCAGTTGGCTGAACTGCTGTGCGTGTGTGAGCGTAGCGATGTCACGTAAAAAGATGCATTCAAGGTCACGCAAAAATTGTTTTTATATTTAGCCATTTATCACAATTTTATGTGGGTTACACGAGCAGCTGGAATGTGTGGCACCACATTGTGCTGCTGCTGTGGAGAAAAAATAAATAAAAAACTACACACCATAAAAAGCACCGCAATTCAGTCCATGAGCAGGTCATCAATTTTGACCTAATCGGTACAACATAAGGTGACAAAACAACACTTAGAATC